>NW_006922013.1:2325002-2343987 GCF_000298275.1 Orycteropus afer afer | reverse complement strand
GGGTTTGAACCACCAGCCTTCTGGTTAGCAGTCAAGTGCTTTAGGCACTATGCTACCAGAGCTCCTAATTAAAACCATAGTGGGTGTAATATTTAACAGCCGTCCGACTGACAAACATGAACATGTCTGCCACTCCCAGTGGTCAGCAGAGGGAACCCTTACTGTGGTTGTGAGTAGAAGTGGATGCAAGTCCCACCTGCAGAGCAGTAAGTAGGAGCACGGGCCCTCTGAGCTGTGCGGTGCATTCTAAGGCAGAGACGCTGAGAAGCATGCACACCTGTGTTCAGAATGACAGTCACAGGACTCAAACAGAGATGCTCAGGAATGGACCCGCGTTCAGAATGACAGGCACAGGACTCAAACAGAGATGCTCAGGAATGGACCTGCGTTCAGAATGACAGGCACAGGACTCAAACAGAGATGCTCAGGAATGGACCTGCGTTCAGAATGACAGGCACAGGACTCAAACAGAGATGCTCAGGAATGGACCTGCGTTCAGAATGACAGGCACAGGACTCAAACAGAGATGCTCAGGAATGGACCTGCGTTCAGAATGACGGGCACAGGGGAGCTTATGGAGGCCTTCCTAGAGTGCCAACAAAGCAGAAGCAGTTAACATGTCCAGCTGCGAATCAAAAGATAGGAGTTTCAAGTCCACCCAGGGGTGCCTTAGAGGAAAGGCCTGGCTGTCTCTTTCTGAAAAATCTCCATGGAAAACTCTATGGAACAGAGTTCTACTCTGACACACACATGAGGTCGCCATGAGTGGGGGTCAACTAGATGGCAACTGGGTTAGTTCTGAGTTTGAAGGACACTACTTCCTGTGTTGTATATGTGCAAAGAGAGACTTGGGAGTCCATGAAATCACTCAACAGGTTATTTTTTTGTTTTATTTTTATTGTGATTTTGGTGAAAGTTGACAGAGCAAATTCACTTTCCATACAGCAGTTCACATACATGTTGTCTCATGACATTGACTGCAATTTCCCACAATGCAACAGCTCCCCTCCCACTTCTTCCCCATAGTTACCTCTTCCCTGTGTCCTTCCCTCCATGCATTCCTGTCCCCTGAGCTGTCTCCCTGGGCATACACTGCCCTTCTGTTCTCCCATGATTGATCTCTCCAAGGAGTGTATCTACCTAATGTAAATGTCCAGCTCATATGCCTGTCTTTTGTTTGGCTGGAAGCCACAGGAGTGGATTCAATTCCAGACCTGAAGGACATCTAGGGGCCATAGTCTCAGTGGTTCCACCAGGCTCTTATCAGACCAGCAAATCAACAGGTTATTAATGAGCAAAAAGCTGTACCCTAAGTGGGGGCAGAGATGGTGAATGCCAGAAAATATGCACAAAAGAATATCATTGCAAGTTTTAAGGCATGCAAAGGAAGTCTATATGTTGTTTCTGAATATCTAGAACATAGCACCAATTTTAAAACATGGAATGAATGAAGACTGAATTTAGGATCTGGGTATTTTCCTTGGGAGGGAGGTATGGGAATGGAAAATGTCAGCCATGTGTGTAACTTTCTATTGGGAAAGATCAATAGAAAAAAAGACAGAGGGGGAGGAAGGGAAGGGTAGAGAGGAAGGCAGAAAGAAAGGGGAAAAGAAAGGGGGGAGAGAGAGAGAGAGAGAATCAGATAGTTAACAGAATCCACATGCTAGCTGGATGGTACATAGGTCGGTGATAGATGTGTGGACAGATGACAGAATAGATAGAAGAGATGGATGGATGAGATTGGTCCATAATTGTAGATTGATAAATGGATGATGGACTGATGGATAAAGATGCATAGATGGATAGTGATGGATGGATGGTAGGTGGTGGGTAGATAACTGTGATTAGTTCACTAGTAATTCTGTGAGAAGGGTGTTAAAACACTTGTCAGATAGTTATTATGTATGTCAGGTGTTCTGTTAGGTCTTGGGGAAACTGTCATGAACAAGGCTAAGAGACTCCCTCCCGCGTCAGTCTCAATATTAAGTAAAAAGGATCCAGCCACATCATTTTCTGTATGTGACACCCTAAGTGGGGTCCTGGATGAGTGCTAAAGAGCTATCCAGACAGGCCCTGGACTTTGCCCAGTCTTGCCCAGGTAGGTGTGCTGATACTAGATGAAAATTAATTTTGTATCTTTGTGAAGGTGACAGGAGCTCTGGTGGTGTAGTGCCTGAGGCATTTGACTGCTAACCAAAAAGATGGTGGTTCAAACCCACCAGCCACTCCTCAGAAGGAAGACTGGGGAATCTACTTCAGTAGAGACACCACCTAGGAAACTCAAAGAGGGGTCGCTATGAGTTGGATCCAACTCGGCGGTAGTGAATTTGGTTTGGTTAGTGAAGCTGATTGTAAATATAAACTTGAATGTCAAATTTCAGTGAACCCCAAAGCCCCTGTCTTTGAATAACTGTTGGTGTTCTATGTCCTCATTGGCATAGGTCTTGGAGAGTTAAAGGTTTATGTGTATAATTCAGCTTCCAAGATTTCATTTCCATGTGTGTGATTTGGGGTATGGTGACGTGATCATGTTAAGTCATGTCTGGATTCTCTTTTGGGGTCTGTTCTTTCTCAAGGTCATTTCTAATAACCGATGTCCTACTGTGTGCCTGTTGAAGAGTTGATGCTTTTGTGTTGTGGTGTTGGGGAAAAATACTGAAAGTACCATGGACTGCCAGAAGAATGAACAAATCTGTGCTGGAGTAAGTGCAGCTGGAATGCTTCTTGGAAGCGAGAATGGCCAGACTTCGTCTCATATACTTTGGTCATGTTGTCAGAAGGGACCACTCCCTGGAGAAGGATGTCATGCTTGGTAAAGTGGAGGGTCAGCAAAAAAGGGGAAGGCCCTCAACAAGATGGATGGACACAGGGGCTGCCATGATGGACTCAGGTCTAGCGAGGACTGTGAGGCTGGCCCAGGACCGGGCAGCGTTTCATTCTGTTGTACGTGGGCTTGCTATGAGTTGGAGACGATTCGACAGCACCTAACAACAACAACACTGTGTGCCATCCAAACTTGAAAGCTATTCATAGGAAGAAAACTGGAGAGGGTCATTTTCAAGAGAGACAATGCAATGAACTTCATACTCCTTGAAAATCTTTGCAAATTATTTTCAGGAATCTTGGTCAGCTAATTCTCAGCAGTAAGAAGAGAAATGAAGCCCTTTAATATTTTACTTTAGCAAATCTCGTAACAGTCATTGAGTCATTATTAATTTGATAGGAAATATCCAAGAACATTAAAATCCAACATAATTGAATCCACACTCGTCCAGTTTTAAACATTTCCAAAAACTGACTCCACCCAAAACAGCAGGAGCTGCAGATTATAAAGTTTATTTATAATCACCGTCAATTTTATTAAAGAAATTGTGTTTCCATCATGAACTGTCAGCCTGTGACCTTGTATGTAAACATAATTTCACTGTCATGTTTTATTTAGATAACTGACATTTTGACCAATGGTACATAATGCTTTCTGTCACTCATGAAAGTTGATATCATTTATTCTTAACTTTAAGGTTTATTGAATCTTAAAGAGGTGACTTGTGAATAATAAAGGTAACAAAATGAAAAGGAACGCACATCTTCAAGGTTATAGTTTGGCTAACCACATTACATGGAAGACTAGGAGAACAAAGAACAACCATTTGAAAGAAAACATAAATAAAGAGTTTCACGGGGTTTGCCACGAGTCACAGCAGACTCAATGACCGCAGGTTATTTTTTAATATTGTCAAGAAGTGCCAAGATGTTGATTCGTTTTAGCTAAGCATGCCTATTAAAGGAATGGGACAGAACGCACAATTTCCAGAGGGGAGAAATGAAATCAAGAAGAAAATGAAACCTAGGTTTGCAATGAGAACGTCCTACAGTGGGATTTTCTTTCCTGGGCGTGACGATACTAGTCAATGCAAAATTCAGGGTTAACATATGGTGGGAGACTACAAGGATTCCAATTAGGAATCATAGCGACCCCCATTGGGTTTCTGAGGCTGTAAATCTTTACGGAAGTAGGTCAACCCATCTTCCTTCTGCAGAGAGGTTGTTGGATTTGAAGAGCTGACTATCTGGTTAGCAGCCAGGTGTTTATCCACTATGCCACCAGAGCTCCTTCTTGACAGAAGAGGAATCCCAACTTAGGGTTCCCCTTCTGATGTAATGAGCTCCTCATTTTTGTGTTATCTTGCCTTACATACTATTGTCCCAACCCAGAGAGGGGAAATTAAAGAAGAGACAAGGGACTTTCATTCCCGCGTGTCCGCTGTCAGGTGAGACCCTTCCGTTCTGTTGGGAACATTCATCGATTGAACGTACATGTATGTCATCATCCTGGCAACAAAAGCTCTGCTGAGAGGTGGGCACAGAGGCTCACTGGTGGCCACCAGCTTATGGAAAATTGACAGAAGACCATGCCACTGGCTCTCTGCAGTCATAAGAGTCGATGAAGGTGTTTTTGTTGAGTAATGTTGACAATAAACAAACAACAAACAAAGACACAAGTTGCGGTTGAGTTCATCCCAACTCATGGTGACCCCTGTGTGTCAGCACAGAACTGTGTTCCACAGGGTTTTCCTGACTGTGGCTTTCGGAAACACTTCCCCAGCCCTTTCTTCTGAGGTTCCTTTGGGTGGGTTCAAATGCCAGCCTTTAGGCTAGTAGGAGCTCTGGTAGCATAGTGCTTAAGGCATTTATTTGACTGCTAACCAGAAGGCTGGCAGTTCAAACCCACCAGCCACTCCTCGGATGGACGGTTGGGCAATCTACTTCCATAGTGATACTGCCTCGGAAATCCAAGGAGGGGTCGCTATAGGTCGGATCCGACTCAATGGCAGTGTGTTTGGTTTTTTGTTTGTTTAGGCTAGTATTCGAGTGCCAACTGTGTGTGCCACACAGGGACCTTTGTGAGTGGTGCAAACGGTTCAGCCCTTGACTACTAACAGAAAGGTTGGTGGTTTGAGTTCACTCAGAGCACCTTGGGAGTAAGGCCTGGAAATCTGCTTCTGAAAAATTAGTCACTGAAAAGAACCGTCTGGAGCACAGTTCTACTCTGACACACATCGGGCCACCATGAGTCACTGATGGCAAGAGATTAACCCCTTCACTGTTAGGTCACTGGAGTGGATCCTTGATAGAGTTCCCACCGACGGCTGAAACAGAGCTTGCTGCAAGTCAGATGCACGCGAACCTGACTACATGTTACAGTCCCCTGGTGCTTACGTTGTTATTATTGTTCAGTGCCGTCAGCTTGGCTCTGACTCATCGTGACCCTGTGTCAACCCAACGAGGCACTTCCCGGTCCTGTGCCTTCCTCAAACCCTTACTAGGCATGAGCCCATCGTTGCAGCCACTGTGTCAGGGCATCTTGTTGACGGCCTTCCCCTGTTTTCTTGACCCTCCACTTTACCGAGCATCATGTCCTTCTCCAGGGACTGGTCCCTCCTGATGACAAGACCAAAGTACCTAGAAGCCATCCTTGCTTCTGAAGAGCATTCTGACTGTACTTTGGCAACACAGATTTGTTCATTCTTCTGGCAGTCTGTGCTGTCGTTGACATTCTTCTCCAACACCATAATTCAAAGCCACCAATTCTCCTCCAGTCTTTCTTTTTTATTTTGCAGCTTTCATGTGCCTATGCGGTGACTGAAAATACGCCAGCTGGGGTCAGGGACACCTTAGTCCTCAAAGTGACATTTTTGCTTTTATAATATTTTAAAGAAGTCTTTTGCAGCAGATTTGCCCAGTGCAATATGTCATGTGCTTTCTTGACTGCTGCTTCCATAGGCATTGATTATGGATCCAAGTAAAATGAAATCCTTGCCCACTTCAGTCTTTTCTCCTTTTGTCGTGATGCTGCTTGTTGGTCCAGTTGTGAGGATTTTTGCTTTCTTCGTGCTGAGATACAATCCATACTGAAGGCTGTAGTCTCTGATCTTCATCAGTAAGTGCTTCAAGTCACCTTCACTTCTAGCAAACAAAGTTGTGTCGACTGTATATTGCAGGTCGTTTAAGGACTTTTCCTCCAATCCTGAAGAAACACCTGAGAAGCTTCTAAATCCTATAGGGTTACTCTGGGTCACAATCCTATTGAGTCCAAATGCACTCAACAACAATGGGTTTGGTTTTGGAGGTAGGTGCACAGGAAGAATTAAAATTAAATGTGGACAAAGGGGAGCTGTCTCGTTTGTAGGATAAAAAGAGGGGCAGAGAATGCTGTCGCTGAGAAGATGAGGGATCAGAGCAGGGTACAAAGATGCATCAGGCCGAGATAACCGGATTGGAACAAAGAAAAACTGATGATCAAAGTGCCCACAAACTCCCCAGAGCAGTGGGCACAGGCACACGGACCGTCAGGGTTTAAGGGCTTAAGGGAAAATGGAGAGACGCAGGACCAGCTGGTGCCAGAGGGTGACAGACACTAGCAATCGACAGGAGCCTTTGGGAAGAGGTGAGCATCACACAACCAATAGAGAATTTCAAGACTGATACATGTCTAAGACTCCCACCAGGGAGCTCTAATAGAGTGACGATTAAAGCATTTGGCTGCTAACCAAAAGGTCAGGGGTTTCAACCCACCAGCTGCTCCACGAGAGAAACACACAAGGCAATCTGCCCACATTGTTAAAAACAAAAATTTTGAAACAACTAAAATTGTGTTTTTCTAAATTAGTCACAACTAACTCCAGCCTTTCCAGCCATCATTTAATGTTCAAAGCAGCAATCCCCGCCCCCCCCCCCCATCAGTGTTTTTGTTAAAGGAAGCCCAATTCATTTTTAGGCTAAACAATTCTCACTCCTCCTATGCCTTTTTTTTTTTCCCTCTTGTTTCTTTTTAATTATTATTATTTTACTTCTGAATTATATTGGGCCTGCATAATGCTTAAAAAAAAAAAAAATGCTGTCAATAGAGTTTATTATCCCAAAGCCGGGACATAGTGGAAGCTGATTATGAAGTCTACAGCTTGCTTAAAAATAGTAGCAACTCTTATGTTGTTCTGCTCTGAATGTCATTGAAAGGGCTTTATCTATGCAAAATTATGCAGTTTGGGCTTCTTTCTATTTTATTTGTTGTCAGATTTTGTCTACTAGTTTTCTTACCATCAAAGAGAGGATAAGACTCCATTTATAATTGTACCTATAAATATAGTGATTGAAAGTTTTTCCCTCCCCTTGGAGATAGAAAGAACTGCTTGGAGGCTATGTTCTGTATAAATTCCTATTTTCTTAATATTTTCTATTGAGATTAACTTTCTCTCTCTCTCTCTCTCTCTCTGTATGTGTGTGTGTGTTTAATTTGTTCTGGTGTTGTGATCCTCATTTTATGACTCATCACTACGCACCCTGAATGCCAGCTGTGTTTAATATTATTCACATTTAACATGTCAAAATAGCTTCACACCCAAAGATGGCGTTTCTGTATATTGGCTTTGGTTGTCAGTTCTGAGTGTAATTTATAATTATTAGGAGTGCTTATTAATGTTCAGGCTGTTTCTGCATTTCCCTGTGGTTCCGATAAAACTAGGCTCTGTGTTGCCCTCAAGACCTACATCCTGCCCTCTTGGGTTTTCTGACCCAACCAAATCTATCCTCCTGGTTTTGTTCGTTATGGTCGAGTTGGCTGTGAGCCATGGCAACCTTCTTTATGTAAAACAGAACTGCGTAGGCCTGCGTCCCCCTCATGGTGATAGGTGTGTTAGAGTCCATTGTTGGGGCCATGGTGTCAGTCCATCTCAGTGAGGGTCTCTCTCCTTTCCAGTGACCCTCCATTTTATCAAACAGGATGTCCTTTTCCAGCAAGTGAACTTTCCTGATCACGTGTCCAAAATAAGCAGGACACAGAGTCTCACACCCTCACTTCTAAGGAAACTTCCGGTTATGGTTGTGCTTCTTCTAAGACTGGTTTGTCTGTTCTTCTGCCCAGCCACGATCTATTTAATATTCTCCACCAACAATACATTTTTTAAAAAAATTTTTATTGTGATTTGGGTGAAAAGTTACTAAGTAAATCAGTTTTGCAAACAATAGTTCATGCACATTTTGTTGCAGGTCATTGATTGCAATTGCCTCACTGTCACATCCCCCCTCCCATTCCTCCTTGTGTATTCCATTCCCTTTCCTTCTCTTCTAACCTTTCCTGCTTTCTGAACTTTGTCCTTGGGCAAATGCTGACCACTACCAGGCCTCTGAGAGGGATCACATTGGAGGGATCACACTGGATAAAGTAGGGGCAGAATGTGGAACCAAACTCTAAATCATAAAAAAGATCAGGCTTACTGGTCTGATAAGAGACTGGTGGAACCCCCAAGACTATGGCTCTTAGTCACCCTTTGGTCCTGGAATTGAACTCACTCCAGTGGCCTGATTTTCAGCCCAACAATAGACAAGGCTCCAAGGTGAGCAGCCACACAATGGACATCTGCACTCCTTAGGACCATCCACAAATTCTTCTTCTAGCTTCCTTTTTCACTGTCTAGCTTTCACATAACCATATATTAAACAGGAAAAAATTCCAGCTGCTTCATGACTTATAAGGTGTTTTGATAACATCCTAGAAACAGATGGGTCAGAATAGCATTTCTAGTGGGTAAGAATCCCTGCGCCCAGGTTTTCTGGAGAGAACTCGGACAGCCTCTAAATTTTACACAGATGGACTTTGATTGTAAACTTCCCATCAACAACAAGAATCACCAAGTATCACCTCCATCTTCACTTTCCCCCAGGGTCCTTTTCATCAGAAATAGCTAGGTTTTATTACAGCATCTCACCATTCCACAATCTTAAACAACACAGGTTTATTTCTTGCTCACATTCATGTTCGGTGTGGTTAGCAGAGAGACCCTGTTCACCATCACTACTCACAGGCCTGGCTGGTGGGGGCAACACCATCTGAGCAGAACACATCTCTATCCAAGAAGGTGGGAAAAGAGAGGGCTAGAGAGTAGAACTAAAGCCATTCAAACACTTTCGCCCAGAAGGGATCTGCAGCACTTTCAGTCATGGTTCATTGTGAAGAGTCTAAAGCACGTTCTTGTTGTTGTTGTTGTTGTTAGGTACCGTTGAGTCATTTCCGACTCATAGCGACCCCATGCACAGCAGAACGAAACACTGCCCGATCCCGCGCCAGCCCCACAATCCCTGCTATACTTGAGCCCATCATTGCAACCACCTGTCAATCCATCTTGTTGAAGGCCTTCCCCTCTTTCCTCGACCCTCCACCTTACCAAGCATGACATCCTTCTCCAGGGAATGGTCCCTACTTACAACATGACCAAAATAGGTGAGACGAAGTCTGGCCATCCTTGCTTCCAAGGAGCATTCTGGCTGCACTTCCTCCAGGACAGATCTGTTAGTTCTTTTTGGCAGTCCATGGTACTTTCAGCATTCATCGCCAGCACCACAGCTCAAAAGCATCAACTCTTTTTCGGTCTTCCTTATTCATTGTCCAGCTCTCACATGCATACGAGGTGATTGGAAATATCATGGCTTGTGTCAGGTGCACCTTAGTCCTCAAGGAGACATCCTTGCTCCTCAGCACTTGAAACAGTTCCTTCACAGTTGACCTTCCCAGTGCTACACGTCGTCTAATGTCCTGACTGCTGCTTCCATTGACATCGATTGTAGAACTGAGCAACGTGAATTCCTTGACAACCTCAATCTTCTCTCCATTTATTGTGATGCTGCTTATCGGTCCAGTTGTGAGGATTTTTGTTTTCTTTATATTGAGACGTAATCCATACTGCAGACTGTATTCTTCAACCTTCATCAGTAAGTGCACCCCTAAATTCAAAACATGGGGTAATTCTAGTTCTCTATAACCCAGAAGTAGAGACCCAGACCATAGCAGAAATTTGGAATGCAAACCGCAAGTGTGAAATCATGGGTGGTGGGAATGGTTAAACGCTTCTTGGGCTGTTCCCTGAAAGGTTGGCAGTTCAAACCCTTCCAGAAGCATCTTGGAAGAAAGCCCTCGTGACCTACTTCCCAAAGGTCACAGCCAATGAAAACCCTATGGATTACAGTTCTACACTGATGCACATGGGGACGCCATGGTTGAAATCAACTCCATGGCAACTGGTAACCACAGACGCACATGAGCATGATTGAGCATGTCTCAACCACAGTGCTAAGCAAAACACAAGGACCCAAGTCCCCTAGTTCACTGCTTTAAAGGCATCCATTTATTTCTCTGAATTAATTTAATGAGCCTTTCACTGCTAACTGAAAGGCTGGTGGTTCAAACCCACCAGCCACTCCATAGGAGAAAGCTTCTGTAAAGATGACAGCCTTGGAAACCCTGTGGGGTAGTTCCACTCTTTCTTCTAGGGGTGCTGTGAGTCAGAATCTACTCCACGGCAGTGGGTGTGGTTTGGGCTCTGCTTCTGTGAAGATTGACAGCCTTGGAGACCCTGTGGTGCAGTTCCACTCTGTCCTCTAGGGGCGCTGTGAGTCAGAATCCCCTCCAGGCAGTGGGTTTGGATTGGGCTTTGCTTCTGCAAAGACTGACAGCGTTGGAAACCCTGTGGGGCAGTTCAAGTTTGTCCTCTAGGGGCACTGTGAGTCAGAATCGACTCAAGGGCCCTGGATAGACATATTATGTCCAGCCGTACAAAATCACCATGGCACTATGCTGCCAGTTTCATACAGTTCAACATCAGAATATTTCTGAAATGATGTGAATGGGTCTAACATTGACTTTGATGCCTACATGACTGGGAAGGCAGGTGGTCGGCCACACTCTGGTGTGACAACAGCAACTTTACAAGAGAGGGCCTTCGAGAAGGTTGAGAATATTGGCCCTGTTCTCATCTTGCTTCTCAGGGCACACAAGGATTATTTGTTTTGATTTGAAATAAATCATATGGCAGGGGTCAAAACCTTTTGCTCTCAGCTGCTAACCTAAAGGCTGGCTGTTCAAACCCACACAGTGGTACCAAGGAAGAAAGGCTTGTCAACCTACTTCCATATTGGTCACAGCCATGCAAGCCCTACCCTGTAACATGTGGGGTTGCCATGAGTTGGAATCATGACAGCAATGGGTTAAATGGTGTGGCATCAGGAAAATGAGGGGATGAACCTCCAGAAGCCTGTTGCTACGTGAGTGTCTTACACCCTCTCTTCTTTCCTTTCCTTTTCATCTCGTCTCCCTCCACCTCCACTTCACCCCTCACCTCTTGACGAGCACATCAAGTTGGCTTTGTTCCACGTGGAACAGTCTGCCCCAGCAGGGTCAATTTCCTGCCCACTTGTGTGGACACTGGCTATTGTGGAGACTGGACCAATTATTCCCAGGAGACACAGTCTAAGATAAGATCCCTCCAGGGGAAAATTGAGCCCAATTGGACGCTGATTACAGGAGCTCTTTCCAGAGAATAAATTGTGTCATGACCGTCTTGTTCAATGTCATAGAATCCTCTTTCAAGACCACAGCAACAAACATTTCCAAAAATATTTTTCAAATGATGATAGCAAGTATCTTCTCTTTTCACACCACCTGATCTCAACACTGTCACTGAAACAACAGAAGAAACTCAAAAGAAACAAAATTTAAAGAGAGAGCAAAGAATGTGAATCCAGGTTTCGTTTTCCTGTACTTTCTGATGGGTATCAAAAACCAAACCAAACTCACTGCCATAGAGTTGATTTCGACTCATAGCAACCCCTCCTTGGGTTTCCGAGGTGGTATCTCTATGGAAGTAGATTGCCCAACCTTCCTTCCGAGGAGTGGCTGGTGGGTTTGAAATGCCAGCCTTCTGGTTAGCACAAGTGCCTTAAGCACTACACCATCAGAGCTCCCCTGTGATGGGTGTGGAATGGGAATGTCCATGTTGAAATGCACACAGTGCCGGGGAACATGACAGGATGACCAGGCCATGCAAATGTGATGGTCATTGAATCCTGCAGGTCTTTATAATCCTTTAGTCCAAAAGGTCAGCAATTCAGGCCGTGGCTTTTGATGCTGAGTGTCAAGGTGATTCTGGGTGCACGTGTTACCAGTTTATAGTCTGCACCCAAACCCCCGAAGAAGCGAAAGTCCACAAACTTATCATGCACGATTCTTGAGTCTGTAATGCACATGGCTGTGATTCCCAAGCAGGTGCCTTTGCGAGGTCCCAAACAGGGAAAACGCCAAAATGGAAGGAGAAAGAGCTGGGTGGTGCAGACTGTCGAGCTCTCAGCTACCAGTCAAAGGCTGGCCATTCAAACCCATGCTGAGGTGCCTCGGATGAAAGGTCTGTCAGTCTGCTTCAGAAAGTTCTGTCAGTCTGCTTCGGAAAGGCCACAGCCATTAAGGATTCTGTGGGGCACAGTGCTAGCATGCACACCAGGGGCATCCGTGAGTCAGACCTGACTGTAACTGGCTTTATTCATCCCAGCACACTTAATGAAGGAGCTCTAGTGGTATAGTGGTTAAAGCATTCATCTGCTAGCCAGAAGGTCAGCAGTTCAAATCATCCAGCCACTCTGTAGGAGAAAGATGAGGCAGGCTGCTTCAGCAAAAATTGATGAACTTGGAAAGCCTTTGGGGCAGTTCCACTCTGTCCTCTAGGGGCGCTGTGAGTTGGAGTGGACTCCACAGCAGTGGGTTTGGTTTGGGCTTTGCTTCTGTGAAGATTGACAGCCTTGGAAACCCTGTGGTGCAGTTCCATTCTGTCCTCTAGGGGCGCTGTGAGCAGAATTGACTCCAGAGCAGTGGGTTTGGGTTTGGGTTTGGGAACACACTCAACACACTATGACTTTGTGATTTTGAATTCCAGCAGATGCATTTCAGACGTTGTTGTTGTTGTTGTTGTTAGGTGCCGTGAAGTCATCTCTGACTCATAGCGACCCTGTGTACAATAGAAAGAAACACTGCCCAGTCCTGTGCCAGCCTCACAATCCCTACTATACCTGAGCCCATCACTGCAGCCACCGTGTCAGTCCATCTCATTGAGGGCCTTCCTCTCTTTCGTTGACCCTTCACTTTACCAACATGACATCCTTCTCCAGAGAATGGTCCCTTCTGACAACATGATCAAAGTAAGTGAGAGGAAGTCTAGCCATTCTCGCTTCCAAGGAGCATTCTGGCTGCATTTCCTCCAGGACAGATTTGTTCTTTTACAAGTCCATGGTACTTTCAGCATTCTTCACCAACACTACAACTCAAAAGCATCGACTCTTCTTCAGTCTTCCTTATTCATTGTCCAGCTCTCACATGCATATGGGGCAATTGAAAATACCATGGCTTGGGTTAGGTGCACCTTAATCTTCAAGGAGACATCTTTACTCTTCAGCACTTGAAAGAGGTCTTTTGCAACATATCTGCCCAATGCAATATGTCTTTTGATGTCTTGACTGCTGTTTCCATTGGCATTGATTGTAGAACCAGAGCTGAACAGAAGATTTCAAAAAGCAGCTTGAGGAGACAAAGCCAATTACTATAATGAAATGTGCAAAGACCTCGAGTTAGAAAACCAAAAGGGAAGAACACACTCGGCATTTCTCAAGCTGAAAGAACTGAAGAGAAAAAGTAAATCGTGAATTGCAGTATATTGAAAGCTTCTATGGGCAATATGTTGACTGATACAGGAAACATCAAAAGAAGATGAAAGGAATACACAGAGTCACTGTACCAAAAAGAACTGATAGGTGATCATTTGTATTTCAGGAGCTGGCATATGATCAAGAACCAATGGTATTGAAGGAAGAAGTTAAAGCTGCACTGAAGGAATTGCTGAAGAAAAAGGCTCTAGGAATTGACGGAATACCCACTGACATGTTTGAACAAACGAATGCCCCAATGGAAGCACTTACTCATCTATGCCAAGAGATTTGGAAGACAGCTACTGGCCACCTGAATGGAAGAGATCCATATCTGTACGCATTCCGAAGAAAGGTGATCCACAGAATGTGGAAATTATCGAACAATATCACTGATATCACATGCAAGTAAAATCTCACTGAAGATAATTCAGAAACGTTTGCAGCAGTATATTGACAGAGAACTTCCAGAGGTTCAAGCTGGATTCAGAAGAGGATGTGGAACAAGGGATATCATAGCTGTTGTCAGATGGATCTTGGCTCAAGGCAAAGAATACCAGAAAGAGGTTTACTTGTGTTTTGTTGACTATGCAAAGGCATTTGATGTGTGGGTCATAACAAATTATGGATAACATTGAGAAGAATGGGAATTCCCGAGCACTTGATTGTACTCATGAGGAACCTGTACATAGACCAGGAAGCTGTCTGTCATTCAAACAGAACAAGGGGATACTGCATGGTTTAAAATCAGGAAGGGAGTGCGTCAGGTTTGTATCCTTTCACCATATTTATTCAATCTGTCTGCTGAGCAAATAATCCGAGAAGCTGGACTATATGAAGAAGAACATGGCATGAGGATTGGAGGAAGAATCATTAACAACCTGGGATACATTGAGGACACAACTCTGCTTGCTGCAAGTGAGGATGACTTGGAGCACTTACTGATGAAGATTAAAGACTACAGTCTGCAGTATGGATTACACCTCAATATGAAGAAAACAAAAACCCTCACAACTGGACCAGTAAGTAGCATCACAATAGATGGAGAACAGATTGAAGTTGTCAGAGACTTCATATTTCAGCCGTAGCCTTAGTGATCTCCGTCCCTGGGCGGTGCAAATAGGTAATGCGTTTGGCTGCTCACTGAAATATTACAGTTCAAGTCTAGCCAGAGGTCCCTCAGAAGAAAGGCCAGGAGATCGACTTCTGAAAAACCAGCCCTGAGAAACCGTGTGGAGCACCGTTCTACTCTAACTCACGTCAGGGCACCAAGAGTTGGACTCCACCCAAGGCAACAAACAGCCATCAACTGCAACAAGAGGATATCCATGTCGTTTTCCATTTTCAGAAACAGGTGGAGGGGGATGGGGAGGTTGCTTCCTGCTCTCACCTGCCAGCCTCTTCCTTCTTGAACTTACGGAGTCACCAGTGACCACAATGGGCCGGTAGGTGCATTGTCGTATATATTCTTATCTTACTCATGTAAATTATCGTTTTATAGAAGAAGTCACAACGTCTGTCAAAGTCCTTGACTTTCATGCCTATCTGCAAATATAAACAAAAGGAAATCTCTCTTTGACACATGTAGCTCATCAATTTGGCATGTTTTCCGAAGCACTTTCGTTAGCAGGTCTCTGGCCAAGAAGGATTCAATACTGAATTTCGATGACCAGGCCACGGTAGCTAACGCCTAAGTCCAGTGGGGTTTCTAACGTCACACCTATTCTTGCCTTGTGCGTTGTGGCATTTGTTGGTTTGTGAAAGTACAAGCAGTATGTATGCTTGAGGAGGGAGCAGATATTTATAACAGATATTGGTCAGGCTAGCCTTCTTAGAATGTCAAAGACTTAGCAAACTCCTGAAATATTTCTCTAACCCCCAGTCTCTTTTCAATCAATGTGCTTACATCTTTCAGACTTGTTTTGTTTTTTTCTTAATTGTGCTCCCTTCTCTGTGTGCATGTCCTTGACTGACCTTCCTGCCACGTGTCTCATTTTACATGCATTTCAGAGCATATACATTCGTTGGTTGATCTTACAGTAAAATATCCTCTTAGGAGATTTGACATGAACATCCTCATTGACTAAGCAAAGCTAAAGTAACTCCAGTCTGTATGCTCAATTCTGATATATTGTGTTGCTCCGTTAACTTACGAAGTTTTTTATTTCCTCTCACTGCTCTGCAAAGGCTACAATGAATGAATCGCTCACTGCTTTTATTGGCAATTCATGATTTTCGATGCAGTAATATCCAAGAGATTAACTTATTCCATATAATAATTTGGTATGGTTTGTGATGTGGATAAAAATAAGTTACTGCTAACTGTTTTCCACTTTCTTGATGGGAAAGAGATTCAGAACATATCAATTATTCCCTTAATAGGCATATCCCAAATATAATGTGTTAGTCACTGGATAACATGTTAACAGGAGGGACCAATCACTGGACGAATTGTGCTTGGTAAAGTAGTAGTTATTGTTGTTGTTAGGTGCCATCGAGTTGGCTCCAACTCACATCAACCCCATGTACAACAGACAAAACACTGACCAATCCTGCACTCACCTCATGATCCTTGCTATACCTGAGCCCATCATTGCAGCCACTGTGTCATTCCATATCGCTGAAGGTCCTCCCCTGTCTCACTGACCCTCCACTTTACCAAGCATGACATCCTTCTCCAGAGAATGGTCCCTTCTAACAACATGACCAAAGTAGGTGAGATGAAGTCTGGCCATTCTCGCTTCCAAGGAGCATTCAGGCTGCACTTCCTCCAGGACAGATCTGTTCTTCTGGCAGTCCATGGTACTTTGAGCGTTCTTCACCAGCACTACAACTCAAAAGCATCAACTCTTCTTCAGTCTTCTTTGTTCATTGTCCAGCTTCAACAAAGGGGAAGACCCTCAATGGGATGGATTGACACAGGCTGTAACCATAGGCTCAAACATAATACTCATTGTGAGGACGGTGCAAGAGTGGGCAGTGTTTTATTCTGTTATCCACAGGGATAGTCGGAGCCAACTCAACAGCACTCAGTCAACGTTACCAGCACTCCTGTGGGATAGGTTCGTTTGGTTTTGAAAATAATGATGAAATTAAGTTAGTGAGAGTAGAGCTTCTAAAGAATGTGGTGTATGCTATGGGATTTCCAGTAATGCATGAAACACTGTTGCCATAAAGGAAAAGATCTGAGACCATTAGAATATAAGGAGCATCATGCAAAAGATAACATAGGGGCAAAGCTATGGGACTTCTTTTTTTGTCAGAAATAGATTATCAAACACAACTACAAATGCATGAACAACAGAAGACAAATTAGATAACTGTTGTTGTTGTGTGCCGTCTAGTTGGACCCAACTCATAGCGACCCCTCCTTGGGTTTCCAAGACAGTATCCCTACAAAAGTAGATTGCCCCATCTTCCTTCCGAGGAGTGGCTGGTGGATTTGAACTGCCAGCCTTCTGGTTAGCAGTCAAGTGTCATAGCCACTATGCTACCAGAGCTCCCAGATAACTGTTACCTCCTAAAAATACCTCCTAAAAATTAAATACCTATCTTTGTGAAAATTCTTTATCAAAAGACTAAAAAGAGAACCTACAGACTGGGAAAAAGTCTTTGGGAGCCACATTTCCAATAAGGGTCTAATCTCTAAAATATATAGAAAACTTCGACAATAAAAAGATAAACAATCAAATGAGATAATTCAATTAGAGGGCATGAACAGACACTTCATCAAAGAGGACATTCAAGCAGCCAACACACACATGAAAAGATGCTCATGATCATTAGCTGTTAGAAAGATGCTAAAAAAAAAAAAAATACAGTGAGATAGTATCTCACCACAGCTGAAATGGCACTAATAAAAAAAAAAAAATAGAAAGCAATAAATGCTAGTGAGGCTGTGGGTAAATTAGCACTCTTATCCATACTGGTGGGATTGTAAAATGGTACAACCACTGTGAAAAATTGTATGGAGCTTCCTCAAACAGTTAGGAGTATAAATACCTTATGATCTAGCCATCTCACTCCTAGGTGTGTACCCTAGAGATTAAATAGCAGTGCCACAAATAGACATATACTCACCTATGTTCATTGCAACATTATTCACATCAGCAAAAAGATGGAAACAATTTAACATCCATCAATGGATGAATGCATAAACAAAATGTGGTACAAATATATAATGGAATACTACGCAGCTATCAAGAATGATGATGAGCTCTCAGCATATAACATGGACAGATCCAATATTGTTCTGAGCGAAATAAGTCCACCACAAAACGACAAATACTGTATGATCACATTTTTAGAAGATTAAAAAAAAAAACAAAAAAAACACACTGCTATCGAATCGGATCAGACTCATAACGACCCCTCCTTGGGTTTCCAAGGTGTTATCACTACAGAAGTAGATTGCCCAACCTTCCTTCCGAGGGGTGGCTGGTGGGTTTGAACCAGTATACATACAGAAATCAATGTTCATCGGTGGTTACCAGGGATGGGATAGGGAAGGAGGGGGAATCATTTTCTAGATAGTTGTTGTTGTTGTTGTTATGTGCCGTCGAGTCAAACCTGACTCATAGCGACCCCTCCTTGGGTTTCCGAGGCAGTATCACTACGGAAGTAGGATTGCCCAACCTTCCTTCCAAGGAGTGGCTGGTGGGTTTGAACCACCAGCCGTCTGGTTAGCAGGCAAGTGTCTTAGCCACTATGCTACCAGAGCTCCCTTCTAGATAGTAGACATCTGATATTTTTGATGGTGGGAAAGGCAATACCAAATGTGGGTGAAGTGTGCTTAGCTTGACATGAAGAAGAACACGAGAATAAGGGACATTTTTGGTAAATGCTATAATATATGTATATGTTGTATGTAATATACATATATAATTTTATATACATATACAATTATATATGTATATAATTAAACATATAAAATGTATTTATATACACATATATAATATATATACAAGACACCCTGGGGGCATAATGTCCAAGGCATGTGACCACTAACCAGAAGGTTGGCGGTTCAAACCCACCAGCCACTCCACAGAAGGAAGACTGGGAAATCTACTTCCATAAAGATTTACTGCCTCAGAAACCCAAAGGGGGTTGCTATGAGTTGGAATTGACTCAATGCCAGTGAGGTTGTTTTTTTTTTTAAATATATACAGTTTTGCACCAACAGCAGTAACAACCAAAAAAGATGTGTGTGTGGTTACCCAGGGAAATCAATGTGCATATATGTGTATAGGAAGGTATATGTGTGTATACACCAGTGCGTGTACAGGTGTATTGTAGACATAGCGAGACATATGTTTGCCTGCGCTGCATACATGCTCACATATGTAATAAAGCACATAGGGGCACAGTTACACATACTTCTTTTTTTTTTTTTTATTAGGATTTGGGTGAAGATTTACAGAGTAAATTCACTTTTCATACAGCAGTTCACATATACTTTGTCTCATGT
>NW_006922013.1:2304832-2316942 GCF_000298275.1 Orycteropus afer afer | reverse complement strand
CAAGGCTCAGGGGTCCAAGATTATCTTCTGTGTCTGTGTTAATTGGTTTCCCTTTTCTTTGTTGAAGAGGGTCTGTGCAATCCTTCTGCCTAGTCTGCCATCTTGCCCCGCCTCTACACATACTTCTTAGACATAACCAAACACCTCATAGGGCTGGTTTACTGGATTTGAAGGCTTGGGACCATAGTCCTGTGGGAAAACTCTGTCAGTTGGCATAGATCATAAAGTTTATGTCCTCCACCCTAATTTGGTGAGTATTGTCTAGGGTCTCAAAAGCTTGCAGGTGGCCTTCTAAGATATAGCTAATGGCCACTACTTGTTTAGAGCAAAAGACAAAGAAGGAAACCAACCACTCAAAGATGAAACTAGTCTACAGGATGAATAGCCTACGTGAACCATGGCTTCACCTACCTTGACACCAGAAGAGCTAGATGGCACCTGGCTACCTCCATCAACTGTTCTGACCAGGGCACCAAGGATGCAATACATGGTCCTGGATAGAAAAGGAGAAAAATAGATGTGAAATTCTTCAACCAGAAAACAGGCCGGACTTACTGGACCTGTATAGACTAGAGGAACTCTCAAGATGATTACCCTGAGATACCCTTTAAACTTTGTATTGAAACCAAACCCAGAGGTCACCTGTGAGCCAAATATAAGATTTGCTCGTAAAATAAACAATAGCACCCTTTAGTAAATGGTCCTTTAAACAATCATCTGTATGGGACCAAACAGGCAACATTTACCCTAAAGCAAAGATGAGAAGGTAAGGGGGAATGGGGAAGACCAGGGAAGCAAGATTAATGAAAACAAAACAACCAGAATAGAAATAATGAGAATGTGCACACATTGTGAAAAATGTAACCAATGTCACTGAACAATGTTGTTATGTGCCAACTCATAGCAACCCCTCCTTCGGTTTCCAAGGCAGTATCACTACAGAAATAGATTGCCCAACCTTTAAGTAGGAATCGAATTTGCTATGCAAACTTTCACCAAAAGCACAATAAAATATAATAACAATTAAAGAATATAGAGGAGTGTTTGGTTACCTAGTGCCGTTCTGACAAGAATATACCACATATGGGATGGCCTTAACAAACAGGAGTTTATTCTTACAATTTGGAGGCTTTAAGTCCAAGTTCAAAGTGCCAGGCTCTAGGGGCTGGGTGAAAGCCCCTCAACCTTGGGGTCCAGCTCTGCCTCCTGCTCCCAGCCCACTGGAGCTAGAGGCATTTCTTCACTCAGACAGCTGCTGGCTTGCTGAGGCTGACAAGCCCAAGGTTGACAAGTAAAAAGGCACAGTCCCAATGTTACCAAACCACACGGCAGGCCATTAACTTAAGTCCATTGTAAGTCCCAAGGTCAGGTGAGCATGGCAGGCTGCTGAACAATGACTTGGCTACATGCAGGGTTCAAGTGTGCCATAGGCTAGAGACCATTCCCAAGGCTTCTCCTTAAATACAGGAAGCAGACCACATCCCAAAGGCAGCTACTCAGCTGCTTGTGGTAGATCCCACCATGCAGTTGGTTGCCAGTCTCATCATGGGGAATAGCTACCACCACCTGCCCAGCCACTCCACCAGGCCCAGCAAGTTGACACACAAACATAACCACCACAAGGAGCAAAACTGCCTTGTGCTAGGATCTTGCAGCAGGGAGAATGGACAGCTTTATGTTATTTTGTTATTTAATGATCCTGCCATTACTCCGTGCATAAACCAGTACAAGACATTCATTGTGCAATAAATATTTTTAAGAACATGCAATGTGCGAGAGTCCTTGGGTAGTACCAGTGGTTAGCACCCTGGGCTGTTAACCAAAAGGTTGCATGATTAAGTTTGGCCACAAGCACTTCAGATGAAAGGCCTGGGAACATCCTTCTGAGAAATCAGCCATTGGAAACCTGCAGAGCACAGTTCTACTCTGAGAAACATGGCGCCACCACATGTGGAGGTTGACTCAACTGAGCAGAGTTGAAGTTGGCAGCAACTGGCTCACTGGTACAAAGCGTTAGACACCGCTGTAGTCACTGGGGACAGAAAACAAGGTCAGTTGTCTTCATGCATTCAGTCCTCTAGCCAAAGACATGAACTTGGAGTCTTTCGTGAATCAGCATCGCAACCCACCTCTCACCAGTTGACTGTTGTACTGGCTTCCTCTTCCACCTACGGTCCAAGAGCCAGCAGCAGCGGCGGCAGCTGCTGCAGCATCTGGGAGCTGGCTAGAAACCGAGCCTCTCAGGCCTGTCCCAACCCAGTGAATCTGAGTCTGTTAAAGTTAGCGGAACCTCAGGAGATGTGTAAGCAAGAGATTGAGAACGAGGCCCCGGGCCCGAGGTTTGGGCAGTTCCTCCTCCCCCTTCAGTGTGGGGCAAGCAGATTTCATTCCTGCTGCTTGGCATCTGTTATGGACTAAGCCGTGTCCCTCAGAGATACATGTTGTCCATCCTAACCCTGATACCTGTGGAAGGAGCCTGATGGTACAGTGGAGAAACATTCAGCTGCTAACCAACAGGTTGGCGGTTCAAACCCACCAGCCACTCCACAGGAGAAAGATGTGGCCATCTGCTCCCACACAGACTGTAGCCTTGGAAGCCCTATCAGGTCTTCCACTCTGTCACCCAGCGTTGCTGGAGGAGAAATAGACTCCATGGGTATTTTTTATACCTGTGGGTGGGATCCCATTTGGGTACAGGATTTTCTTGTTATGTAAATCAATCCTAGCAGCGTTTTTCCAGTGGATTTTGACTCATGTGATCCCCTGTGACCCCATGTGACAGGGTAGAACTGCCCCCATAGGATTGTCTAGGCTTTACGGAAGCAGGTTGGCAGGTCTTTCTCCTGCAGAGTCAATGGTAGGTTCAAACCACCAAACTTTTGGTTGGCAGCCATTGTACACTTGTATCAGTGTAGGCGTGTCTTAATCTGTAGCCATTTGTGAGATATAAAAGGAGCAGATGTGGCACAGAAGCACAAATGGGAGAAAGAGCAATGCCACGGGGAGATCTCCAAGGGATGCTGGCACTACGGAAGGTGAAGGGGACGAACGCCTTCCTTGAGAGCCTTCCCCTACAGCTGTTATTTGTTGTTATTTGCCGTCGAGTCAGCCCCGACTCATAGCGACCCCTCCTTGGGTTTCCGAGGCAGTATCACTACAGAAGTAGATTGCTCAACCTTCCTTCCGAGGAGTGGTTGGTGGGTTTGAACCACTAACCTTCTGGTTAGCAGTCAAGTGCCTTAGGCACTACGCTACCAGAGCTCCAGCTAGCACTCTGAATTCAGGCTTCAAGCCTCCTGGACGGTGAGAAAGTACAGTTCTGTTTGTTAAAGCCATCCCCTTGCAGTCTTTCTGTGATAGCAACCCTAGATAAATAACTAAGAATGCATCCTATCTCCTCTCTCCTTTAGACACTAGCATGCAGCGAAGCCACACTGACTCTTCGCGTCAGCCCTTCCCACGTACTCTCATGCTCGAATTTGTGTCTATGCCCAAACACCGTTGCTGTTGATCCTTCCTGAATGTTCTTCGAGCACCCCACCAATAGCAGACTTTATCTCGCAGGCAATCACAGATCTCCAGTGAGTTCCCCTCATTTCTTAACCCTTCCCTCTCCCTGGATACTCTTTGTGTGCCCCGAGTATCTGACTGCCTAACATGTGAGCAAATGTACGGAAATCCTGGCCCCTGGTGCGTCTCCATGGAGCACAGTCTCTTTTGGCTTCACTCATTCATTCTTCAGCTGGAGTACTGGCTGATTAAAAGAAATACTGGCTATGCCTCTTTCTTCCTAAATGTCCACAGTATAATGTCAGTTGTATTTTTTTCTTCTTCTTCATTTGTGTAAGGCAAAGGAGGGAATGAAATTTACTCTCTGTTACGTACCTTCCAGTAAGTTATGTCTGAAGAGAAGTATGAGTCTTAGACTTCCATAGTGTGTGGTGATCAACAGAATGTCATTCTTCATGGCTCATTTTCTTTGTAGATTTAAAAATAGAATTTAATTGCATGAGCTGGGATTATAGCACACATGGTCTCTAGCAAAGTCCCTTAGATGATTTATTTTATTGGCTTAACACTTTCAACCCTGTAAATTCCATGACTGAAGCATGTTCTGATAACTATTAAGTGGAATTTATTAATGTAAGCAGTCCCTACATGGCTCACATAATTTGTGCTTGACTACTAACCAAAATGGAAGCAATAATGGCCTGACTTGGTCTCACCTACTTTGGTCATGTTGTCAGGTGGGACCATTACCTGCAGAAGGATGTCATGCTTGGTAAAGTGGAGGATCAGCAAAAAAGGGGAAGGCCATGTATAAGATGGATTGACATGGTGGCTGCAACGATGGGCTCAGGTATAGCAAGGATTGTGAGGCTGGCACAGGAACGGGCAGTGTTTCATTCTGTTGTCCATGGGGTCACTGTGAGTGGGAGCTGACTTGATGGCTCCTAACGACAATAACAACTAACCCGAAGGTTGGCCAATTCAGTGGCACCATGGAAGAAAGGCCTGGTGATCTGCTTCTCTAAAGATTAAGGCAAGAAAACCCTATATGGCATCTCTGTTCTGTAACACACGGGTCCCCGGGAGTTGGAGTTGACTCAGTAGCAACGGGGTGGATTGCTTTGTTGTTGTTAACATGAGAGATTTGTATTGGAAACCTAATGTTAAAAATGTATAATCACTACATCATTTGTAAATACACAAAGCAACAATAAGAGCACAAAAACAATAACTGTACAGATTTCACATTTATTCTAGGCCTCCCAAAGAACGTTATTTCACATAAGTGGAGACCACTGATCATTATAATGTAGTCAAGAATGTCGCTTGCTGGACTTTATGAGAATACAGACAAGAGCCCACCTTCAGGATCTTACAGTGCAGCGGCCAAGCAGAGATGTGCAGAGTTATGACGCAGAATAAGCTTCAAAGAACAGGGCCACTCTTACCACCATGAGAGAAATCACAGCAGATCAGGATAGCAAGGGCAGACTCCTGGTGCCCCAAAGTGGAGCTAGAATCTGAATAAAGGAGGAAGAGGGGCCAGCTGGGAAGGACCCTTGGGAATGGGAATATGTGTGGCTTTGTACAGGAAAATCGTGGACCTAAAGTTCTAATGTGAGCTGCTGTTAGGTGCCCTCAGGACAGCTCCAACCAGAGCAACTCAGATCAATGGAACAAAACGCTGCCTCATCCTGCCCCATCCTCGCTATGACTGCTGTCTGAGTGCATCGTTGCAGCCCCAGAGCCAGTCCATTTCACTGAGGACCTTCCTCTTGCTCTCTGACCCTCTGCATTGCTACGTGATGTCCTTCTCCAGGGAACGGTCCCCCCTGAGAACTTGTCCAAAGTCTGTGAGACAATGTCCCACCATCCTTGCTTCTAAGGAGCATTCTGGCTGCACTTCTTCCAAGACAGATTTGTTCGTTCTTGTAGGAGGTCATGGCATGTTCAATATTCTTCACCAGCACCATAAGCCACATGTGTCAGTGTTTCTTCGGTCTTCTTCTGAAACAGCTTTTGCATGCATAGGAGGGGATTGGAAATACCATGGCTTGAGTCAGGCATGCCATGTAGTCCTCAAAGGGACATCTTCACTTTTGAAGACTTTGTGAGTAGCACCTGATAATAGGATCTTAATTCTAGAGAACCAAGATGGCAGCAGCAGTTAGGGAAAGGCCCATCTCAAACTCATTTCCTTAATAACAGCCATTCCATTTGGCCATTAAACTATAAAATGCATGTAATGTCCTGGCATATAAGCATGCATAATATATAATCCGTTGAATGAAACTGGAACATTTAATTATGGATTAAAACTGTTAGGGAAAGACATTCATTGATTCCCATGGAATATTTTCCTCTCTCTCTCTCTTTTTTTTTTTTTTGCAGTCATTATTTAGTAGCTTGAAAATCTGAGACGTCTGAAATATGGATTATTCATATTGTGACTTTTCATTGATAGCACAAGTCTGATAGGGAACAAACGAGGTCACCTCACAACTCACTATTTCATAGTTTCATTGCAAGAGAAAAACAATCTCTTAGATTCCTGAGGGAGTCTTCCAAAAGCCAGATGGAAGCCCATCACGTTCTTGTATTGCCCATCTCTTCACAAAGGACTGTGATTCACCCATTGTCAAATTCCTTGAGGGCAGTCATGCCCTGAAACTCGGATGGGTTAATTTTGTTGCACTGACCTGCAATATGGAATCACCTGACTTTCCTCCCATTGGGTTTAGAGATATTGGTGGTGCAGATGGCTGGTGCACTAACTTGATAACGGAAAGGTGGATGGTTTGAGACCACGCAGAGGCACCTGGAAAAAAGGCCTGGATATCTACATCTGAAAAATGAGCTATGGAAAACCGGTGGACGGCAGTTCTACTCTGACACTCATGGGGTCACCATGAGTCATGATGGATGGCAACTGGCTTTGGGTTTAGAGTAATAATTATGGCCCAAGGAGCTGATGTATCACCCCTGGGCCCCTTCATAGTCCCTTTCTCAACATCTACATAATGACGGTAGGGTCATAATCCTTGTGTGTTTCTGTGTCTTTCATTAGATTGTACCCTTACTGAAAACAAATAAACAAACCCACTCTTGTCAAGTTGACTCCTGCTCATGGTGACCCCATGTGTTGCACAGAAGAACTGTCCTCCACACAGGGTTTTGTTTTTACCTATAATCTTTACGGAAGCAGGTCATCATATCTTTCTTCATAGTGATACTGGGTAGATTTGAATCACCAGACGTTAGTTTAGTTGCTGTTGTTATTAGGTACCATTGAGTCACTTCTGACTCAGAATGAAGCATTGCCTGGTCCTACACCAGCCTCATAATCCTTGCTCTACTTGATCCCATCACTCTGGGCCCTGCGTCAATCCATCTTGTTGAGGGTCTTCCCCTTTTGTGCTGACCCTCCACTTTATCAAGCATAATACCCTTCTCCAGGGAATGGTCCCTCTGACAACATGACCAAAGTAGGTGAGATGAAGTCTGGCCATTCTTGTTCCACGGAGCGTTCCAGCTGCACTTCTTCCAGGACAGACCTGTCCATTCTCCTGGCAGTCCACGGTACTTTCAGTATTCTTCGCCAACATCACCATTCAAAAGCATCAATTCTCCTTCGGTCTTCCTTGTTCGTTGTCCAGTTCTCACATGCACACGAGGCGACTGGAAACACCGTGGCTTCAGTTAGGTGCATCTTAGTCTGCAAAGAGACAACTTGGCTCTTCAGCACTTTAAAGAAATCTTTTGCAGCAGATTTGCCCAGTGCAATATGTCGTCTGATTTCTTGACTGTTGCTTCCATGGGTGTGGACTGTTGATCCAAGTACTATGAAGTCTTTGACAACATTAGTCTTTTCTCCATTTATCACAATGGTGCTTACTGGTCCAGTTGTGAGGATTTTTGTTTTCTTTATATGGATGTGTAATCCATACTGCAGACTGCATTCTTTAATCTTCATCACTAAGTGTTTCACATCATCTTCACTTAGAGCAAGCAAAGTTGTGTCATCTGTGTATTGCAAATTGTTAATGAGCCTTCCTCCAATCCTGATGCCACATTCTTCTTCATGTAGTCCATCTTAGATTATTTGCTCAGTATACAGATTGAATAAATATGGGTGAAAGGAAACATTGGCCCACACCCTTCCTGATTTTAAATGCAGTATCCCCCTGTTCTGTTTGAATGACAGCCTCCTGGTCTACATACAGCTTTCTTATAAGCACAATTAAGTGTTCTAGAATTCCCATTCTTATCAATGTTACCCATAATGTGTTATGATCCACACAGTCAAATGCCTTTGCATAGTCAATAAAACACAAGAAACATCTTTCTGGTATTCTTTGCTTTCACCCAAGCTCCATCTGACATTGACCATGATATCCCTCATTCCACGTCCTCTCCTGAATCCACCTTGCATTTCTGGAAGTTCTCTGTCAATATCCTGCTGCAACCGTTTTTGAATTATCTTCAGCAAAATTTTATTTGCATGTGACATTAATGATATTGCTTGATAATTTCCACATTCTAATGGATTACCTTTCTTTGGGATAGGTGCAAACCTGGATCTCTTCCAGTCAGTTGGCCAGGTAGCTGTCTTCTAGTTTACTTGGCATAGACAAGTAAATGTGTCCAACAGTGCCTCCGTTTGTTGAAACATCTCAATGGGTATTCTGTCAATTCCTGGAGCTTTGTTTTTCCACCAATTCCTTCAGTGCAGCTTTGACTTCTTCCTTCAGTACCATTGGTTCTTGATCATATGCCACCTCCTGAAATGGATGAAGATCAACCAATTGAATTTGGTACAGTGGCTCTGTGTATTCCTTCCATCTTCTTTTGATGTTTCTTGCACCATTCAGTATTTTGCCCATAGAATCCTTCAATATTACAACTTGAGGCTTGAATTTTTTTCCTCAGTTCTTTCAGCTTGAGAAATGCCGAGTGTGATCTTCCTTTTTGGTTTTATAACTCCAGGTCCTTGCACATTTCATTATAATAGTTTGCTCGGTCCTCTTGAGCTACCCTTTCAAATCTTCTGATTAGCTCTTCTCCATCAGCATTTCTTCCATTCACTTTAGCTACTCTATACTTAAGAGCTCAGGAGCTCTGGTAGCGGAGTGCCTAAGGCACTTGCCTGCTACCCAGAAGGCTGGCGGTTCAAACCCACCAGCCACTCCTTGGAAGGAAGGTTGGGCAATCTACTTCCATAGAGATACAGCCTCAGAAACCCAAGGAGGGGTCGCTATGAGTCGGGTCCAACTTGACAGCACATAACAACAACAACATACTTAAGAGCAAATTTCAGAGTCTCTTCTGACATCCATTTTGGTCTTTTCTTCCTTTCAATGACCTTTTGCTTTCTTCCTGGATGATGTTCCTGATCCTCATCTCACAATTCCTCTAGTTTTCAGTCATCTGTGTTCAGTGCATCCAATCTGTTCTTTAGATGGCCTCTAAATTCAGCAGCAATATAATCAAGGTCATATTTCAGCTCTCATGGACTTGTTTTAATTTTCTTCAGCTTCAGCTTGAATTTGCATAAGAGCCTTTGATGGTCTGTTCCATCGTCAGCTCCTGGCCTTGTTTTGGCTGAAGATAGTGAGCTTCTCCATTGCCTGTTTCCACAGATGTAGAGTTGATCTGATGCTTCGGTATTCCATCTGGCAAGGTCCATGTGTATAGCTGCCATTTACGTTGTTGAAGAAAAGGTATTTGCAATGAATAAGTCATTGGACTTGCCACATTCTACCATGTGATCGCCAGTGTCATTTCTATCACTGATGTCATATTTTCCAACTATGATGATCCTTCTTTGTTTCTAACTTTTGCATTCCAATCACCAGTAATCAACCACACACCTTGACTGCGTGTTTGGTCAATTTCAGACTGCAGAAGGTGGTAAAAGTCTTCAATTTCCTCTTCTTTGGCTTTGGTGGCTGGTGTGTAAATTTGAGTAATAGTCATATTAACTGGTCTTCCTTGTAGGCATATGGCTATTATCCTATCACTGACAGCACCGTACAGCATGGTACGATACACTGTACATAGCAGCTGAGCTCAAACCAACTGTGGCACCCAGGGACCTATAACTGTACTGAGATCTTCCTGTTCTGTGTTATGCACAGCCCTAAGCCAGCGTCATGCACAATTGCTACTCTGACAATGTATGTTGCTTCAAAAGGAGGTAAGAGGAGTTGTAACAGAAAATGGAAACACTGATCAGAGAAGAAAGTGTCTGAAGATGTCTACCTAGAAAGAAAAGGCAAATGGAAAGAGGAACAGTTACATTACAAGAAATTGTCAGCTTTATTCCACAAATGTATTTTTCATATTCTCATGGTGCCTAGTAATGTGTCAATCATGTGTTCCTTGACCAGTTAACAAAACTAGCTTAAGCATGTAAGAACGCTGGTTTATAGGAGAGTATTTATTGGTAAACTTGAGGCCACAATGATGCAGATATTTTCCAATACCAGTCACTTTATCGACCATATTTGAAATCAATGACTACTACTCAACGGCATAAGAAATCCAGGCAGTTATGTTCCTACCACTACCCACTGTTAGTTGGTTGTGACCTAAGTTACTTCTACTCCTCACTTGAGGAGCTCTCATGATTGTTTTTGTTTTTGTTGTTATTTGCCTTAGGCATTATGCTACCAGAGCTCTCACGAAGCTGTGGTTAAATCATTGGGCTGCTAACCAAAAGGTCAGTGATTTGAACCCACCAGTTGCTCTGAGGGAGAAAGACGAGCCAGTCTGCTTCCATAAACATTTACAGCTTTGGAAACCCTATGGGGCAGTTCTACTCTGTCCCACAGTGTCACCATGAGTCAGAATTGACCAGATGGCAATGGGTTTGGTTTGGGCTTTGCTTCTGTGAAGATGGACAGCCTAGGAAACCCTACAGGGCAGTCCTCCTCTGTCCTCTAGGGGCGCTGTGAGTCAGAATTGACCCTATGGCACACAGTAATACCAACAGAATAGTACAAGTGATCAATAAATAGTAACTATAATATTAGAAAATAGTATGCATTTGCTTTGTGATCATACAAAATACATGTTCTCCAGAAGAATGAGTTTGCAAACAAGTTTTATATTTTATAACTAAAAAAACACATTTATTTGTGCAGCTGTCTTTGAAACACATTTTACACAGCATTCACTTTGACTGTTGGAGGTCAACTGTGTTGGTAATTGGATCTTAAATGGCAATGTGAGGCCAAAAGTTCTCTCCTCCTATGGGCCTCACACACATACAGTTAAAAGGTTTTCTGTCACCTGACAGTGCCAGCAACATTTTACTTTGGCTTTGCGGATTCTTCTGAAGCTGTTGTGTCAAACTCACTCTATCCTTGATGCCCATGAACTGACATCACAAATTGCTTCCACCATTTCCTTGTAATCCACAGTCCAACAAGCTTGCTTAAGATCGTAACTACAGCTTTCTAAACTTTCTGTCACTTAGCATGATCACCACCTCTCTAGCATCAGCCACGAGAGAAGCAAAGTGCACAAAGAAGTGAGTTGTATTCTGCCGCCAGAGTCTGAAGCCTTAAGATACTCTTGCTAGGGCATTGCTGCATAATTATCTTCACTTGGCTTCCAGGATTTTCCTCCTTTGTCTGGGAACTGGTCTCCCTCCCGTTTGCTCTTGGAAGTTCAGAACGATGACAAAGCCACGAGAGCTCTGTCTGTGCAATGACACCACATAAATTAAATCTTGGTAGTGATGAAAAGCTACAACGTGACCTAGCCCCTCCAAAGTGTCACTTCATCTACAATTCAAATTTCATTGGTGTGAACAGGTCTACCGCAAGTGTTGTTAATTTGAAACTCAACAATTTGGATGTAAATAATGAAAATCTGTTATTTATTATTAATAGGACAGCTTGCACACTGGCTGCAGCATTGGGAGTTATGTTACTAGGCCAAGCATTGTTGTTGTTGTTGTTGTTGTTGTTGTTGTTGTTAGGTGCCATTGTGTTGCTTCCAACTCGTCACTACCATATGTAAAGCAGAACAAAACACTGCTTGGTCTTGCGACATCCTCACAATCTTTGCTGTGCTTCAGCCCATCATTGCAGTCACTGTGTCCATCCATCTTGTTGAGGCAAAGAAGAGTGGAGTGAAACCTGTGAGAGCCAGAACTCAACAAGACTGCCTTGTGGTCTCTACCTACTGCCATCAAGTCGATTCCAACTCACAGTGCCCTAGAGAACAGAGGGGAACTGACCCACGGGTTTCCAAGGTTGTCAGTCTTCATGGAAGCAAAGCCCAAACCACACCCACTGCTGTGGAGATTATTCTGACCCATAGTGTCCCTAGAGGACAGAGTGGAACTGCTCCACAGGGTCTCCAAGGCTGTCAATCTTCACAGAACCCCACTGCCTTATCTTTCTCCTGTGGAGTACCTGGTGGGTTTGAACCAGAGACCTTTTTGTTAGCTGCCAAATGCTTTAACCACTATGTCACCAGTGCTCCTTGAAAGAGTGCAGTCACCACTCTCCTATCTCTCTCTGTTTAGTGGGAAATAGTTGAGTTTTCCTTCTCTGACAGGTTTCCACCTTACACAGGTTCTAGCTTTT
>NW_006922013.1:2303536-2304342 GCF_000298275.1 Orycteropus afer afer | reverse complement strand
GGAAGCAGGCTGATTCATCTTTCTCCACCAGAGTAGCCAGTGGGTTTGAACTGCCAACTTTTTGGTTAGCAGCCCAATTCTTTCACCACAGCAGCCGTAGTCTAGGTGCTGTTAGACAGCAGATGCCAGTGATTGAATCTGCCAGCCTCAAGTAAAGCATATTACCTTCCATAATGTGAGCAAGTCAGAATCTAGCCATTGAAAGTCTTAGGAGCAAAAATGGTGGTTCCCTAGAATTTATTCTGCCTCGAGATTGTAGACAGATATTTTGCCAGAACATTCTGTTTTTTCACTCTTCATGTTTCCTGACCAATGGATTTGGGACTTGCCAGCCCCCCAATAACTTGAAGTAATTCCTTGAAGTAAGTCAATCTCTGTGTGTGTGTGTGTCTTTTTCGCTGTCTCTCTCTCCTCCCATCTCTTTCATCTCTTCTTTCCTATCCCTTCTTGCCTTCTGAACTTTATGTCTGGGCAAATGCTCCCCGTTTTACCTCTTATGGTTGACTGTCCTAAGGAGACTTTTGAAACAGATTTTGATGGCACATTCTATCAACCCTGGTGGTGAGCTGGGTTGAGATATGAGAGCCAGGGAGGAGATAAGGTAATTCTAGGGTTCTAGCTTGGGCAACCAGAGGAGAAGTGGTGTTCTTCACCAAGATAAGAGATAAAAGATGAGGCAGAGACAATTTTATATGCAAAAGCTATCTAAGTATAGGTGGCCGGCAAGATGGCGGACTAGGCAGAAAGACTGCACAGACCCTCTTCAACAAAGAAAAGGGAAACCAATTAACACAGACACAGAAGAT
>NW_006922013.1:2293396-2297124 GCF_000298275.1 Orycteropus afer afer | reverse complement strand
AATAAGAAAAAAAAATTATCTAAGTATAAAAAAAATAAATAAATAAGAGTCCACAAGGTCTAAGGAGATAGCAGTTGAGCCCAGCTATCAGGGCTGTCCTGCTGTCGTAGATAAAATACTCAGGACATAAAAAGAGATATCAAAGCCATTAACTACAGATAAGGATAGCATATCTTAATCTAGTCTCTAAATGTCCTTTCTTATTTATGTTATGAATTAGCTGCAGCTTACTGAACCACCTTTAACAGATACAGCTCAAGTGGTTAATAGTCAGGAGGGAAAGAATGTCTGTTTAATGGTAGAGTGAAAGGGGGATTTGCTGAGAACTTTGGGTCCGTACATGAGCCAGCAATCTCCAGTTGTGGGTATATACCCAGAAGACCTGAAATCAGGACTGGAAACAGGAACCTGTACAGTGTCCATTGCACCACGGTTCACAGTGGCCAAGAAGTGAAGCCAACTCAAGCGACCATCAAGGGATGAATGGATAAACACAACGTGATCTGTTCACACAATATGCTACTACTGAGCCATGAAGAGAGAGTCCTGATGGATTACACAACATGGATAAACCTTGAAAACATTATGCTGAGTGAAATAAGGTGCTCGCAAAAGGACAAAGAATGAATGACTTCGTTTATATGAAATAAATCTATAGCTCTGGTAGCATAGTGCCTGAGGCATTTCACTGCTAACCAGAAGGCTGGTGGTTCAAACTCACCAGCCACTCCTCTACTTCTGTAGTGATAGTGCCTCAGAAACCCAAGAAGGGGTCGCTATGAGTCAGGTCCGACTCGACGGCACATAACAACAACAGAACAGAGTAACCAAAGATGATTAGTGGTTGCCAAGGGAGGAAAGGAGAGGGCCCGGGGAGGAGTTCTGCTTGGGGGGCAGAGAGTTCATGTTCATGGTGGTGGAATGATTCAGAAAAGGATAGTGAGAATGGGTCCCCATCTTGAAGAACGTAATCATGTCACTACACTGTACATGCAGAAATTGTTGAATTGATGAATGTTTGCACTATACGCAGCTGCCAGCCACTCAAACCAGGCCCAGCCAAGTTGGACACATAACTTTAACTACCACAGTGTATTTTTAACACAAGTTAAAAAGATAACAGAAAGTCCTAAGGACCAAAAATAAAGTAAAAGAGAGAAGGCATTCTGAAAATTGCTTCCATATATGCAACTCAGTGTACCGAACCTAGTTTGAAATGGTGGTGAAGTGTGCAGTTATTCAACAGAGTACAAGCAATAACACCCCAACAGTACCAGTGGGGTCCAGTGCAAGATGGAATTGTGGAGCCCCATGTTTGAATTTACTAGGAATTAAGAATGCATTCAAATTTATTAAGAATTTCAAGATGGTGATGGAAGAACATTAAGGCAAGGGTGGGGCCCTTGGAAGGATGGGGCCCTGAGGTAGAGCACAGGTCACACACCCATGAAGCCAGCCTTGCCGTTCATTCATCCGGTGTATCCAGAAATGAACTGGAAGTCTAGGGCATGGACTGCAATCCATCATAAGACCGTTGTGTGTATGTGTGTGTGTGTGTGTGTGTGAGAGAGAGAGAGAGAGAGAGAGAGAGAGAGAGACAGAGAATTTTGGGTGAAAGTTTACAGAGCAAATTCAATTTTCATACAGCAGTTCACATACACTTTGTCTCATGACATTGACTACAATTTCCCACAATGCAACAGCTTCCTTCCCACTTCCTCCCCATAGTTACCTCTTCTCTGTGTCCATCCCTCCATGCACTCCTGTTCCCCGAGCTGTTTCCCTGTGTACACACAGCCCTTCTATTCTCCCAGGATTGTTCTCTCCAAGGACTGTATCTACCTACTGTAAATGTTCATTCTGTACCTGATCGGATCCCTTTCCATGGGAAAAGGGACTAGCATTAGGGCACACCTCACACTAATAAGGCCTCACTAATGTAACAGAGAAAACCCTATTCCCATATGGGATTACGTCCCTGGGTAGAGACAGGAGATTCCCACGCATATGTTTTGGGAGACACAATTCCTTCCATAATAAGGAGTAGCCAAAACCTAGGCCCCAATCTGTCCTGGTGAGGCCTCCTCCTCACCTTCCGGGCGCTTACCTTCTCAAACCTCTGCTCTCCAGCAAAGAGAGCTAAGCAAAGCCTCTGTTCAAAACTTCTGAAAGGAAACGACACTGAGCTCATGTGGGCTGGGGACCTAGTTGTGTGCACCGGATTAACAACAGGGAGGGGAAACAGAGCGCTTGACAAAGGAGGAACAGGAGGCAAGAACAAGTTGCCACTTGGATTCCTGAGACTTGTCCTTCTGCTTTAGAGGTCGTGACAAGATCTAGGTCATGGATGAAGGGCGGGGAACCTTGTCTAACGTCTGAATGGAGAGTAGGGTTTCCTCCCAGGGCCCTGTGGACACGGGCAGGTTATGCTTTGCTGTGAGGTCTGTCCTCTGCACCCAGGGCTTTGAGCAGCACCCCTGGTGTCCACCTACTAGACGCCAAGAGCATGGCTCCCCTCCCCTGCCATGGGGACCATGATAAAAAATGTCTCCAGGTTTTGGCAATTGTTCCTGGGGGTGGCGGTGGGATTTGAGAGGCATTTAGCTGCTGTCAGTGGTTCAAACCCAACAGCTGCTGTGCAAGAGGAATGTGATAGTTGGAGCTGTGTGTCAACTTGGCTGGATCACAATTCTGAGTGGTTTAAGCAGTTGTGATGTGGTTATTCCCATGATGAGATCGGATCTGTATATTTTGAGCAGCCAGTCCACTGAAGGGGCGTTTTCCTAGGGGTGTGGCCTGCTTCCAATTTATTTATGGACGTCCTGGGAGAAGAAACACTCTTCTGTGGACCGGGATCCTGTTGTGCAGCCTACAACTGTTGGTGAGCGAACAATCCACCATTCGACCTGGAGATCTGGGATTCGTCACTGGTTGGAGTCAACACCCAGTGTACTGCCTACCAACCTTGAGCTCGTCAGTCCCTACAGCTGCATGAGTTGGGAAATGCCTCCAGCTTGACATTTGATGCAAGAACTTGGGACTTGCCAGCTTCTATAACTGAGCCGTTTGCCTAAGACAAATTTCTTTCTCTCTCTATATAAGCTTTTCTGGTTTTGCTTCTCTAGAAAACCCAGCCTAATACAAGGAAGAAGAGGCAATCTACTTCCATAAAGATTTACAGCCTAGAACCTAACATATCCTTGAAGGAGCTCTGGTGGTGCAGTGCCTAAGGCATTTGGCTGATAACCAGAGGACTGATGGTTCAAACCCAACAGCTGCTCTGCAGAAGGAAGATGGGGCAATCTATTTCCATAAACATTGACTGCCTTAGAAACTCAACGGGTCTCACTATGAGTCAGAATCAACTTGATGGCTGTGAGTTTGGTGTTGGTTTAAACCACTATTGTCCTGCTGGTTAAGTGCTTGAGTATTAATTCAAAGGTTGGGGGTTTGAATCCACCTAGCAGCTCTGGGGAAGACAGTCCTGACACTCTGCTTCCGTGAAGATCACAGCCAAGAAAACTCGATAGGGTAGCTGTATTCTGTCACACAGAGTCACTGTGAGTTGGAAGTGACTTGATGGCATCCAACAGGAACAACAAACCGCTACTCTAAGGCAGTAAATATGTGTATGTCATTCATGAAAGGAAACTAACAATCACAAATCATGGAATGAAATTTCAGATGGAAAAAAAAACTGAAGTACATAAAACTTCATAAATATACAT
>NW_006922013.1:2288737-2293146 GCF_000298275.1 Orycteropus afer afer | reverse complement strand
GCAAGGAAGACTGGACAATCTACTTCCATAAAGATTTACCACCTCAGAAACCCAAAGGGAGTCGCTATGAGTCAGAATCAACTAGATGTCAGTGAGTTTGGTTTTGTGTTATGATGATGATGATGATGATTGCAGACATAAAAATAAGAATATATTAAAACAGAAACGATTTAAAAATTCAAACAAGATAATATTATTAGGAGAAAAATAGATGTGGAAGAACAAGTGCTGAAAATTTTGGAAATAGATTTTCATAAATATGAAAAGGCAGTGCAGATTAAAGATGAAGAATTCTTGTTTCTTCATGCAAAATAAAAACTCTTCTTCAACCCCCACCCCCCAGTCCTCGGCGATCAAGCTATCATTTAATGCTGGGTAACCTTCGAGTTAATGGGGCTGGAGCTCCTAAAACGGAAAGGCATGAGCGAGCTAAGCCTGTTCTACCATGAAATCACTTTTGCAAACATTGTAAGCTCTGTTCCTAGATCATAAATATCCCTCCTCTTACTGCAACTATCTTAGACACAAGCATGCTTTGGGTCTAGAATTTTGCTGTGTGTAACAGAAAGTGCTCCTTTTTATTTGAATCTGAGCTTGGTGGCACGGTGGGTAAGCTGTTTGGCGGCTAACCAGAAGGTCTGCGGTTCCCACCCACCAGCTGCTCCACAGGAGGAAGATGAGGCAATCTATTTCCATCAAGACTGACAGCCTTGGAAACCCTATGGGGGCTGCTGTGAGTTGGATTCCACTTGATGGCAATGGGTTTGGTTTTTGATTTATAGCTACTACTGGATGGTGAAGACAAAAAGAGGATTTGAGGATGCTGTGATTTCCTAGCCAGATTTTTTTTTTTTTTCCATCTTTAAATTGTGATTTCTGGACTCACCTTAGCCTAGAGTCGGCTTCTTTGAAGCCTCCTTGGTTAGCTGACCTTTAGAGTGTTTATACTCTGTAATGATGCATACCTGATACCATGCATTTGTCAAAACCCAGAGGACTAGGCAACACGGAGGGAATTTTAACATAAACTCTGGAGTTAGGTTCCTTTAGTTAACAATAATGTATCAGTCTAAGGTCATTAATTATAACAAAGGAACTCTGGTGGCACAGTTGTTAAGCAGTCTGTTGCTGATAGGTCAATGGTTCAAACCCACCATCCACTCCATGGAAGAAAGAGGAGGCAGTCTGTTTCCATAAAGATTGACAGCCTTGGAGACCCTGTGGGGCAGTTCCACTCTGTCCTCTAGGGGCGCTGTGAGTCAGAATGGACTCCATGGCAGTGGGTGTGGTTTGGGCTTTGCTTCTGTGAATAATGACAGCCTTGGAAACCGTGTGGGGCAGTTCCCCTCTGTCCTCTAGGGGCACCCTGTGGTGCAATTCCAGTCTGTCCTTTAGGGGTGCTGTGTGTAGGAAGTAACTTAATGGCATGAGTAACAGTATGAATTATAACAAATGTACCACACTAATGCAAGATATTAATAGTAGGGAAACCTGGTACAGGAAAGGGGGCTTGTGGAAACTCTCTGTTCTGCCAACTCGGTTTTTCTGTAAATCTAACACTGTTGTAAACATAGATTGTTAGGGATTGAGTTGTGTCCCTCTCAAAGACCCTTGAAGCCCTAATCCTGTACGGTGATTGTGACCTGTTTGGGAACAGGGTTTTCTCTTTGGTTGCATCAATGGAAGCATAACAGACTAGATTGGGTTGTAAACCTAGTTAATCCTTTCTGAGTGGTCTCTTATCTAAGGAAAACAGAGAGCCAACCAGAGAGTGGAAAGACACCCGCCAGGTGAAGAGGCCTCTGGAAGCAGGTTTCTGAGATCCTCAAGGATGCCCCCTGAAGAAGCCTTGGAGGAACCCAGGTTACCAAAGGCATGAGGCCTGCACAGGAGGTGGGCGGCCGGCTGCCAGGTGAGAGGAGAAGGCCAACAGCCGAATGCCGGGCCTTGCTCCTGCCGCTGCCCCCGCGTGCAGGCCACGCCTCAGTTCCTTGTGACACAGACAAGGCACACAAGAGTCACATCACCCGGAGGGAATCAACAACGGCCAACCCAGCTGCCTCTGGGCTCTTCCTTGTTGTTAGTTGCCTTTGTTGTTGTTGTTGTGTGCCGTCGAGTCAGACCCGACTCATAGCAACCCCTCCTTGGGTTTCTGAGGCTTTATCTGTATAGAAGTAGCTTGCCCCACCTTCCTCTGAGGAGTGGCTGGTGAGTTTGAACCCCCAGACTTCTGATTAGCAGTCAAATACCTTAACCACTACGCCACCAGAGTTGCCTTTGTTCTTGTTGTTAGGTGCCATCGAGTGGTTTCCGACTCATAGCGACCCCATGCACAGCAGAACGAAACACTGCCCGATCCCGCGCCAGCCCCATGATCCCTGCTTTATGAGTCGATTATTGCTCATGGCGCCCCCTGGGGATTCAGAGTAGAACTGCTCCATAGGTGGTCTTTATGGAAGCAGATCAGCAGGTTTTTCTTCCACAGAGCAGCCGGGGGGTGGGGTGGGTTTGAAACACCGACCTTTAGTAGTTGACAGAAAACTGCGTGCCCTACCCAGCAACGTTAGAACCAAAATACTTATTGACGTCCAGTCAATTCTGTCTCCTAGGGACCCTGTGGGACAGGGTGGAACTGCTCCCGAGGGTTTGCAAGGCTGTGATCCTTACAGAAGCACTTTGCCAGGTCTTCTCCCCGGGGAACCACTGCGTGGGTTCAAACTGCCAGCCTTTCAGTTAGCACCTAGCACTTAACAACTACACCACCACAGCTCCTTACACACTTGCCCTCGCGTGGATTCGCACTCACAGCGCCCCTAGAGGACAGAGCAGAACTGCCCCAGACGGTTTCCAAGGCTCTCAGTCTTTGCAGAATTAGACTGCCTCATCTTTTTCCCATGGAGCAGCCGGTAGGGTTCGAACTGCTGACATTTTTGGTCAGCAGCCTGATGCTTTAACCACACCACCACCAGAGCTCCTTTCCCCAGGGCTCCTTAGAAATGAAATGGTCTTCCTTTATTGGACATGGCTACAAAAGGGTTTTGATGTTATGGGTCTTCTTCTGTCACACTTTGGTATCTGTGGGGCTGCCATTTTAGATGACTGGCTGCTTCGTTTATGAGGGAGGTATCTCTGGGAGTGAGTTGAACCTAAAAGGACTGTCAGTTAAGTTAGGTGTGAGTTTTGAGTTTGAGCTGTCCAGTGCAGGCTGACACGGCCTCAGCCTTCTTACTCAGCTCATGGCAAGAGCAAGCCAAGACCACTGCGTGTGCTCCACTCCAAAGGTTTCACATCATACACGGAATACTTACCTTTCAATTACTTGATGTCTCCCTTCTGTTGCTGTTAGATGAGTGGCTGGTGCTGAAAATCACAAAAGATGACTTTTCTTTGACCAGAATACAAATACATTCATCAAGACAATATAACCTCTTTGAAGAACAGTTTTGCAGTTTCTTCTAGAGTTAAATATATCTTATACACTAAACCACCATACTGTTAAGAATTTATCCAAGACAATTAAATGTACTAGCTACTCTTCGGAAGGAAGATTGGGCAATCTACTTCCATAGTGATACCTCCTCGGAAAACCAAGGAGGGGTCGCTATGAGTCGGATCTGACTCCACGACAGTGAGCTCTGGTAGTGTAGTGCCTAAGGCACTTCACTGCTAACCAGAAGGCTGGAGGTTCAAACCCACCAGCCACTCCTCAGAAGGAAGACTAGGCAATCTACCTCCATAGAGATAATGCCTCAGAAACCCAAGGAGGGTTCGCTATGAGTTGGGATCGACTCCACGACAATGAGTTTGCTTTGTTTTTTTATAGCACTCCGAATAGTGCCTGGCTTTCTATGAAGCCCCAGGAAGAATTAGCTACTATCATTAACAATTTAAGACTAATCTTTAACTGTTAGCCCCTTTTAACCTAGTCCAAAGGCTGGGTAGGATCTCTGGTAGCTCAGGGCCTAAGGCATTTGACTGCTAACCAGAAGGCTGGCAGGCAAACCCACCAGCCACTACTCAGAAGGAAGGTTGGGCAATCTACTTCTGTATGGTACGGCCTCAGAAACCCAAGGAGGGGTCTCAATGAGTTGCATGCAACTCAATGCAGTGAGTTTGGTTTGAGTTTTTTATTGTGGCGGTAGAAAAGCTCAATATCTTCAGCCAAAACCAGGCCAGGACCTGATTGTGGAACAGACCATCAACTGCTCATATGCAAATTAAACTTGAAGTTAAAGACAATTAAAACAAGTCCAAGAGAGCCAAAGTATGATTTGAATATATATCCCTCCTGAATTTAGAGATCATCTAAAGAATAGAGCTGATGCATTGAACACCAATGACCGAAAGCCAGATGAATTATGGGAAGATATCAAGAACATTATCCATGAAGAAAGCAAGAGATCACTAAA
>NW_006922013.1:2286702-2288637 GCF_000298275.1 Orycteropus afer afer | reverse complement strand
CACTCCTCAGAAGGAAGATTGGGCAATCTACTTCCATAGTGATACCTCCTCGGAAAACCAAGGAGGGGTCGCTATGAGTCGGATCTGACTCCACGACAGTGAGTTTGGTTTTTGGAGCTCTGGTGGCATAGTGCCTAAGGGATTTGACTGCTAACCAGAAGACTGTCAGTTCAAACCCTCCGGCCACTCCTTGGAAGAAAGATTGGGCAATCTACTTTTGTAGTGATATGGCTTCAGAAATCCAATGAGGGGTCGCTATGAGTCGGATCTGACTCGACGGCAGTGAATGAGTATGGTAGTTAAGGTTGTGTGTCAACTCAGCTAGGCCATGATTTTGAGTTGCTTGGCCGCTGGATATAATTATTCCCCATGATGAGATTGGACGTGGTGTAATCACTTCCATGGTGGCATCTCCTATAAGCAGTTAATTGATTAAAGGGGAATTGCCTTCAGGGCATGGCCTGCTTCCAGTATATATACAGAGAAAGGATCCTGCATTTGGTCGAAGAGCTTCATCTCCAGTTGCTGGACTTGAACCAGGGCCCTGACTTGTTGCCTAAAATATGCCATTTACCTGGTGATCTTGGATTCATTATCTCTGCAGCCAGCAGCTGCATGAGTCAGGAGATGCCTCCAGCTTGCTCCATGGGCCTGGAAGGCAGAGCTGAAGCCCAAGGTTGAGGGGCCTCAACCTAGCCCCTAGAGCTGGCACTCTGAACTCTTCATTAGTAGCTTAGTCTTCCCCTAGAGTCAGCATACTGAATTTAGACTTCTAGCCTCCTAAACGGTAGGGGAATAAATTTCTGTTAGTGGAAGCCATCTACTTGTATGTTTGTTATAGCAGAACTTGAGACATATACCTACATTAATGCTTATACATGAATGATCATAACAGCTTCATTCACAGGATCCAAAAATTGCAAGCAACCCAGATGTCCAACAGCAGGTCAATGTGGGTAACGACATTATGTGATTTTCATTGAATGCAATACCATTCAGCTATAAAAATAAACAAACTATTGATATACATATGCATGGGGGTTCTTGGGTGGTGAAAATGGTTAACATGGTCAGCTGCTAACTGAAAGGTCGGAGGTTCAAGTTCACTCAGAGGCTCCTGAAAAGAAAGTCCTGTCGATCTATTTCCAAAACACCCATCATTGAAATCCCTATGGAGCACAGTTCAACTCTGAGACACAGGGGGTTGCAGTGAGTCAGAATCAACTTGATGGCTAGAGTTGTTTTTTAACCACACAAATGAATCTCAGAATTATCAAGCTGCAAGAAAGAAGACAGATTCTAAAGAGTCCGTACTGTAGGACTGCATTCACATCACAGTGTAGAAATTTCAAACAAGTAAATGTTGTTGTTCTTGGGCGTTGCTGAGTTGGTTCTATGGACAACAGAACAAAACACAACCCAGTCCTGTGCTATCCTTCCAATCATTGCTATGTTGGAGCCCACTGTGGCAGCCACGGTGTCAATCCATCTCATTAAGGGTCTTCCTCTTTTTCATTGACCCTCTATTTACCAAGCATGATGTCCTTCTCCAAGGATTGGTCCCTCTTGAGAACATGACCAAAGTACATGAGATGAAGTTTGATCGTCTCTCTTCTAAGAATCATTCTGGCTGTACTTCTTCCAAGACCGATTTGTTCATTCACGGGACATTCAGTCTTCTCGGCCAACACCATAGTTGTAAAAGCATTAGCTTTTCTTCTGTGCTCCTTATTTGTTCTCTAGCGTCTACATGCTTGTGAGCTAATTGAAAAGACCATGGCGTCAGGCAGGTTCACCTTAGTCCTCAAAATCATGTCTTTTCTTTCTTTTTTTTTTTTTAAAAAAAAAAAAAAACACTTTAAAGAGGTCTTCTGAAGCTGATTTGCCCAACATAATACATAGTTTGATTTCTTGACTGCTGCTTCCCTGGACATT
>NW_006922013.1:2260649-2286599 GCF_000298275.1 Orycteropus afer afer | reverse complement strand
GGATTTTTTTTTTTTTTTTTTCCTGTATGTTGAGGTATAACCCATAGTGAAGCCTTCGTCTTTGATCTTCATCAGCAAGTGCTCCAAGTCCTCTTCACTTTTGGCAAGCAAGGCTTGTCATTTCATGCCACAGCAATGAGGTCATTGCATTTCTGGAAGGAGAGCAGATGTATGGATGGACGACTGCCAGAGAAACGGAGGAAATCTGGGTGGCTTTGGATATGTTCTCTATCTTGTTTGTGATGGTAGTAGTTCCACAAATGGACACAGGTCCATCAATGGCAAGTTATTGTACATAAGTCATACTTTAATAAAACCACTTCTTAAAAAGCCAGAGAAAACAAGTTACATCTAAAGGAATGATGGTTAGAATGACTCCAACTTCCCAATATTGAATATGGGAACTGATAAAGTATATGTTGTTGTTGTTGTTGTTATTTGCCATCGAGTCAGCCCCGACTCATAGCTACCCCTCCTTGGGTTTCCGAGGCAGTATCACTACGGAAGTAGGAATGCCCAACCTTCCTTCCGAGGAGTGGCTGGTGGGTTTGAACTGCCAGCCTTCTGGTTAGCAGTCAAGTGCCTTAGGCACTATGCTACCAGAGCTCCTGATAAAGTATATAGACACATTAAAATAGATATAGAAACTCACTGCCACTGAGTCAGTTCTGACTCATAGTGACCCACACTGGGTTTCCAAGGCTGTCCATCTTTATAGAAGCTGACTGTCTCATCTTTTATCTGTGGAGCAGCTGGTGGGTTCAAACTGCCTATCTTTGGGTCAGCAGCCAAATGCCTTAACTCTTATGCCACTCCTACAGTTCTAGAAGACAAATCTAAAAACCAAAAGATACAGGGTATTGAGATAAACAAGTAGAAGCAGATAAACCTTATAAATACCAAATAAAAGAAAATCTGGCAGCTCTAGTTTCAGACAAAACGCATTTTAAGAAAAAATCAGTACTGGGTGAAACATCATCTTTATGGTGAGAAAAATCTAATGAAGACTTAAAATACATAAAGTGTAAATGACAGAACTAAAAAGAATCATAGACATGTCTGTAATTATTGGGAAGGATTTTAACATATGCCCTGATGCTGTAGTGGGCAAGGCATTTGGCTGCTAACCAGAAGGTTGGCAGTTCAAACCCACCAGTTGCTCTGTGAGAGGAAGATGGGGCAATCTACTTCTGTAAAGATTCACAGCCTTGGAAACCCAATGGAAGTCATTATGAGTTGGGATTGACTCGACAGCGGTGGGTTTATTTCAGTAACTGATAGAGCCAACAAACAAAAATTTTAGTAAAGATGCAGGAGATCTGAATGATATAATTAGCGACGTTGACACTGATGAACGAATATAGAATCCTGCACTGAAAACTACCCAGTACACATTGTCAGCAAGCATACGTAAAACCTTCACTTAAATTCACCACGTCCCAGCCCATTGCCATCAAGTTGATGCCAGCTCATAGTGACCTTGTAGGACACAGTAGAACTCCCCTGTTCCATAGGGTTTCCAAGGCTGTAAATCTTTACGGAAGCAGACTGCCTCACCTTTCTCCCACAGAGTGCCTGGTGAGTTCCCAGACCTTTTGGTTAGCAGTCAAATACTATTAACCACTAGGCCACCAGAGCTCCTTAAATTGACCAGATAGTGCAAAACAAAAACAAGTCTTAATATATTTCAAGAGATTTCTGACCATTGTGCAACTCAAAACTCACTGTCATCAAGTCGGATCCTACTCATAGAGACCCCTCCTTGGGTTTCCGAGGCAGTATCACTACGGAAGTAGATTGCCCAACCTTCCTTCCAAGGAGTGGCTGGTGGGTTTGAACCTCCAGCCTTCTGGTTAGCAGTCAAGTGCCTTAGGCACTATACCACCAGAGCTCCCAACCACTGTGCAATTAACTTTGAAATCCCCATATATGTGGCAGGTTTTTTTAATGATTCTAAATTATCCATAAAGAATAATTAAAAAAAAACATAATGAAAATTAGAAAATATTTTTAAATAAATCATCTGAAAAACACGTATCAAATATTTTGGATACACTGAGAGCAATATTGAGGGAAAGTATACACATGTTAGCAAAGAAGAAATATTGAAAATTAGTAAGCCCAGCACCATCTTAAAAAATTAAAAAGAAAGAATCAAAATGAAGGAAGGGAGGGAGGAAATACAGAAATAAGAGCAGAGTTTAATACAATAAAACTCGTGACAAAGCCATGAGTTGGTTCTTCCCAAAGACCAATGAAACTAACAAATTAGCAAGTCTGATCAGTTGGCAGGAAAAGAGAGAAGGCAGAAGTAACAAGAGGAATGAAGAATAGAAGACAAGGTCTTGCACATGCTAAAAAGGTAAGAGAAACAATATGGCAACAGATCTCTAGAAACATGTAAGTTAGAAACTTACATCTGCCTTGACCTCATCTACCCTGAGATCAGAAGAACTAGATGGTGCCCAGCTACCACGACCAACCATTCCAATCAATAGACAGACCCTGATACAACAAGAGAAAAACACACAGCAGAACTCTAATTCTTTAAAAGACCAGACTTGCTGGATCAGTTGAGACTAGAAGACTCCCTGAGACCATTGCCCTGAGATCCTCTTTCAACTTGGAACTGAAACTCTGCCCTGAGGTCATCTTTCAGTAAAGTAACATATCAGCACAGAAATGAAGGAAATCATCTCTGAGTACAGGGCTCCATTCAAAGACCATGGATAGGAGACTAAAAGGTCAACAATGACTCTACAGCAAAGATGAGACGATTAAGGGGGCAGGGAAGCTAGAGCACTAGAAGTGCAACAACCAGAATGCAATTAAAAAGAATGTTGACACATGGTGAAAAATGTAACGATTGTCACTAAACAATTTGTGTGGAAATGGTTCAATGGGAGTATAATTTCCTGTGTAAACTTTCAACAAAAACAGAATAAAGTATTATGTTTTAAAGAAAATCTTACATCTGAGTTTTCAGAGAATAAATAAAAAAAACTTCAAGATCGTATGTTCATTAGGAAAATTAAATTCCTAGTCCAAATATTTCCATGCTAGTACCACATATCTCCATCCATGAATTCTATAGAGTACTGAAGGAATGATTCATTCCAGTTTTCTTCAAACTCTTAGGGAAAAAAACTCAATAAATCATTTTATGACGTTAACATAACCTTCACCTCCATATCTGACAAGACATCATGAGAAAGAAGACTTAAAAACCAATCTCACTCAAGAAATGCAACACCCCCCAAAAAAAAAATTCTGCACAGACCTCTGGCAGTATATTAAAAATGAAAATACATTGTAAGCAAGTGGCTTTATCCCAGGAAGACAAATGCTAGCTTAACATATTAGCATTGTTCTGAAAATCTTTCTTTATTGATTAAGTTTTTTTGTTGTATTCATTTGCACAGCAATATGAAATTAATGACTTTATTGAACTCTTTGAATCAAAATGATGTGGAATAAAATATATAGTTAGGGAAGATTCAATTGTTTAGAAAATGAGATTGAAAGTAGGTCACATATAAATTAATTCTTATGAATTGTTGCATTATTCACAAGCTATCATTAGTAAGAATTTTAAAAAGAAATATCTGTACACATACATTTCCATGTTACTTTTTCCCTTAAATAACCCTATTAAGTTCAATGTTTTTCTCTGATCACATTCCTGATTGGGGGTTAATGATGCGCCCACTGGGATAAAGTGTACAGAATTGACCACAAATTTGGGAGGAAATGGGAAATGTAGCTTATCATTGAAATAGTGGTATGCAGCTCTGATTCATGGCAACTCCATGCACAATGGAATGAAATACTATCCAATCCTGGGCCTTCCTCATGATCAGTGGTGGATTGGGGCCCTTGTGATCCATGGGGTTTCCATTGGGTGATTTTTGGACACAGATCACCAGGCCTTTCTTCCGAGGTGCGTCTGGGTGGACTTGAACCAGCAGCTGTTCAGTTAGCAGCCAAGTATGTTAACCATTTGCACCTCCCAGGGACTCTGACCTCCTACTGCTCACACCCAAATAATTTGTAGTCTTGAAGCGGTCCAGGAAAGGGGACATTTACTCTGGTTCCACTCTTACCCTGAGGGTGGAGCCCTTGGGAACCCCAGCTTTATGAAGCAAGGTTTTCTATTAGACTCTAGTGAGGTCTGGGCTTTAACATCCGCTCTGGTGCCCCTTCCGAACATCTCACCAACATCAAGTTTTTGTGGTTTGGCAAATGTCTTCAGAAAAATGGCGACTGTTGTTCCCCACATCACTTAACGCTTTGACCCCAGATCATCTCTTACTACTCTGTCACCTCTTTTGTCCCACGGAGGACACTTGTCCTGGACACTGTGGCTGTTTGCAGGGGGAGGACTGTTTCAGAGAACACAACCTGCTGCAATGCCCCTCCTTCCTTCCTGAGACTGGAGATTGTTCCCTCTCGGGGCTGTCATGCCCAACAGGCTGTCTGCAAGTCTCCCTGCCCATCCCTTCTTCATCTCCCTGGGTGCTCCAGCTTCCAACTAAAACCAAAACCAAAACCAACTCACTGCCATTGAGTTGACTTGACTCATAGCGACCCCTCCTTGGGTTTCCCAGGTGGTATCACTACAGAAGTCGATTGCCCAACCTTCCTTCTGAGGAGTGGCTGTTGGGTTTGAACCGGCAGCCTTCTGGTTAGCAGTCAAGTGCCTCACCAGAGCTCCTATGCATAGGGTTGGCAGACAGGCCTGCGGATGTGCTTCTGAGAGGTCACAGCCTTGAAGACCCTGTTGTCCACTCACGCTCCACACGCATGAGGCTGCATGAGTCTCATCAGCTGGGATCCACGGTGCCTGACTCTCGGAAAGATATTTTCTCAAAGGTTTCTGTTTCTCATTGGCTCCCATCATTTTGAGGATAAAAGTCAGTATTTTTAACTCAGTGCATAGGGTCTGGGATGACCTGTCCCCTTCCTACTCTGTAATGAGTCAAGCACTATTTTTTGCCGAATATGTAGAAATACCATTACTTGTTAAAACTGTTCATGATAGTTTACAACATGGTGTTGTTTGCTCTTGTGGGGAGGACTGGCCTCCCATTCTTTACGTAACTGCAACTTACCCACATCAACAAACTCATGTTTCTTGCTATTCTCACATGGTATTGTGTTTGCCAAAGTTCCTTATCAGACCTCCTCTAGGCTATAAGCTCTTTGAGGGAAAATAACCAGGTCTAATTTGACTTCTCTCAATTTCTTAGTATGCATCAGTAATACCCAAACTACTTGCCATCAAGGCGATCCCAACTCATAGTGCCCCTACAGTACAGAGTAGAACTGCCCCATAGGGTTTCCAAGGCTGTCGATCTTTATGGAAGCAAAGATCAAACCAAACCCACTACCATGGAATGGATTCTGACTTACAGCGCCCCTAGAGGACAGAGAAAAACTGCCCCACAGGGTTTCCAAGGCTGTCCATCTTCACAGAAGCAAAGCGCAAACCAAACCCACTGCCATGGAGTCAATTCTAACTCACAGCACCCCTAGAGGACAGAGTGGAACTGCCCCACAGGGTCTCCAAGGCTATATTAGTCCTTATGAAAGCCAACTGTCTCATCTTTGCACCACAGAGCAGGCGGTGGGTTTGAACTTCTGACCTCTCAGTTAGTAGCCAAGGACTTTAACCACTGCACCATCAGGACTCCTTTTGTATCAGTAATAAACACAATAATTATGTGTTGAAGGGTGGGGGCATATCCAGAGTCATAATGACAAATACTGGTAAATGATTTTAACACTTACTGTCATACATATAGGAGCTCTGGTAGCGCAGTGCCTAAGGCACTTGACTGCTAACCAGAAGGCTGGCGGTTCAACCCACCAGCCACTCCATGGAAGGAAGGTTGGGCAATCTACTTCCGTAGTGATACCACCTTGGAAACCCCAGGAGGGGTTGCTATGAGTTGGGTACGACTCAATGGCAAATAGCAACAACAACATCATCCATATGCATATATGTGTATACATACATGTATGTTTATGCATATTTTGCTTGTTTCAAGAGAAATGGAGCTGATGGTGAATTTCTCCCACTCGGCATCCCCACCTGTAAACAGTTTAAATGGAGCTTAAAAGGCCACTTTTCTGCAACATGGAACAAACTTCTCTTTGATAGAGAACTCTTCCCAGAGAAAACAGAAGGAAACGTGTCTTGCCGCTCGGCTAGGACTGCAGCCCTGCCCCTGCCATGGTTTGTGTGGTGCCTGCGGGGACCTCGCCTTCTCCTGAATGTCTTCGTCTTTAAAACAAGCGGTTACACTCCTGCAGAGGAAACACAAGCAGGGCACAGCCTGAGAAAGCAGGGCCGTGTAACGAGTTGCCTTGAAAGCCATCCTGAAAGGGTCTTCCAGCCTTGGGAGAAATGAGAGCCTTGTCATTTCAGGCTGCCCAGACACCACACAGCCTAAGTCTGCAGATCGGGACGAGATTTCAAGGTCATCGCTCCAGGCAGTGACAGCAAGTGTTTTGTAAAATTGACACAGAAGCCACTTTTCAAAGAAATTCTCATCACTGGGCTGCCACGGCGTCTTGAAGGTCAGGAAGGCAGGCGGACCTGCTCACCGACTGCAGAAGGGCAGGAGCAGCGGGAGAGGCTAGCGGCCTCCTGCCGGCCTTCTCCTGCACGTTGTGGGCATGGGGAGGGAAGGCGGAAGGAAGCAGGTCAGGGGCGGATCCTGCTTGGCACTGAGCATCCTGCCCTAGTGGGCGGGAGCGCCCGGGAGGGGCAAAGCGTTAAACACTGGGCTCCCACCTGACAGGTGGGAGGTTCGGGTCTACACAGAGCACCTCGAAAGAAAAGCCTGCAGATCTGCTTCCAGAACATCAGGCCCTGAGCAGCACAGGGAGCACAGTCTGCTCTGACACACAGCGGCTGTCGACCCAACAGCAGCCCGTTTGGTGTTTTGGTTTGTGTTGGTTGGATCACATGGGCTAACAGGCAAGAGACAGTAGACGGTCTTAGACGGTCTTGGACAGGTTGCTAAGGTGAAGGGTTCTAGTTGATGCATTGCTGCTAGGTTTCTGTGACAATGTGGCTGATTCCCTTGACTTACAGGGCTGGATTTTCCTCACTCTGGAGTATGATGAGTGAAAGGGGACATCAGTGGATGGCAGACCTTTAGGATGGTCCACAGTGTCTCCCACCTCCTGATGCTCCTGGTGTTATCTTCTCTCCATCAATGTGGGCTGGACTTAGTGACATAACTCTAACAAGTGAACAAAGCCAACCCCGTTGCCTTCATGTTGATTTGGGTGGTACCCCTATGTGTTACAGAGTAGAACTGCCCCACATGGTTTTCTTGGACGTCATCTCTATGGGAGCAGATTGCAGGTGTTTCTCCTGCAACATTACCGTTGTTGTTGTTGTGTACCATTCAGTCTGACCTGACTCATAGTGACCCGTCGGTTTCCGAGGCAGTATCACTACAGAAGTAGATTGCTCCATCTTCCTTCCAAGGAGTGGCTGGTGGGCTTGAACCGCCAGCCTTCTGGTTAGCAGTCAAGTGCCTTAGGCACTATGCTACCAGAGCTCCCGCAACATTACTAGGTGGGTTCAAACCACCAACCTTTAGGTTAGCAGCTAATCACACTTGTGCCACCAAAGGACATAACAGAATATGGCAAAAGTAATGGAGGTTACTTCTGCAATGAGGTTACAAGAGACTGTGATTGTCATCTTGCTCATGGATTCTTGCTCTGGGTGCCACAGGGTGCCACATGGGAAGCCCACATGACAAAGAACTGAAGGTGGCCTGTAGTCAAAAGCCAGCAATGAGCTGAGAACCTAAGACCAATATCTGGCAAGGAACTGAATCCTTCCCACAGCCAGTGAGTGCACCAGAAGCGGACCCTTCCCAGTCCAGCCTTCAAATGCTCACAGCCCCAACCGACACCTTGGGTGAAGCTTTCTCATCTGAGCAAAAGGGCCCAGCTAAGCCAAGCCTGGATCCCTCGGCCACACGCTGTGAAATGAGGAACTTAGCCACTACTAAGTTGGTTATGTATACACAAGATAAGGAAGATGGAAGAACTGATGCCTTTGAGTCATGGTGTTGGTGAGCATATGAAACATGCCGTGCACTGCCAGAAGAACGAACGGATCTGTCCTGGAGGAAGTGCAGCCGGAAGGCTCCTTAGAACTTAGGATGGCCACACTTTGTCTCATGTCCTTTAGTCGCGGTGTCAGAAGGGACCAGGCCCCGGAGAAGGGCATCGTGCTTGGTTAAGTGCAGGGTCAGTGAGAAAGAGGAAGACCCTCAACGAGATGGACTGACACCGTGGCTGCGGTGATGGGCTCCAGTATAGCAGTGACTGTGAGGCTGGTGCAGGCAGGCAGGGTTCATTCTGTTGGACATGGGGTCACTATGACTCAGAACTGACTCAGTGGCACCTAACAGCAATAACAAGAAGACATTTTTATATTACTATAGATAAAATCCCTGTGGTTATTTTCAGCTCTAAAAATGTAGGCTGCTCAATCCAGTCTATTGACAGCAACCTAATAGGCCTTACGTTTTCCCCAACAGACCTTTCGACCCGTATAAATGAGGACGGAAGTACCACCAAGACCTCGCAGAGGATGGCTGTGTCCAGTCACGATCCCAGTACCCACAGCACCAAACTCCTGGAGAACTTACAGTATTTTTCAGGATCTTTACAGCTGATGCTAAGATGAGCTCCACAAGCTAATTTTGCTAAAAGCCCATGCCTTCCAGAACATGTAGGCATGCTTAAGCATAGAAAATGTGATTTTTCTCTTTCCCTCTTAGGAAATAATGAAATTGTCTTCAAATCACAAAAGTAATGATCGTGGGAGCCAGCAGACATCCTGCGATGATGGTAATTCACAGTTTTGTAGCATGCCAAGTCGTTAACAAATATGTCACAAGGATGTGACCCAAGTACTTATCTTCTCTATGAGAAAAGACCTTATAAAATTGTGGTTTACTTGACCATCACTCTACAATTGTTTACTGTTTATTTTATATTGTTTTTTCTTTTCAAAGACGTTTTAGTTTTTTGTTGGCTTGGGAACTTGGTTGTTTTTTTTTTTTCTAATGTGATACTCTTTGTAAACAAACAGCCGTGGTGACATAATTGGAAAGCCCTGGGCTGCTCACTGAAAGGTGAGTGGTGGAACTCACCCAGGAGCTGTACAGATGAAAGACCTAATGACCCGCTTCCATAAAGAATACAATCTAGGAAACCCTATGGGGCAGTTTGACTGTGTCTTGTGTGGTTGCTATCAGTCAGGATTGACAACAACAACTTTGTCAACAATGAAGAAAGTCATTATGAGCATTCCTCACAGTTGTGGGACTGGGATGTGGTCAGCCTGGGACTTGATTCCCAGCTTGTAACTAAATGCAGGCCTCTACCCAAAAATTCCCACCTCCGTTGCACACGTACCAGACACAACCGCATCCCATGCTGCTGATTTTCCTGAGGGATCTCTATTTTATGCTACTATCTTCTTCAATCAAAACCTCTTTCTCCCAGCTCAAACACCACCATTAGCTAAGTAATACTCTGTAATAACTCAAGGTGACCTTCCCACTCGTGCTGGATGAATTCCTTCCCAGACTATACATATCATAAAAGAGTAATGTTGACTTTTTCCTTTGTATCTATTAAACTGACTGCACATCTCTCTCTCTCTCTCTCTCTCACACACACACACACACACACACACACACACAGGGGTGGGGTGGAGAGAAAGAGTAGGAAAGAAACTTGGTCAGCATGTTAACAACTGGTAAATTGATTAAAGTGTTTTTGTTTCATTTTTTGTTTTTCTTTACTAGTCTTGCAACTTTTTCTGCACATATATGTTGTATCAAAATAAAAAGTTACCAAACCAAATCACTTAGAAGGCAATTGAAGTGACCCTCTGCAATTTCTTGGAGAAGTATCTTCCCATACTGGCTTGCCCAAGGTGCTTCTTAGGTGTGGGAAATGTCTTAGTTATCTAGCACTGCTATGACAGAAATACCATGAGTGGATGCCTTTCACAAACAACTTTATTTTCTTACTGGTCAGGAGGCTAGAAGTTCAAATGCAGGGTGCTGACCCTAGGGGGCGCTCTCTCTATATTGGCTCTGGAGGACGGTCCTTGTCTCTTTGAACTTCTGCTCCTGGGTGATCTCCATGGGGCTTGGCAGCTCTCTTCCCCCAAGTCTGCTTGCTTGTTCGTTTATTCTCTTTTCAAGCTCAAAGGAGGTTGACTTAGGATACACCCTACACTAATACTGTCTCATTAGCATAACAAACACCCCAGTCCCAAATGTGATCATAATGACTACGGGGTTAGGATTTACAGCCCATTTTGAAGGGGCATAATTCAATCCATAGAAATTAATTACTGGGGATTATGCACCTCAGTCCCTTCCAAGAGTCTGCAGACAGTGCAGACCTCTGTTGAATGGGCAAGTGTGTTGCCAGATACTTCAGCAAAGTTCTCATATCACAAATACATTTTTCCTTCCTACTCTTAATATAGGAAGCTCTGGTGGTGTAGTGCCTAGCCATTTGACTGCTAACCAGAAGGTTGGCAATTCAAACCCACCAGGCACTCCTTGGAAGGAAGATTGGGCAATCTACTTTTGTAAATATTTACCACCTCGGAAACCCAAAGGGGGTCACTATGAGTCGGAATCAACTCAATGGCAGTGAGTGTGGTTTTCTGTTGACCCTCCACTTTACCAAGCATGATGTCCTTCTCCAGGGACTGGTCCCTTGACAACATGACCAAAGTACTTGAGACCAAGTGTGGCCATCATTAGTTCTAAGGAGCCTTCCAGCTGCACTTCCTCTAGGACAGATCCGTTCATTCTTCTGGCATTCCATGGTGTATTTAATATGCTCCACCAACACCATAACTCAAAGTCATCATGTTGACCAAGTTTACTGATAATATGTTGTGTCCAAACTACATAATTTTCCTAATTTTTTTTTTCCTAGAAACTGGTGGGGCTTATAATAGAGAAAGTAATATTCAAAGTCTGCAGAACTGAGTTGACCTCATGTTCTTCACTGATTCCGTGATGTTGTATCATTTTTTAAAATGGCTGTGGTGCACCAGCTAAGTGCTCAGCAGCTAACCGAGTGGTTGGCAGTTTCAACCACCCCCCCAGCATCTCCTCTGGGGAAAGCCCTGGTGATCAGCCCTGTGAAGATGACAGCCAGGAAACCCCATGGGGCAGTTCTAGTCTGTCACATGAGGTCACTATGAGGCAGAAAGAATCCACCCCACAGCAGCTAATGAAAATGGCAATGATGAACTTTCAAAAAAGCAAAGAAAACAAGGAAATGCCTGACCTGGTTATGAAAAGCAAAATACATTCGGGTGAAAACTCTTCCAAAATGGTAAAGCCCAGTGTGAGTGTCAGGCTTTGTCGTCAGACATCATTACAGTCCTGGTGGTTGTTAGACAACTTCAACAAGAAGGTAGTCACATGATTCCCCGCATCCCAATTAGCAGTACCTTGCCCTTCCAAGGTGGTTACCTTATGCGCATAGCGGATGACTGCATTCTGGTATCTGGATGGTTTGAAAATCATTAAAAGACCATTGTCGTCTTGAGTATGTGCGTGGCTGTGCACTTCATCCAACACTTGATTCGATTCATTGTGAAGTGATCATTAAGTCCTTTTCGGGGGAGAAAACCCCTCATCAAACCAAGCCTGCAGCCCGCTGAATACATTAGCAATGACTGGTTATTAATCTTCTAACCTTTTCTAATTAACAGAACAAACTGTAAAATGAAGACAAATTGAATGTATTCAAAGGTGAACTACACTGAAGCACTAAATGCGTAACTTTGGCTGAAAAATCACCTGTGAGGGTTCACTACAGAGGAAAGCTGCTCGGAGCTTATTTATAAGCAAAATGCAAAGATGCAAACTAACCCCTTTGTCATCCGCTTTTCTCTTGTCTTCTTTCATGATGCTCTCAAAACTGCTAGGGATAAGCACTGTAAACACCATCATTATTGTTATTTATTTTATATCTCATGCTTAAGAAGTATCCCAGGGCTGTGGAATAAACAGCCAGATACAGAGAATAGCAAACAACAATGAACAAACGTGTAGCAGCAAACACTAACCCACAGGGAAAACCATAAACAAAGAGTTGAACAGAAGTGGGAGGGCAGACTCATGAGAATGAACTGGATTAAACACTGCAGCAGTTGGCGGTGAGTAGTTATGTCCACAGAACAACTGCAGAGTGGCAAAGGGCATTTGTCTAGAAGCAACGTGTAAGAAGCAGAGTTTACCGAGTCAGATTGTACCGTAGGGTCTCTCTGCGTCCACCGACATCACAACTACGGGCATTCTGGATCATTCTTTGTGGTGGGGGCTGCCTCGTGCATTGTGTGGCATTTAGCAGTGTCCCTGGCCTCTACCCACCATATGCCATTAGCCAACCCCCTACCCCAGTTGTGACAGCCAAACATGTCTCCAGGTATTGCCACATGATCCCTGAAGGACAAATACTCCCCTGATTGAGAACCACTGACAAAAACATTGCTGTCCAGTCAATTCCAACTCATAGTGACTGAATAGGACATAATACAACTGCCACAACTGCCCCAGAGAGTCTCCAAGGCTACACATCTTCATGGAAACAGACTGGCACTTCTTTCTCCCATGGAGTGGCTGGTGGGTTCGAACTGCCAATATTTCAGTTAAAAGCTGTGCTCCTAACCCATGCACCACCCGGATGCCCTCATAATGTACTGTTAAATCAAGGAGCTCTAGTGGTGCAGTGCCTAAGGCATTTGACTGTTAACCAGAAGGTTGGCGGTTCAAACCCACCAGCCATTCCACAGAAGGAAGGTTGGGTGATCTACTTCTGTAAAGATGTATCGCCAACATGGAAGAATTTATTATGGAGTGCTTTTCAGAATGAGACTTGAAGGCAGTAGGACTTAAAAAGTAGTCATTGAGGGGTTCTAAAGACCCCAGTTTGATAACACTGGCCCATAGCTAGAACATGGATGTTGAGGTCAGATATATCTGTGTTTAACATACGGTTAAGTCCCTTAGCAGCAGTATGACTTTGAGTCATCAAGTCATACTTGTGACCATCAGCTTCCTCATCTGTAAAATGAGAATAAGACTGAAGACGTCTCCGAGTCACTGTGAGGTTTCAAGAAGATAACTCAGTAACCCAGTTGCCTTCAGGCGGATCCCAACTCACGGTGACCCCTGGCCAGTGCACATGGTGAAGGCACTCAGCTACTAATTCAAAGGCTGGCAGTTCAAGGCAACCTAGGGACACCTCAGAAGAAAGACAGGGTGATTTACTTCCGAAGGGATTTTCAGCCATGAAAATCCCAGAGCACGGTCCCAGTCTGCAGCACAGAGGGTCGCCAAGAGTCGTCGCCATGAGGTAAAGGAGGTAAAGAACATGAAAGCTACTAATCCAATGCCTTGTGCATAAAATCAGCAGACTTTGCAGAGTCCTGTGTGTAAGTCCCTCAGAAGGACGGGGGCTGGTACACCTGTGTAGTCAGGTTCCGGGGAAACCACTTCTCAGAAGATGCAGGGAGCAGAACTGAGTCCCACTTTGCTAAAATCAAAATGATAGGCTGTAGAACAGTAGTAGGAAATGGCTTTGAAAACACTGTTATAAAAAGCTAACACAGGCAGTGCCTGGGTGACGAAAGAGAGCCGTTTCTGTGTCCTTTTTATTTATCTTTTTAAAACTTTTTATTATGATTTGGGTGAAAGTTTACAGAACAAATTGGTTTTCCATCCAACAGCTGACACGCATGTGGTTTCCTGGTGTGGCCTGCATCCCCTACACTGGAAGAGGCCTCTTTCCACTTCCTCCCTCTGGTTACCATTTGCCTTTGGCCTTCTTTCCTGTCCATTCCTGTCTTCTGAGCGTTATCCACGGGCCAATGCTGTCCTTTTATCTCATACAATTGATTGTTGTAAGGAGTGTGCCCCTCCTTGGTGTTACTGTGCACCTCACAGGTCTGTCTATTCTTGAGCTGGGATTTGAGCCCTAGGAGTGAGCTCACTTCCAGGCTGGAAGGCTGACTAAGGGCCACAGGCTCAGGTGTTCCACCAGTGTCTCTCAGACAAGTAAGCCTGACCTTTTTTTTATCATTTTGAATTTGTTGCACTCCATCCAGGACCTCCTGTCCTGATCCTTTTGGGAGTAGTAGCCAGGTACCATCTAGTTACCCTGATCTCAGGGTTGTGGAGGCTGACTGGCCCACTAGTCCCTTGGACTAATTGTTTCCATGCATCTTTGATTTTATTCACTCTTCTTTCCTCTGGACGTACAGAGACCAACAGCTGTACCTTACTTTGTCTTTAAGTCGAATTGGTAGGTAAGCCAGAACAGGCGTGTACAATTCTGATTTAGCCTTACACCTTATTTAGTGCAAGAAACGTCTCAAAGCCTTTTCAATGATTTAAAAACTGCACTTGCAGCCAGTGAAGGTGACTGTGATGAAGAGTTTCTTGAGAGCAGAGGTTGGTTCCAACGTTTCAAACCATAGCAATTGGGTTTCCAAGGTGGTAAATCTTTACGGAAGTAGATCGCCCAGTTTTGAACTTCCAACCTTGTAGTTAGCAGTCAAATGCCAAAGGCACCTGCCACCTGAGCTCCTTCAGACGTTTCAAGGTGAGGGCAAATTTACATTACATTAAAGGAAAAGTATGAGTTGTCCAAAAGTCAGACGTCTGTAACCTGGGGGCTTCCAGGACACCACAGAATCAGCAATAAGGCTTTTTGACACCAGCTAAAGTCTGGTGATTTTTATTTGGGAACATCTAGAAAAGTGAAACTGGCATGTTCTGGCAATGGAGTTGACGATGGATACGGCAAAGGCCAACTTAAAGTCGAAAGAAACCCAGAATTGCTTAGAACTGTGACTCTTGTTGCATTGATATTATGCAGTAGAGGGCAAAATAGAAGGTGAGCAAAAAAAAAGAGGAAGCCCCTTAAGAAGATGGATTGACACAGTGGCTGACTCAATGGGCTCAGACAGCAGTGATGGTAAGGATGGGGCAGGACTGGGCAGTGCTTCATTCTGTTGTACAGAAGGTCGAGACGAGCCAGAACCACCTCAACCGTAGCCAAGAACAATGATGACATTGCGCAGGAAGACTGCTCATGGAAGACCAGCCTAGAACCATCATCTAGCCTGCATTCACCTCCGGTCAGGACCCAAACTCACGAGGTGTGACTGCAGCAAGCTACCTTCTTTCTTCTTCCTTCCTCCCAGTCAGGGGTGCCTTTTGAGGGACTGTCCTAAGTGTGTCCCTGGAGAAAGAGCTCAGGACCAAGTAGATGGGAAAAACAAATGGAAACCACTGATCTGTGGAGGCCCATTCCAGCCCTAGGTGTCCTCACAGGGAGTCAGCCATGGGAAGAGGCCCCAGTCTCTATCCTCCCAGCTCTGAAATCCCACTGGGGCTCACCATTGGCCAAGCCATGCTGAGGCCACAGGAATATGGTCCAGTGACAGAGTCCATTCCCGTCCTCCTCCCAGGGCACAGAGTAAGAAGAATCCGTGGAGGCTGCAGAAAACCAACTAGAAGAAGAAGCACAACGGGGAGCCATCTGCACCTTCCCTGGGGAGCAATCCTAGAATAACACACTACTAGGTGCCCCCCACCAGAGATGGGTAAAAATGCCCCATTGCACCCTCACCAACTTGCCAGTACCGACTGAGCAGGACTGCAGACTCCAGGCGCTCTGCGAACCATTGCTCACATCCCATCTCACTGCAATCCGCCCAGCAGGCCTATGGAAGAGGGCTTGCTTTCATCACCTGTTTCAGAGCTGAGCAGAGTGAATCCTAGGAGTCTTCCCAGGACTGTAAGAATAGTAAAGGGAAGTCAGTTTGTCACACTGTGTGGCCTGTGTGTTGCTACGATGCTGGGAGCTAGGCCATTGGTATTTCAAATACCTGCAGGATCCCCCCTAATGAACAGGTTTCAGCAGACTGTCCAAACAAAGACAGGCTAGGAAGAAAGGCCTGGTGACATACTCCCAAAAATTAGCCAGTAAGAACTATATGGATTACAACAGAACACTGTCCAACTCGCTCGCTTTGGACATGTAATTGTTGTTGTTGTTGTTGTTTGCCATCGAGTCGGCCCCGACTCATAGCGACCCCTCCTTGGGTTTCCGAGGCAGTATCACTACGGAAGTAGGAATGCCCAATCTTCCTTCCGAGGAGTGGCTGGTGGGTTTGAACCGCCAGCCTTCTGGTTAGCAGTCAAGTGCCTTAGCCACTATGCTACCAGAGCTCCTGGACATGTCATTAGGAGGGATCAATTGCTGGGGAAGGACAACATATTGGGTGATGTAGAAGGGCCAGAGAGGGTGACAGAGATCCTTGGATTGCACAGTAGTCACCATGATGGACTGAAAGATGCCAGTGATTGTGAGGAGGACATGGGACCAGGCAGTGTTTAGTTCTGTTGGACGTGAGGTTGCCATGAGTTGGAGTTGACTCCACAGCAGGTATCTCTCACTCAAAGGAGAGAGCCACCACCTATTGGTCACTTTGTTGTGCTGTGGTGGTTTGCGTGTTGCTGTGATGTTGGAAACTATGCCACCAGTATCGCCAACACCAGCAGGGTCACCATGGAGCTTCCAGACTAAGACACACTAGGAAAAAGAGCCTGGCTACCTACTTTCAAAAAACAGTCAATGAACACTCCACGGATCACAATAAAACATTGTCCAACTCACTTGCTTTGGACACATCATCATTAGAAGGGATCGATCGCTAGAGGAAGGCATCGTGTTTGGTGAAGCTGATGGTCAGCGAGGGCAAGGGCGACCCTCGGTGGGATGGATTGGCACAGTAGCTGCAATGATGACCGCCAATGTGCTGGTGATTGGGAGGGTGATGGAGAGGGCAGTGTTTTACTCTGTTGGACATAATGTTGCCATGAGTTGGAGTTGACTTGAAGGCAGCTATCTATCTAAAACCACAGGAAGGGGCTAGAGTGGGGCTTTGGCAGTCTGAGTCCAGAGCCTGTTCTGTACTCACTGTCCCTGAGAGTCCAGGGTGGTTCAAGGTACAGAGCCCAACACCATCAGGAGAACCATTGGCTGCCACTTGAAGAAGATGCACCTAAGTTCACTCTAGTTCATGATCACAGCCATTGCTGGACTTCAAGAGCAGGCTGGTGAGGGTGAGAAGGTTCAGTGTGTGGATCCCAGTGTCATCTTCCTGCTTCAGTGATGAGGGAAGTAGGGCAAGTATATAAAGTTCTCTCACTACAATGAGATACACAACTCCAGACATGATGTCACCTGGCACAATGGTGAGGTGGGTTGTGACAACTGTCCAGAGACCCTATACAAAAGGGGACACACTGCTTCCTCCACCACAAAGCCAATGTCTACTGCACCTTCACCCTGCCTCTGCTGCTCAGGGGGCCCTGTTCTTTGCTACCAAATAAAGATCCTCCAGGACATTGGCACACCAATCTCCTCAGTCCTCATCCTTCATGGAGACATGCCTCTCTTAAATCCCTAAAATCTAAGATCTGTGGGAAGACTTCATGTGATAGACCAGAATACCCAAAACAAACTGTCTAGACCAGCTGCATCATATATTCAGAAATGGTGGGCTACGAGATGCAAACAAGGTCCCACTGCTTTTCTTTCTTGTCACATCATTGTCATCAGTGAAGCTATGCTGACTCGGACCCTATGAAGTATTCAGCTTAAAACAGCATTTGCCTCTTAGACAGACAGACTGATATATGTTGTTGTTGTTGTTATGGGTCATCAAGTTGGATCCGACTCATAGTGACCCCTCCTTGGGTTTCCGAGATGGTATCACTACAGAAGTAGATTGCCCAACCTTCCTTTCGAGAAGTGGCTGGTGGGTTTGAACCGCCAGCCTTCTGGTTAGCAGTCAAGTGCCTTAGGCACTATGCCACCAGGGCTCCTAGATAGATACATAGCTGTCTTCAAGTCTGAGCCATGGTGCCCCCATGAAGAAAACGATGAATCGTTGCCCCCTCCTGCGTCATCCTCACGGTTGCTGGCCTGTGTGAGTCCGTCGTTGCAGCTATCCTGGCCATGCATCTCACCAAGGCTCTCCTTCCCCCTCGCTGACCTTCTGCTTCACCAAACATGATGTCCTCCTCTAGTGATTGATCCCTCCTGATGACATGTCCAACCCAAGTGTGTTAGACAGTGTTCTGTTAGGATCCACAGGCGTTCACTGGCTGGTTTTCTCCCTAGTCTGTCTTAGAGAGGAGGAGCGGCTGAAGCCTGTCCACCATGAGTGACCCTGCTGGTATTTGAAATACCGGTGGCATAGCTTCCAGCATGATAGCAACACGCCAGCCACCAGAGTAGGATAAACTGACTGACAGGTGGGGATTTCCTTGTCTTATCTTTTCCTTATTAACCAAACAGTTTGACCTTCATAGCACTGTCATGCAATCTGACCTCATCATGTTTGTTGTTGTTGTTGTTGTTGTTGGATTTTTCCAGAACTGGCTATTTCACCACTCTGATTTCATGGACGCTCTCTTGCCTGTAAGGTCTTGGCATCCACTCTAAAATCTTATGTAACACAGACACCCTCACTTCATTCTTGATGTCACCAATGTCAGGAAAGACTAATCAGTAGAAAAGTTCATCATGTTTGGCAGAAGGCCGGGGAAATGAAGGAAATCATCCGTGAGGTGGCTTGACACAGTGATTGCAACAATGGACTGCAGCATACACGCCATCATGGAGATGGTGCAGAGCCAGGCATTTCATTCTATTCTCCATAAGGTTACCATGAGTCACAGCCAACTCAATGGCAATTTACTATCCAGGTGCATAGTAGGTGTATAAATGCCTTAATTATTAGAATGGGAGGAAAAATGCAGAACAAAATTCAAAAACGCAATAATGACTAGAATTACTAGTCAGACGGAGTTGGTGGGATTCCCAAGACTATGGCCCTGGGATACACTTCAGGCCTAGGATAGGACTCCCTCCCAAGGACTGGCTCACAGCCCAACAGTGGAAAGACTTACATGCAGAACACCCAACCCAGAGTGATGCACCTACCTGCTCTACGGGGATACACCCCTTGGAGCAGTCGGCCGTAGGGCACCAGAGGTGCAGCATTCACATGGTGGGAAAGCTGGACAGACAGGAGTGCACAGTTAAGAAGGGTACGGAGGGGGGGTGTCACAGACAAGGGAGGGGTAGAGAGTAGGTTAGGGACAAAGATGGGAATCAGGGAGTGAAACCAAATGTACATGAACTGTTGAATGTAAAACAAATTTTGCTCTGTAAATTTGTACCCAAAGCACAATAACAATAAATTAAATAAAATGCCTTAATTATCAAGCTAAGGAGCTCTGGTGGCATAGTAGGTAAGACATTGGGCTGCTAACCAGAAAGTCAGTGGTTCAAACCCAACAGCTACTCTGTGAGAAGAAGGTGAGGCAATCTACTTCCATAAAGATTGATAGCCTTGGAAAGCCAATGGGAGTCACTGGGAGTCAACTCAACTTGATGGCAGTAGGTTTCATTATCAAGGTAGATCTCTGAGTTGCATGCGGTAGTCTCTTACGTTGCCCTAATTTATTCTCCTCTTGTTGTATATTAATCAAATCATAATGACACGCACATCTAGGGAACATGTTAGTTCATGGTTTGGGGTTTTCAGAGTTCTAATCAATCTTACTGATAGAACATTTGAACAAATAAAAACCCAGTCAAGCTCTTCATCCTTGGCTATGTGCCAACATTTCTCTAACTAGATGCTTACTTCCTATCATGATTATATTTGTGGGCAATGAAGAAGTGGAATGACACCAATCTCAGTATTTATTCCTACTCCTATGAACATGGGCAAAAATTCTCAGAAAATAAGAGTTCTGTTAGATCAAAACTCACTCTGTCTGTTGGGCTTTAAAGAGAGTGAACGCGAAGGCTGTCTGGATTTTGGGGTTTGATTTCAGCCCATGATCAAGGAGGCTGAACTACTGCTATTGTGTGTCTACGCTTTCTCCTCCCTCAAAAGTCCCAGCTTCAAATCAAGGGCTGACTCAAGTAAGCATCTGGGTATAAGGTGGTTCACATGGGTTTAAGTGAAGGGGAAAGAATGTTTGACAACTTGGCAGGAAATACAGAACACAGTTGGATTTCCCTGGTTTCACAGGAATCTAAAGGCTCTGTGATGTTGTCCACAGTCAACCAAAGAATGCCGGTCTATGTCAGAAAGACACTGGTGCCTGTAATCCATGAAGTCTGGCAAATCCTTGAAGGTTATACGTTTGATGGTGGGTTTTTATCCCACTCAGACAATGTCATGATTAGGGATGATGCTTCAATAGAGTCATTTTTCATCACAGACACTCAAGAAAGATAAGACACTACATGCTGTTCTATTCACTAATGTCTGTTATGTTCCTGTGAAAATAATTCATTTGTCTCTCCAGGAAGAGAGGAAGGTAAAGTTTAGCAAGCCAAAGGGTGGCAGAACAGAGATGCAAAAATAGTGAGCATTTCAGACTGTTTCCTTCCAAATGTTTTGAGGTTGCAGATGGTTTTCTGACATCTGTGCTTCTGGATGTGCTGAAGGTGACATGACCTTGCTTGCTGAAAGTGAAGAGGACTTGAAGCACTTACTGATGAAGATTGAAGACTATAGCCTTCAGTATGGACTACACCTCAACAAAAAGAAAACAAAAGTCCTCACAACTGGACCCACAAGCAATATCATGATAAACAGAGAAACAAAGTTGTCAAGGGTTTCATTTTACTTGGATCCACAATCAATGCCCATGAAGGCAGTAGTCAAAAAATCAAAGGACGTATCTCATTGGGCAAATCTGCTGCAAAAGATCTCTTTAAAGTAAAGATGCCACTTGGAGGGCTAAGGTGCACTTGATCCAAGATGTGGTATTTTCAGTCACTTCAAATGCATGCAAAGGCTGGACAGGGGATGAAAAAGGCTGAAGAAGAACAGATGCATTTAAATCATGGTGTTGGTGAAGAATATCGGTGCAGAACATTGGTCATGGTCTGCCAGAAAGAATAACCAAATGTGTCTCAGAAAAAGTACGGCCAAAACGCTCCCTAGAAGCAAGAATGGTGAGACTTTGTCTCAGGTACTTTGGACAGTCCCTGGAGAAGGACATCATACTTGCTAAAGCAGAAGGTCAATGAAAAGAGGCCGACCCTCGAGGAGATGGACTGACACAGTGGCTGCAACACTGGGCTCAGGCGCAGCAAGGATTGGGAGGGCGGTGCCGGACCTGGCACTGTTTCGTTCTGTTGGACATGGGGTTGCTGTGAGTTACAACGGACGCGATGGTGTCTAACAATGAAAAGAACAGACTTCTGGGGGAAAAATGTGTGCATCTATCCCTGGAGTAAAGATAACAAGTGCCTTGCTTTCTTGGAATCTGTGAACTGATGGTTTTGCCCTCAGGGAAGACACGTTGGGACCATTTGACCTGGGTGCCATAGCTCCAGGAGGTGTGTGGTGCAATGTGGACACAGGGCAGTGGGGCAGGCTGTCCTCCCGTATGGGAACCGCGGCTCTGCTCAGGCTCTTCAGCAACGTCCTGTGAAGCGGGACCCAGCTTTGAATGTTCTGGAGAGACCCGAGGTGTGCACTGTGCTGATCAAAGACCTAGCAAAGGAGAAAGGACGGGAGAAGAGGCCAAGTACGCCCCAGCAGTCAGCTCAGGCTCCTGTGGCCTCTGGAAGGAACTGCCGCAAACTCAAGTGGCTACAAACCACGCAATTTGTTATCAGATGAATTTGGACGTCAGAAGTCTGCAGTGGTTCTTGGGAAAAAAAAAAAAAAAAAAAAACCTCATTGAGATCAACTCTACTCCAACTCACAGTGACCCCCACTGGGTTTCTATAGTAGTTAAGGTTATGTGTCAACTTGGCTGGGCCTGGTTGAGTGGCTGGGCAGCTGGTGGTAGTTATTCCCCATGATGAGACTGGCAATCAACTCCATGGTAGGATCTACCACAAGCAGCTGAGTAAGCTGCCTTGGGGATGAGGTCAACCTTGGGGATGAGGTCTGCTTCCTGTGTATAAGCAGCAGCCTTTGGAATGATTTCCAGGTTATGGCACGCTTGAAACCTGCATATAGCTGAGTCATTGTTCACAGCCTGCCATGCTCTGCCAACCTTGGGACTTACAATGGACTTGAATTAATGGCTTGCTGTGTGGCTTGGTAACATCGGGACTGTGCCTTTCTACTTGTCAACCTTGGTCTTGTCAGCCTCAGCAGGCAGCAGCTGTCTGAGTGAAGAAACGCCTCTAGCTCCAGTGGGCCGGGAGCAGGAGGCAGAGCTGGACCCCAAGGTTGAGGGGCTTTCACCCAGTCCCTAGACCCTGGCACTTTGAACTCAGACTTGTAGCCTCCAAAATTGTAAGAGAATAAACTCCTGTTGGTTACAATCACCCGTTTGTGGTATTTTCTGTTAGAGAGGCACTAGAGAACCCAAACAGTTTCCAAAGCTGTAAATTTTCCAGAAACAGACTATTCCATCTTTCTTCCACAGAGAGACTGGTAGGTTCAAACCACTGACCTTTTGGTTAGCAGCCAAAGGCCTTACCCACTGCCCAGCCAGAGCTCCTTGGTTCTTTGGAGGCTGAAATGGAGGTGTGGGTGAGCCTGGTTCCTACTGGAGGCTGTAGGGGAGAATCCTGTCCTTGTCTCTCCCACCTTCCGGAGACAGGAGAAACTGTACCCAGAATGCTTGTGGGCATCGAGGACGGCTAGAGGGGGGTGGGGCCTGGGAGAAACTATACCCAGAATGCTTGTGGGCATCGAGGACAGCTAGAGGGGGGTGGGGCCTGGGAGAAACTATACCCAGAATGCTCGTGGGCATTGAGGACGGCTAGAGGGGGGTGGGGCCTGGGTTGCTTGCTTTGGCATGTCATCAGGAAAGAGCAGGAGGTAGCAAAGGACATCATGTTTGTGAAAGCAGGGGGTCAGTGAAAATGACGGAGACCCTCCATGCGAGGGATGGATACAGTAGCTGCAACAATGGACTAAAACATCAACACAATTATGACGATGGAGACGGACCGTGACGTTGAACAGAAGGTCACCGTAAGTCGGAGCTGACTCACCAGCAGCAGCCATGGAGGCTGCCTGCCTCCTCGGGCTCAGAACACCATCATCCCAACCCTGCTTCCATCCTTACATCCATCCCACCTGCCAAGTCACTTTTGTCATATAAAGCCCCATTGTCACAGGTCCCAGGGAGTAAAAGACGTCCCTGGGTGGTGCAAATGGTTAAACACTCCATCGCTAACCATAAGGTTGGTGGTTCAGCCTCATCCAGATGGAGCACAGCTGTTCCCTGCACACATGGGGTTGCCACGAGTCTACTCCCTGGATGCTAGTTGGGTGTTTTTGCTGGGAGTGGAGGGTGCTGTTAGGAGCAGGATGTCTTGGGGAACGTTTTGTCTGCCTATTACATTCAAGGTCAGGAAATGCCCTAAGAATTCCTCATATGGATTCTGAGAGGGCACTTCCTGTATTTGGGCACTGCAGTGAATTCCCCACCCCTCTCCTCTATACGAGGAGCCATGGTGGAGCGAGCAGTGATTAAGTGCTCAGCTGCTAACCAAAAGGCTGACGGTTTGAACTCCCACAGGAGAAAGATGTGACAGGCTGCTTCCATAAAGATTGCAGCCTTGGGGCAGTTTTACTTTATCCTATCGGGTTGCTATGAGTCAGAATCGACTCAGTGGCAATGGGTTTGATTTGGTTTGGGTTTCCACTACATAGACACACATTCTTTCAATTGTACAATCCTTGGCTTCCTGACCTCCATGCCAGCCAAGTTCCAATGCCCTCTTTTCCACTATCCCTTTCTGGCCACTCACTTGCAAGCTGTATATTTCTCTGAGAACATCATGTCTGCCTTCAATCACTGCCATTCATGCCCAAGGCAGATTTCTACCATCAGAATGGTAGACAGCATCCCTATCTGAGTCAACTTTTCATCCCCCATAACAACAAGTATAGAGAGCTGCCCATCCGTCCATCCATCTGTCCATCTGTCCATCCATCCATCCGTCCATCTGCCTGTCCATCCATTTATCACATCCATCCATCCATCCATGCAGCTTTTTAATCCATCCATCCAACTGTCTATGTTAGTTATCTAGTGCTGGTATGAAAGAAATATCAGAAGGCCCGATTAGGTTGCCATCTCTAGGGTAAGGTTGTCTCTGTTTGTCAGCTCTGGACAGAGGTTCTTGCCTCTTCAGCTTGTTCCCAGGTTCCTTGGAGATCTCTATGTTTCTTGGCATCAACCTTGCAGCATTTCTGCTTGCTCGCTCACTTGCTTGCTTGTTTAATGTCTTTTATATCCCAACCAGGAGCTCTGGTGGTGTACTGGTTGAAGCATTTGGTGGTTCGAATCCACCAGCTTCTCTGTGGGAGAAAGATGAGACAGTCTGTTTCTGCAAAGATTTACCAGCTTAGAAACCCTGTGGGGCAGTTCTGTTCAGTTGTATAGGGTCACTTGGAGTTGTAGCTGACTCAACACCTGTGGGTTTAGTTTGGTTTATGTCTCAAAAGAGATTGACTAAAGACATATCCTACACTCTTCTGGCCTCTTTAACAAAACAAAGACAACTGTTTTGGTTCCTTAGTGCTGCTCTGACAAGAATATACCACAAGTGGGATGGCCTTAACAAACAGGACTTTACTCTCTTACAGTTTGGAGGCTTTAAGTCCAAATTCAAAGTGCCAGGCTCTAGGGGCTGGGTGAAAGCCCCTCAACCTTGGGCTTCAGCTCTGCCTCTTGCTCTCAGCCCACTGAAGCTAAAGGCATCTCTTCACGTAAGCAGCTACTGGCTGCTGAGGCTAACAAGTCCAAGGTCGACAAATAAAATGGCACAATCCTGATGTTACCAAACCACATGGCAGGCCATTAATTCAAGTCTATCAAAAGTCCCCAGGTCGGCAGAGCATGGCAGGCTGCTGAACAATGACACAGCTACATGCAGGGTTCAAGCGTGCCATGAGCTAGAGACCATTCCCAAGGCTTCTCCTTATATATAGGAAGTAGACCACGGCCCTAAGGCAGCGACTCAGCTGATGACAGTAGATCCCACCGTGCAGTTGATGACCAGTCTCATCATGGGGAATACTCCATCCAGCTGTCTAGCCACTCAACCAGGCCCAGCCAAGTAGACACACAAACTTAACCACCACCACAACCCATTCCCAAATGGGATTACAGCTAGTCATAGAGGTTAGGGTTCACAACACATATTTTTTGGGGTGGCAACTCAATTCATCTATTTATCTGCACATCTGTTGATCTGTCTGCCTGCCTGTCTAGCTACCTGTCCATTCATCCTTCCACCCACCCACACATCCATCCACACATCCGCTCAACAAACACTCATAGTATCTGCCCGCACTGCTTTGTGGTGGTTGTTGGGCGCCGACCACTCGATTCCCACTCACAGCGACCCCACGTGACAGAACTGAACTGCCCCAGAGGGCTTCCAAGGTTGTCGTCTTTACCGGAGCAGATAGCCAGGGTGTTCTCCTGGAGAACCATTGAGTGGGTCAAACCACCAATTCTGCAGTTGGCAGCTGAAGGCGTAACCATTGCTGCTTGCAGAGCAATATACGGTCAGTGTGAAGTGCTTCGTACGGAGCTGGGAACAAGCGTTCCATGAGTGTTAGGCGTCCTGGGTATTCTCATGGGCTGTGTTTGCAGAAGAGGTGCCTGTTTCTCTCACGGGCAACGTGGGAGCCATAAGGTAGCCGAGTGGGGAGAATGCGTTTCTTCCAGCAATACTCTGGGGTAATGGCAGCGCCATGCCAATATACCGCCTTCATAAAAATTCTGCATGACATGCTTTGTTTCCCTCTCCATTATAACAAACATTTTTTTTTTT
>NW_006922013.1:2258162-2259094 GCF_000298275.1 Orycteropus afer afer | reverse complement strand
CTCTGCTTCTCACTGAAAGGTGACAGGCTCGGACTCACCCACTGACTCCTCGGGAGCAAAGGCCTGGCAGTCTGCTCCCAGGAAGATGACAGCCTAGGAAACCCTGTGGGGCAGGTCTACTCTGTCACACAGGGTCACTATGAGTCATAACAGACCCAACAGCACCCAACAACAACGCTTGCTAGTAAAAGATGGAACGCCTATTTGCAATAAGTAATTTCTCTCCTCCTGCTGGCCCAAGGGTTGAGTGCTTGGCTGCTCACTGAAAGGTCAGTGATTCAAAACCCCCCAGTGGCTCTGTGGGACAAAAGACTTGGCGATCTGCTCCCAGAAAGATGACAGCCTGGGAAACCTTATGGGGAAGTTCCTGTCACATGGGATTGGCGTGAGTTGGAACCAACTGGCTGGCACCCGACAACAGCGACAGGCTTAGTTAACATTCCAACACGGATGTTCAAACAATTTCACTTTGGAAATGCTTCTGGGTCCCTACCATGGAAACAGCGGGAGAACACTTGAAATCAATGAACACCACTAATGTGCTTTCCATTACACACTTTTCTCTTCCTTCCCCTTCACTCAGCACAGGCTAGAAAATGAACATGCCCATTTGCATGGCTTAAAAAGGGAGCAAAAAGAAGTCAACAGATGTATTTTTCTTAACTGGGGGAAGGTGTTGGGATCTGCCAAAGGTGGTGCAAACCATTTGAGCTCTGGTCCACTTACTGAAAGTTTGGTTCTTTCAGTGTTCCCAGAAGCCCGTGGGCAGAAAGGCCTGGCCGTCCCCTGCTGAAAACAGCCAGGGAAGGACAACCCCAGGTGCACAGCTCCACTCTGACCCACATGGCCTCGCTGTGAGTCCGTGCAAATGCAACAGCCACTGGTTACAGTGTGAGTCGCAACAGGGAGAAGAGGGACCAAGCCGGCCACAG
>NW_006922013.1:2254565-2257172 GCF_000298275.1 Orycteropus afer afer | reverse complement strand
GAGGAGAGACCCATCGTTGCATCTAGATGGCAGCTTGCAAGCTTTTAAGATCTCAGTCGCTACTCGCCATGACGGAGCCTTGAGGGTAGGTTTTAGCGACTCCGAATCAGGAGAATTCTGTTTCCTTCCCTCCTCTTTCCTCTCCCTCCCTTCTTTCCCTCCTTCCTCCCATGATTCCTCCCTCCCTTCCACCCTTCTCCTTCCTCTCTCGTCCTTCCCTCCTTCCCCCTCCCTCCTTCATTCCTTTCCTCCTTTGTCCCTCCCTTTCTGTCCCTTCATTCCTCCCTCCTTCCCCCTCCTCCCTCCCTCCCCCTCCTCCCTCCCTTCCCTCCTCCTTCCCTCCCCTCCTCCCTCCTCCCTCTGAACTCTGCTCTCAGAGGGTGATGCCTTTCCAGCTGGATTGAGAAGGATGGGGTCTGATGGAATAACTAAAGCCTTAGAGAAAGAAGCTAGGTCACTGTTATTGTCACAGCTGACACACCTACAACAAAATGGCACGTTGCCATGTTGACCTTCTCCTTGACCTTCTCCCTGCTGGGTCTGCTAACACCCTAATGGACAACACACACAGGCTTGTGCACTGTATGGTGATGACATAAAGGATGGACACGACACGTTCAACAGGGGAGGAAGTGCAGCCATCAATATGGTGGATCTGCCGTAGGAGGCCATGCTTTGAGGGCATGGAGGAGCATGTGGGAGGAGCCACCCCCCAACATGTCATGAATGCCTGTGTCTGGTCCAGTTCAGAAAAGGCCATCTGCTTTCATCCATCAAACAGAGTGTTGGATAGTGGAAATCCATTTAGAAGGTAGTAGATCTACAAACAACAATGGTAGGTGTGTCCACAAAGCAACGGTGGGGTGGCAGGAAACAAAGGGGACAAGTACAGAAGCAATTTTGTCCTTGGGCTGGGCACAAAGACAAGAGCTGGCATTAGCAGAACCTCGAACTTGGCCATCATGCTTGGTAGAGAGTCAGCCAAGAATGGGGAAAGCCCTCCATGAGATGGATGGACCCCCTAGCCACAACCGTGAACTTGAGTACACTGACCATCTTGAAGATGGCACACAACATGGCAACGTGTCATTCTGTTGTAGGTGTGTCGGCCGTGACTGAAAGCTGACTTGATGGCAACGTACAGAAGCTTGGAAAGACGGGAACTACGGCAACTGGGCTCGGAGCTGAGGGGAGGACCCTGCCTGGCTGGTGTCAGGGTCTGCGAGGGCACTGGAAGCTGGTTCAGGGAGGTTGAGAAAGATGGGACTTACAGCACCCAGCCCTGCTGGAGGATGAGCTGGTGTTGGAGTCCCTCTCTGTCCTCCTGCCTTTCCCTCCCCATTCCTCCCTCCTCCCCTCCTTCTCTCCCCCCTCCCTTCTAGCACCCCTTATTGGTGGACCCTAACAGGAAACCAAGAGCTAAAGGAAGACTGTGTATTGCTTTGGATTGTGTGAAAGTGTCTGGTTGCCACCGTTTTTGACCCATGAACAGATCGGTTTCATTTGGCTCAAGCTGATAGCTTCCTGAACCCCAGCTGTGGCATCCGAAAGTGGTTTAGAGAAGAGTGCATTGGGGGCTCAAGGACAAGAGCCAGTGTGCATGCCAAAGCTGGTCTCATGGCATGAGGCCCGGCCTGAGGAGGAGGTGGTTCAGAGTCCCCTGCATTTCCAAAGTCACGCAGTTCAGCCTGAAGAACGGGATCCTCGATGCATGAGGCCACAGCCTGCTTTAGGGCATCGCTGGAGTTCTGTGTGGATTCCCCAAGCCTCTAGCCCAGGATGCCACAAAGCCATAACCAACAAACCCAACCCCGTTCTTGTCCTGTTGACCCTGACTCATGACATGTCCATCTGAGTCAGAGTAGACGTGTGCTCCAGGGGGTTTGCAGAAACTGACCAGCAGGACCTTCTTCCAAGGCACCTCTGGATGAGTTTGAACACAGTGTCCTGGCGTCATCAAGGAAGGACGTCAAATGTAGGGATGTGTGAAGAAGAGGGCGGAGAGACGTTCTTTGTGGTAGCCGCATGTCCATAAGCACCTCAGACCCATTTAGATGATGGCCGCCCCTCTTCCAGCACAAGATGCAGGTAGCATGTTGGATGGAGGGCTGGGGCTTTAGTAGAGCCCTCATGTGCTGTGAGGAGTGAGGATTAAAGCGAGTAAATGTGGGGGATGTCGTTGATGCCCTGGCACACCACAACCGACCTTCATCATGGTGTCTGTTGTAGCCGGGGGCTTCATGAAGTGGACCAGATGGCCCATTTTCCAGGGCCCCTGTTTGACACTGCAATGGAGCCTGAGAAACAGGGTCTCCTCCGGCAGCTGTGAGGGCACAAAGTAGCCGAGGAAGGGGATTCCGCGAGCTGATGGCTGGGCACCGGAGTGCGGCCAGGACCCGGGCCTTGCCTCAGCTTCCGGTGGAAGCTAGGAGACCTCCTGGTGCACAAAGTCATCAGCAAGAGCAATGAGAAAACCTGTTTCCAGCCTAACCAGCCAGGTCATGTCAATGTGGGGCTGGGGAGAGAGCTTCGAGCCTTGTTTCCTGCTGCTGAGAAGAAATCTTTTCCCTTCTCTCTGTCTCCCTCTCTGTCTCTGTCTCTCTCCCC
>NW_006922013.1:2244226-2253816 GCF_000298275.1 Orycteropus afer afer | reverse complement strand
CCCGTCTCCCTCTCTCTCAACCCCCTCCCCCCCTCTCTTTCCCATCTCCCTGTCTGTTCTCTCTCTCCCTCTTTTTGTCTCTCCTCCCGCCTCTTGCCTGTTCTTCCTCTCCCTCCCTCCCTCCCTCTCCCCTCCTCTCTTTACCCCTGTCTCTCTCCGTCTCTCCCCGCCTCTCCTTCTCTCTCTCCCCCCTCTGTCTCTCCCTCTCTGCACTCCTCTGCCTTTCTCCCTCTTTCAGTTTTCCTCTCCTTGTCCTTCTCTCGGTCCTCTGTCTCTGTCTGTCTTTCACACATGCACACACCCTTCTCTCTGGGTCCCTTCCATGGCCCACACACCTGAATAGCCCTCTTGAGCTCTAACTCCCATGCTGAACTGAGACACATACGTTTTCTCCTCTGAGCAAAAAAACAAAAAACCAATTCTCCTGCCAGAGATTGCGTTTTGTTTATAGATATGAACAAAATGGGGGTGGCGGTAAAGGGCAGGCAGTAGATGGATTTTTCCAGACACACAAAACTTTTCAATCATGCAGCTCTAATCACCGTCCCTTCGCCTTGTCCATGCTATTTTCCTCTCCGTTAATTCTCTAGCCATTAAGCAGATACAAGTGATGAAGGCAAAAACCCTTTGCTGTAATCAAGCAGAGTCACTTGAGTCAACATGATTTCCCACTGACCGTGAACACCGTGCACGCTAAGGACACTCACACTGAAATAAAACAGGGCTTACGTCTGGGGTCCCACTGGCACGTTAGCCTCTGGGTCTGTAAAGGGGTGCCCTGAAGGTGGAGGGAGGATGCGGCAGAGGTCAGGGGTCAGGACACAGATGAGGCGAAAACTGGGATGAGGTTGTTGTCAGGTTGCCTCCAGACCAGCTGCCACGGAGTTGATTCCGACTCGGAGCGAGCCCCTGTGTGTCGGAGTAGAATTGTCCTCCACGGGGTTTTCCGTGGCTGCTGTTTTGGAAGTAGATCCTCAGGCCTTTCCTCCAAGGGGCCTCTGGGTGGGCTTGAACATGCAACTTTGACGTGAGCAGCCCAGTGTGTCAACTGTTTGCACCGTGCAAGAATCCCTACCAACCTGTTTCCATGCATGGAACTGAGTCTGACTCATGGCGCGTCCTGTGTGTGACCGTAGACCCGGGAGCTGTCGCATTTTCAGGGGCTGACTTTGAACACAGATCTCTAGGCTTTCTTCTAAGGCATCTCTGTGTGGACCCACACCTCCACCCTTTCTGTTAGCACCTGAGAGTGTTCACCGTTTGCACCCTCAGGGATGCCTGTCTCCAGAAGGAAAGGAGAACGAGCATTTCTTGCGAACGCAACGTGCCCCAGCTCTTCCTCAGGCAACGTTTGTTCCTCCTGCCTCACCCGTGATGTGGGCAGGCAGAAATAAGTCAGATTTTGCAGGCAAGAAAGCTCTGGTTTTGACAGATGAAGTAACTTGGGCAGGCCCACACAGCTAGTACGTGTCCAACTAGAAACTTGAACTCAGAACTCTAAAGTTCAGTCTCCTTTATGCCACATTTTGGAAACAGGGGCCCTTCCTAAGGAAGCAGGGACTGGCCAGTGTACACTCTCTCAGAGCACAAGATGGTGCTGGGGGGAGTGGGAAATGTTAACACCCAACATTGTCACATCATCTGTCTTCCCCCCCACAACCCCCGGCCCTTTGCCTCCTAGTTCCTCTCCTCTCAGAGAAGCAAAGTGGGACTATTCTAGCCAAGTATAAGGGCAGGAACCAGAAGGCAAAATGGTGACCTCGGCAACACTTGTCAGTGAGAGGGGAAATTGGGGCCCAAAATGAGGCCATGCTGGATTTCCCAAGTCTGCCCCTCTGTCCAAGCTGCCTGTCTACCCATTAGAATGGGGAATTTGGGGAGTACTTCATTTCTGTCCAGGATGTGCAAACTCTGGACTGTCTGAATAAGAGGAAGGGCCTTGCAGGGGGCCAGGATTTGGAGTGAAGACTTGAGCACACTAGCCAAGGCACGCTTGGCTGTCGAGTTGACTCTGACTCAGGCAACCCCTTGGGTGTCAGAGCAGAACTGTGCTCCGCTGGGCTTTCAATGGCTGTAATCTTTCGAAAGGAGATCACCAGGCCTTTCTTCCAGGGCTCCTGGGAGTGGACTCACACCTCCAAGCTTTTGGTTAGCGGCCAAGCATGTTACTGTCTGTGCCACCCAGGGTGTCTGCGGAGCACGCCACGGCCTACGAGTAGACTCTGTCTCCCTCATCGTCAAGGCAGAGACTGACGACATCTTATCTTTACATTTTACTCACCCTCTCACATCACTCTGCCACTTAGAAAATGACATTGGAAATTGCTACTTATTCTAACTATAAATATGTAAAACTGGTTTACTTTAATAAGTAGCTGTAGAAATGGAATCTGTGATTTGATAGAAAATATACATATATTCATACAGAGAGCAGATAATATATTTGAGATATTAAACCAATAGATTATTTTCTTCCTTATGATCCACAAGGCCCCGTGTGCCTTCCCCACTGACCCAGCATGACTGATGACCTCAGAAAGACACACACGTCATTGCTCAGACTGGAATTTCAAAGTGGACGTGTTTAAATGTTTAGGAAGACTATTAAATGTTTTCCGTCACTGGTGTTGTGAACAGAGGAGTTTTTCTAAATTCTGCGCCTTTTCCTTGATAAGCTAGAGCCAAGCTTGCACCAGCTTGCTGCAAACAATAGGGCAGGGGATTGGGCAGACACAAAAGACAAAGGCATGTTCCCACAGACATAAAGGCAAGTGGATTTGGGGTGTTGCTAGCTGCTGTCGAGTCAGACCCAACTCATGGCAACCCCGTGCACAAGACAACAGGATGCTGCACGGTCCTGCACCACCCCATGATGTTTGGAGGACTCCCAACAGCTTAGAGCCCACGCAGTTCACACTGGACAGCAGCAATGGGATTGCAGATCAGACCGTTTTGTAGGGTTTCCTTGGTGGGTTTTTGGAACTCGATCGTCAGGCCTTCCTTCCTACTCTGTCTGAGCCTGGGAGCTCCACTGATACCTGCTTCCCATCACAGCCACACGCAGGCTCCGCGGACAGACGGACGGGGATTGTGAACACAATGCACTGGGTGGGACTCGAACCTGGCTCTCCCTCATGAAGGCAGGGAGTCGAGCACTGAACCAACACTGTCCCCCAGGAGAGAGGACAGAGAGGAAAAGCCAGAGAGTTGGGAGGATGAGGGGTTGGCTCCTCTCTAAGTTCAAAACACTTGAGGGGAGACGGAGATTCCAGGGGTTGAAGCGGATGCCTAAGCAGAGGAGAGCAGTGAGTAGCAGTGGCCATTGTGCAAACCAAATGCAAAGTACCGAATTCAAGTGTGGTTCTCCCAAGCTAGCAGGAAGCGTTTGCAGAGGTGGCACTTCCTGGGCTCGAGTGTCCATACCCCACTGCCACCCAGCTGACCCGGACCCGTGGTGACCCCACTGTGCTCCAGAGAGTTTCTCTGGTTAATTTTTCAAGGATGGCCCAGAGTGTCTTCCAAGGTACCTCTGGGTGGATTGGAACGTCCAACCTTATGGTTAGCAGCCAAGGGGTCTGCATCACCCAGGAACTTCTCCAAACAGCGTAGAGCCCATGCGATTCACATTGGACACTAGCAAATAAGTAAATGATTGTTGCCATTTCTGGCTGCCATGGAGTTGATTCTAACTCATGGTGACCCCCTGTGTTACACAATGGAACAACTCCATAGGGTTCTCTTGGCTTGAATCTTTAAGGAAGCAGATGGCCAGGTCTTTCTTCCGCATCACCCCTGGGTGGATTTGAACCACCAACTTTTAGGTTAGCAGTTGAAGGCAAACCATGTGTGCCCCCCAAGGGACCTCCGTGTGTCCACAGTCACCAAGATTATTTGCAAGGACCATGGCCTCACTGTTACCAACCATGAGTCTGTCCATATAACCCATGGAGAATGTCCATCACCCCATGTGTATCCATATGATAGGTTCAGGGATGATGATAATAATAAAGGATATTTAGATGTTATTATCAACATGGTGCCTTGACAGTTAATCAACATATGTGCTTTATGTACCAAGAACACATCAGTTTCTCTGCATGAACAGCTTGCTTCTCAGCCTCCTTGGCAATCAGAGGTTAGAATCTTGAGCAAAATAAGGACCTTTTGGTTTATATGAAGGAGCTCTCCTGGTGCTATGGTTAAGGTATTGGGACAAAAGGTCAGTGGTTCAAACCCGCTGGCCTCTCCATGGGAGAAAGATGAGGCAGCCTGCTTCTGGAAAGAAAGATGGACAGCCTTAGAAGCCCTATGAAGGTCACTATGAGTTGGAATCGACTCGATGGCAGTGGATTTGTTAGTTTTTTTGGGTTGGTTTATATGAAGGAGCTCTCGTCGTGCTATGGTTCTGGCATTGGGCTGCTAACCAAAAGATCAGTGGTTCGAACCCACCAGCCACTCCACAGGAGAAAAATGACGTAGACTGCTTGTGTCAAGACTGACAGCCTTGTGATTCCTTAAAAAGCTGGAATTAGAAATACCATTTGACCCAGCCATTCTATTACTAGGTGTATATCCTAAAGAAGTGAGATTCAGGACAAGAACAGATATATGCACACCCATGTTCATTGCAGCACTATTTACAATAGAATAAATTGTTTAAAGATGGAAACAACCTAGGTGCCCATCAACAGAAGAATGGATAACCAAAGTATGGTATGTACACACAATGGAATACTATGCAACTCTCAAGAATGATGTAGAATCTGTAAAACACTGCATAATGTGGATGAACTTGAAGGACGTTATGCTGAGTGAAATAAGTCAATCACAGAAGAACAAATAGATTATTAGTTCATTATTGTAAAAAGTCAAGGAAAGGTTTATAGATGGAAGGAAACTTCCTTTATTGGTTACCAGGGGTGGGAGGGGAGAGGAGGGAACACTGCAAAAAAAAAAAATTCATTGACCCATGTCACTTTAGTTTTGTGTATTTCACTCTCTATGTAAATTATATTGCAATAAAATGTATTAAAAAAGAAAAAACAGGATTGACGGCCTTGGAAACTAATGAGGGTTGCTATGAGTCAGAATCGGTGGCAGTGGCTTTGGTTTCTATGACAATGCAGTGGTAACAGATGAGGAATTGGAGCCCATCCTTTATAATGCATCCCAAACTCTAAAGGAACAACTTGTGGATGAGCATGGGGCTTATTCCACATGATGTCGATAACACACAGTACTTAGAGAATACAGGGTACCTTCTAATCATCTTGCAGACAGTAATGATATGTACTCTTTCCAAGGTCATTGCCAATTATCCATGTTAATGATAGAGTAATGAAGTCTTGCCCATGAGTAAGTCTTTCTTGTATAATAAGCTTTCAAAACATCTGGAATCTGCTATCAGCTGTCTATGGCTGTGTTTAAGGGGGCCTGGGTTGCTCTGAGTTGGAATTGACTCAATAGCAGTGGGTTGGATTTGTTTTTTGGTGGCACAGTGGTTAAGCACTTGGTCTGCAATTCAAGCCTACAGTGACTCTGTGGGAGAAAGACACAACAGTCAGTTTCCATCAAGATTACAGTTTTGGAAACTCTATGGAACAGTTCTACTCCGTCCTCTAGGGGCACTGTGAGTCATAATCAACTAGACTGTAGTGGGCTTGGTTTGGGGTTTTCTTCCCTAAAGGCTGACAGCCTAGGAAACCCAGTGAGGCAGTTCCACTCTGTCTTCTAGGGGTGCAGTGAGTCAGAATGGACTCCCCAGCATTGAGTTTGCTTTGGGCTTTGCTTCTGTGAAGACTGACAGCCTTGGAAACCCTTTGGTGTAGTTCCACTTTGTCCTCTAGGGGCGCTGTGAGTCAGAATCAATTCCACAGCAGTGGGTTTTTTTAGTGATGGCTGTGTTTCTGTAAGTACAAAATGCCAAGGTCAAAAAATGCTAATCTTACGCTTGGGTTCATTTCAGACATTTATTTGGCATCTACAGAATAATTACCATGTGGAACAGCGATGTGCTGCCAATTAGTTTGAAGGATTTCATTGTCTCTGACTTAGCTTCTTCTCAGATGTGATTAAATTGATCAGCTATCTTTCCCCCACTTTCATACAGATCCTGAATACTTTACCAAACTCCTAGAGTATGAGAAACACACTGCTATTAAAAGGCACATGAAAGGGAAAATTTATGAGAAGAAAAAAATAGCCAGGCTCTTTAGTATGAAAAATAACTCAATCATTTCATTAAAATTAGGGGACTGAGCTTAACTATTTGACACATATTTATTCCAATTAATTTCAATTAGGAGAAACAAGTATAAATGGATATGTAGACAAAGTTCCAGGCAACTTGTCTGAGACCATTAGACACGTTGTTTCATGGGTAACTATTAGGATATCTGGTAGACAGTGTAACATCCCATCTCCACAATCAGCTCCATTGGGTAGATGTCACAGTGTGGCAATCTCCAAATTAAATATGCCAAATATGCCATTAAGGACGCTGATCAATCTTGACACACACTTTTTTTTTTTTTGGTTAAGAAAATTAATAATGCATAAGAATTACAGGGAGCAACTGCAGCGGTCTTCTCTCCCTCTCCCTCCCTCATCTCCTCTCAGAATGCTGGCACAAGGAGATGGAAGGCGGGGCAGAGCCTTTGGAAGCAGACCTGTGCCATGAATATTCAGAAAGATGTGCAGCAGAAGCCCAGACCTTGGGGCATTTACCTTGGAATCTGAGATGCTGTGCTGTCGATGTAAATGGAAGAATTGCTGTGGTCCCGTCAGCAGGCAAAGGGGCTCTGGTGCCATGGTGGGTAAGGCCTTGGCTGCTAACCAGAAGGTCAGTGGTTCAAACCCACCAGATGCTCTTTGGGAGGAAGGCAGGGCCATCTACTTCCATAAAGATTTACAGCTTTGGAAACTCAAGGGCAGTGCTATGAGTGGAAATTGACTCCATGGCAGTGAGTTTGGGTTTTCTTGGATTAGTCAGCAGGCAAGGAGCTCTGGTAGTGTAGCAATTAAGGTATTTGACTGCTAACCATAAGGTCAGTGGTTTGAACCCACTAGATGCTCCATGGGAGAAGTCTGAGTCAGTCTGCTTCTGTAATGATTTACAGCCTTGGAAACCTAGTGGGGGTTACTCTGAGTTGAAACCGACTCAATGGCAGTGAGTTTGGGTTCCTTTTTTTTGGTTTGAGTCAGCACGCACCACGTTTTCTGACTGCTCCAGACCCACAGACCATGTAGGGTCATGAATGAAATAGGACACACAGCAGTTTTTCTGCCTGACTTTGACGACAAAGGTGTGCCTGACCTAAGCCATGGCCTTGACTTCAGTTGCCTCACATCCGTGTACAAGCAGGACAATAAAAAGGAAGATGAGTGGATGCATTTGCATTGTGTTGGTGAAGAACACTGAATGTACCATGGAATGCCACAAGAAGAAACCAATCTGTCTCGGAAGAAACACAGCCAGAACGCTCCTTAGAAGCCACAGTGGCCAGCCTTTGTCTTGCTTGCTTTGCACACGTCATCAGCAACCACCAATTGCTAGAAAAGGACATCATTTTGGTAAAGCAGAGGGTGAGTGAGAATGAGGGACACCCCCAGGACCTGGATGGACATGGCAGCCCCAAGAGTGGGCTCAGATACACTGGTGCCCTGGGAGATGGTGCAGAAGTGGGCAACATTTCCTTCTGCTGGACACGGACCACCGGGACTCCGAGCCAATGCATAGCAACTAACAGCAACAACGCCTTCTCTCAGGAGCCAATGGCCGCCACAAGCTTCCTGCCCCAGTGATGGAAGCACACGACACAAGGACCAGACGAAGGGAGGGCACGAGACGCGTGAGGACCAGGCAAGGGGAAGGGACGAAACGCGCGAGGACTGGGCGAGGGGAGGGCACGAGACGTGTGAGGAGGAGGAGGTACCGAGAGATGAAATTCCGTGAGCGTGGTAGCTTGTCGAAGGTGAGTCATGGGATCCATGAATGTCCCAGAAGAGCAGCTCCTCAGAGATGACAGGAGCAGATGACCCAACACGCAAGGGAAGCACAGTCTTACTTGTGCTTATTTACTAATCTGTAGTGAACGTTTCACATTGTTTTCACCGCATCAAAGATTCTGCATCTAGAGTGTGGCCATCACCTGTCTCTCTCCCAGCCCCACAGCACCTTCTTACAGAATCAAAGCCTCTTTTCAAAGGTACGGTCCTGACAGAGATGGAGTGCCCAGAAAGCAAGGTAAGCATGGGCTTACTTGTGCTTCCTTACAAATCTGTGATGAATAGTTTTGCATGTTTTTCCCCAGATACTGTGAACCTGCCCCTGGAGATCAATGACATGGAACTAGGGGTACGTGATCGCACAGAACAGGCCTTAGGAATACAGCAGTTATGCACATGGAGTCCCTGTTATGTGGCAAGTGTTGTATACATTTTCTTTCTAACTTTTGCAACAGTCTTGAAGAGTAAATGTTTGTATTCCCCTTGCACAAAAAAGAAAACTGAGGCCCAGAGAGATGGCAAGGCGGTTTCCCATGATTACCATCACATCCTTGTCAGGAGAACCCCAAAGTTCTCTCCTCTCTGCCAGGCAATGGGGATGACAATTATATAGATGCTTCATTACTGAGAGGCACTCCAGGAAAAACAAAACAAAACAAAACAAAAGTCAGTTCCAATTCCTATCAACTCTATAGGACAGAGCAGACCTGCCCCATAGACTTTCCTAGGTTGCCATCTTCATGGGAGCAAACTGCCACATCTTTCTCTCGTGGAGCAAGCAGTGGGTTTGAACCACCGACCTTTCATTTAGCAGCCGAGTGCTTCACCGCTGTACCACCCGAGCTTTTGCACTCCAGCTACAAGCAGGAAATGAGGTCTCGGGCAAACATGGAATAGTTGTACCTGGGATAAAAATCCACCATCAAGAATTTACACCCGTTTTGGACCCACGTCACACAAAACAAGCTTTAAATTGTGGCTGCTGATGGGTCATTAGCATCCGAAGTCCCCACTAAATGTGCAGTTCTTGTCCTGAGCAGACTCAGCTGATCAGAGTGGCTTCACAGCACTTGCTTGGGGAGGGACTTTCCTTTCTAACTTGTATTTCTCTCTCTCTAAAACCACTCTTACTTATAACAGCTACTATTGCCCATGATTTTATATATATATATATAAAACTATTATATATATATATGAACTTTTTACGATGTCTTTTTAGTAGGAGAGAACGAAAAGATTGTGTCAATTTTCTTTTATTTGCAATTCAACATTATGCTATTACAAAAACAAGGACAGCTGCATCCTATATTGGTTTTACATAGTTAACTAATATTTTTATGTCCCTTATAGTATAATTACATGGTACAGATTCCTTTATTTTTATTTTTATTGAACAAAGATCTTTAATGTGTGTAATATACTAGGAAATATGGAATCTTCCAAGGGGTATCGGTTCCAGTTGAAAAGACCTTCACAGAACTATGAGTAAATGAACAGACTATAAGCAGATCAATAAAACTTTATGTAAATCAGTAAAAACAACAAGCAACCGAACAAAGTGCAAGTCAATGAATTAAAAAGAA
>NW_006922013.1:2242355-2243670 GCF_000298275.1 Orycteropus afer afer | reverse complement strand
TGGTTTGGGTTTTGTTTCCGTAAAGAAGACAGCCCAGGAAACCCTGTGGGGCAGTCCTGCTCCATCACGTGCTGTCACTCTGGGTCGTAATGGACTCGACGGCACCAGCTACAGCAGCACTTTACTTGACCACATGACCAGCTGAGAGCCTACGGTTATTCAGACTTGGGTCACTGGCAGATATTTTCTCTATGATAGACCAAGTGAGCCTGCCACTTCATGGAAAATAACTGACATTATTTGTTGCAAAGAGAAAATTCAAATTCTCAAGCAAAATTAGAATGTTGGCCATCCTGTGTTCTCCACCTGAGCTTGACAGCCTTTTCACACGGGCATTCCTTCCTAATAAAGTCACTGATGGTCAGGAACAAGATGGTGTCTCAGCGTGGGGAGCGCTTAGCAAGACTTCCTGGGCGTGGAGAGCCAACTCTCTTTGCATAAGGTGATGTCTTCCATTTCCCCGGGATCTGCAGATCACAGTGCCCAGTGAGGGCTGAATAAACACTCACTCACAGCACGTAACAACAAGAAATATAGCCCAGAGAGGTGTCAGTGGGTGGCTTCACGTGTTTCAAAGAGCCCAGCAAAACAGGGAGTCTCTCAAAGAAATCTGTTGCAATAGAAATAAGTAAAATATAATGGCACAGAGAATATTTGAGATAAATGTGGAAAGCCTGAAGATGTATTGGCCAAAGAACTTTCATGTTCAGTAAGAATCCAAAAGGGAAGAGGTCTAAGGGCTGGAGACTTGAGGACAGTGACCGTAGTATGAAGAAGAGCTGTCATGGGGAACAGGATGGAATGTCCATGGGTGACCAAAAGTGTGGGAGAGGCCAGGGAAGGACGCACAGTTACAGCAGTGTCTGACCTAAGAGCTATTGCAGTTACAATGAGCTCATGGCCGTCACTGTATCTGGAATGTTCCGTCTCCCTAGGAGGAAGTTATGGGACAATGCATGCAGGGGGCATGGAAACCATTGCTGAGTTACTTGAACACGGTCCCAGCATTAGATCAGGGTCATATGATGCAAGACATCAGTGGGAAAGTTGCCTACATTTATAATGCTGAATTTAGAACTTATTATCAGCAACGTGGAACAGGTCATACGTAGATCATAAGGAAGGGGAACTAACAGATGAGTACTTGATGGGTTTTCAAGAGGAAAGAAATGCTGAAGAAGAAAGGAGGAAGTTGTTCCTGTTGATGTGTGCCGTCTAGTTGGACCTGACTCACAGCGACCCCTCCTTGGGTTGCCAAGGCAGTATCACTACGCAAGTAGAGGAAGGAGAAAAGTTGTTAAAAAAAAAAAAAAAA
>NW_006922013.1:2239925-2241150 GCF_000298275.1 Orycteropus afer afer | reverse complement strand
GGTGCCATAGCTTCCAGCATCATAACAACATGCAAGCCCCTCCCAGGAAGACAAACTGATGGATATGGGGTGGCCACAGACAAAAATGATTCTAGAAAAGATTTCTAGGGAGAGCAAGGACCTTGAAAGACATCGAGTGCAGCATGGAATTCACAGCACCCCCCCCCCGCCTGTCCTACTGTCATTTGTTTGGTGGGGTGCTTCGGATGAATACGGAGAACTCCAGGAACAGCTGTCTCTCCTCAGGGTCGCCACAGATGTCAGGTCTCAAGGCAGCAACCAGCCTACTGCATCTAGTGCTGCTCAAATTCCCTGAGAATCCTAACATGGTTCAGACGTGGGGTGGGACCTACTCAGAGGGCAGTGGGAGACGACAGGGAGGAGGGTGGGAAGAAACCAAGGGAAGCCCCTCTGAGCAACACGTCGTCCTCATCACTCTTGCAAGAAACACGAGCCGTCCGTCAGATGGGTGCTTTCGGTTCTAGGACAACTGCAACCATGTTCTCGGCTTGTCATTGTAACTCACAGGACCTAAAGCTGCATCTCTGTGTTTTATGGAATGTTGTGCAGAGGGGGCATCCATTCCTTCCAGTAACATAGGCTTGAGAGTCACTAGTCTACAGAGGGATCCCTGTGTGGCTTGCTTCAACTTCACATTCTTCTGTACGTATGAAAGGCACTCTGGCCGTGTAGTGGTTAAGGCGTTTGGCTGGTAACCAAAAGGCTGGTGGTTCAAACCCACCATCTGTGAAAAAAAGATGAGGAAGTCTGCTTCTGTAAAGATTTACAGCCTTGGGAGCCCAGTGGGGGTTGCTATGAGTCCACATCTACTTGATGGCAGTAAGGTTTTCTTTTTTTTTTTTTTTTTTTTTTTTTGTAGTTAGTTATAACAACAACAAAAAAACATTTTTCATTATCCCAGTTTATATGTATCAGTATACCTACATCTGATGCCCTCTTACTCAGCTGATTCATGTAGGATCTGTTGGCACCACCAGGTAAGATAAAGGGACAGCTCCCAAAGTTTAGTTTCCAGGAAACATTTTAGCCCCCTTCTTCAAATCCTTCCAACCCAGCAACCCCAATCCAAGAAGTGCAAACAGGAAGGCTGACACACAACCACCAGTGTTCATGGCAGCACTATTCACAATGGCTGAGTAGTGGAAGCTTACCCAAGTGTCCCTCAACAGAGGATGGACAAACAAAATGTGATCTGTCCACACAA
>NW_006922013.1:2235355-2235894 GCF_000298275.1 Orycteropus afer afer | reverse complement strand
CAAGTGTCTTAGCCACTATGCTACCAGAGCTCCATATTAGGCTATTGAAAATACCAGGGCTTGAGTTAAGCACACCTTAATCTTCCAAGAGACATCTTTGGTCTTCAGCACTTTAAAGAAGTCTTTTGCTGCAGATAAGCCCAGTACAATAGGTTGTCTGTTTTCTTGACTGCTGCTTCCATTGGTGTTGATTGTGGAACCAAGTAATATGAAGTCTTTGACAACATCAATCCTCTCTCCATTTACCATGATGCTACTTATTAGTCCTGTTGTGAGGATTTTATTTTCTTATGTTGAGGTGTACTCCATATTGCAGACTGCAGTCTTTAATCTTCATCAGTAAGTGCTTCAAGTCATCTTCACTTGCAGCAAACAAGGTTGTGTCATCTGGTTAATGAGTCTTCCTCCAATCCTGATGCCACGTTCTTCTTCATATAGTCCAGTTTCTCAGATTTTTTGCTCATCATACAGATTGAATAAGTATGGTGAAAGGCTACAACGTGGACATACTCCCTTCCTGATTTTAAGCCGTGCAGTAT
>NW_006922013.1:2232560-2234510 GCF_000298275.1 Orycteropus afer afer | reverse complement strand
TAGTGCCTAAGGCACTTGACTGCTAACCAGAAGGCTGGCAGTTCAAACCCACCAGCCACTCCTCGGAAGGAAGGTTGGGCAATCTACTTCCGTAGTGATATCACCTCAGAAACCCAAGGAGGGTCGCTGTGAGTTGGGTCCAACTGGATGGCACATAACAACAACAACAATGGGACAGATGCTATTGTCTTGCTGAAATCAAGGAGCTGACGTTGGGCTGAGAAGTACAGAGAGAACCGCATCCAGTTCTGTATGCAGTGGTGGTACTGAGGAGGGACCCAGCGTGACCCACCACGTCTCCTCCAACACCCCAAAGAAAGACATGCCCAGGCAGAGAACATGGGGCTGCATGACAGGCTCTTTGTGTGTGTGCTTCAGGTGCAGACCGACAGAGCAGAGTCCTTTTTACATTCAAGCTTCTGTGAGCGTTTGGTTCCACGCCTCAATTACCACCCCCAACCCTAACCCACTCTCCTCCTCTCCCTCCCCAGTACCTCCCCACACCCCGTGCCCTTCTTAGTTGTGCCCTCCCATGTGTACTGCTTTTCCTCCGTGTGACTGTTGCCCCTCTGGTGCCCCGTGGCCTATTGCTCCAAGGGTTGTATCTCCGTAGAGTAGGTGGGTGCATCGCCCTGGGTCGAGTGGTCTGAGTGTACGTTTTATTCACTACTGGGCTGAGAGCCAGCCCTTGGGAGTGAGCTTTATCCCAGGCCCGAAATATATCCCAGCACCATAGTCTTGGGGGTCCCACCAGACTCCATCCGACCAGTAATTCTGGTCATTATTGCACTTTTGGATTTTGTTCCATGTTTTCCTCCCACTCTATCCAGGATCTCCAGTTTTGATCCCTTCCCAAGTGGTTGGCACTGGTAGCCAGGCACCATCTAGTTCTTCTGGCCTTGAGCTCCATCATGTCCTAGGGCTGATTGTTTCCAAATGCCCTTGGTTTTCTTCACTCTTCTTCACTTCCAACGAGAGAAGACCATTCACTGCATCTTAGATGGCCACTTGAGTCCTGATCCCACTGGCCTGCCAGTTAATTCTACAGAAATTCAGGATGGTTGTATCTGCAATGGCTTTGGTGTGGAATTTCACCATAATCACGCAAGGGCCCAGATTGTGTGCTTACAAAAGAACGTTCTTCAAAGCTTTATAAACAGTCAACATTTTTTCTGCTAGTTCAGCATAATTTGACTTTCCATTTAACCTAATCTCCTCTAGTAAGGCATTTTCAAGTGCCATTTTAATAGCTCTGTAAAACTGCCATGTTTCCTTGTAGATAAACCTACCATGCCAAGCTTAACCACGTGTGATTTAACGAGCGTGCCTTCCAATTTCTGCTGAAAGGAGAAGACACGTTTGCTCCATGCTCATGCAGCGGACAGGAGACCGACCCAGTCATAACTCAGGTGAGCCGAAATCCGCGTTCGTTTAATGTCCACACCCACGTCCCCACTCTGCCTGGGGCAGACGAATGAGCCAACCTAGTCTATTCTGGATTTAAAATTCTGTGACCTTGGTGATCGTCAAGTTATGTCAAAATGTGCTCATGGGTCACTGTGCTTGGCAAAACCTGGGGCCAGGGGCTCCTGTTCCCTTCCAGCTTCAGGAAGAGTTCTAACTGCCCAGAAAATGGGACATCATGCTTGGTAAAGTCAAGGGTCAGCGGAAAAGGGCAAGACCCTCAAGGAGATGGATTGACACAGCGGGTGCAAGGATGGGCTCCAACGGAGCAAGGAGCGTTGGGCTGGTGCAGGACTGGGCCATGAATTGTTCTGGTGCACACCGGGTCACCATGAGTCTGAAATGACTCCAAGGCACCTAACAACAGCAACAGGAAATGGGATCGTCCTAGGCTGCCATTTCTAGGCACTGATTTGGGCTTAGTCAGGGTTCTCTATAGAAGAACACAAACAAACCCACTGTCATCGACTCAGATCCAATTCTTAG
>NW_006922013.1:2231267-2231805 GCF_000298275.1 Orycteropus afer afer | reverse complement strand
AACAGCACATAACAACAACAACAACAACATATGTAAATATGTAAAACAAAAACCAAACCCACTGCTATGGAGTGGATTCTGACTCATAGCGCCCCTAGAGTACAGATTAGAACTGCTCCCTAGGGTTTTATAGGCTATCAATCTTAACAGAAGCAAAGCCCAAACCAAACTCATTGGTGTTGAGTCCAATTCCTACTCACAGCACCCCTAGAGGACAGAGTGGAACTGTCCCACGGGGTCTCCAAGGCTGTCAATCTTCTGGGAAGCAGACTGCCTCATCTTCCCTGGCAGAATGGCTAGTGGGTTGGAACCCCTGACTTTTTAGTTAGCGGCTGAATGCTTTATCCACTGTGTTGCCAGAGCAGGTATATGTAAATATATATATGATATATGAACATATACAGTATAAGACATATGTCAATATATAAGGGTTTCCGAGGCAGTATCTCTATGGAAGTAGATTTCCCAACCTTACTTCTGAGGAGTGGCTGATGGATTTGAACCGCCAGCCCTCTGGTTAGCAGTCAGATGCCTTAGG
>NW_006922013.1:2223563-2228872 GCF_000298275.1 Orycteropus afer afer | reverse complement strand
GGGCTTTGCGTCTATAAAGATTGACAGCCTTGGAGACCCTCCGGGGCATTTGTCCTCTGGCTTCTAGTGGTGCTGTGAGCCCCTGGAGTTGATTCTGACTCACAGCGCCCCTGGAGGCCAGAGTAGAACTGCTCTGTTGGAGTTTCCAAGGCTGTCACCTTTATGGAAGCAGATAGCCACATCAGGAGTGGCTGGTGGTTGGAATCACCCCCAATCTTTCTATAAGCAGCTGAGCACCTAAACACTGTGCCAGCAGGGCTGGAAAAATACATGCATTAAGAAAAACACTGTCATAGCAACTTATACAGCATAGCTTGAGACATTAGCATTCTTTCTTTCTGCTGGGAGATGCTTGTACAAGTGGTTAGACTATTGAGACCAACATTGTGTCTGAAGATGGGCAGAGTGGGGAGTGGTTTAACACCTGGGTGGCAGGGTGGTGGGGGTGCAATGCTGACATTCTTCCTACAAGTGTGTGTTAAGACACACAGTTACGACGTCCTCGCTACCCCGTGGCCTCCTTTGGAAGAGTGGAGCTCAGGCAGGATTTTAAAATGTACACATTCCGTCTGTGCTTGCCTCAAGAAATACGATGGCACGATTTTCTCCTAAGCTTCCAAATTGTTGGGACTTCAACAAGAGGACAGGAAGTTTGCTCCTTCCAGTGCGTGCCCCATGCACTCTCAGGCGCAGGCGCATTAGAAACAAGCTGTCTCGACTGCAACTCCATGTAATGGAAACACGGAGGGCGCACAGTCTCCTTTAGGAGCCTGTGCCCTATTTCTGTGGTGGATGAAGATGTCTGGCTTCTGTCACGAAGTTTATATTAACATCTAAGGTATTGGCAGTGAAAACGGTCCACAAAATCCTCGGAGCCAAATACGGTGCTGGAAAGCACTCCCCGTCTCTCTGCCAACACCAAAGAAAATCTAGGGCAGTAAGATTAATTTTCTCCATTGGCAAAGCCATATTTCCTGATATAGGAAAGGAGCCATCAACCAAATCAGAAACGGAGCACAGTGCTGTTTCAGTGCGCATGTATTAACTGCAGTGAAAACCCACCCGCCCACTGCCATCTAGTCTATTCTGACTCACAGCGCCCCTAGAGGACAGAGTGGAACTGCACCACAGGGTTTCCAAGGCTGTCAGTCTTCATGGATGTTGACTGCCTCATCTTTCTCCCAGGGGGCATCTGGTGAGTTTTAAAGACAATCTTTTGATTAGCTGACTGCCCTAACCACTGTACCACCAGCACTTCTTACAAATAAAACTATAGGGCGGGTATATCAAAACGGATGCTCACACAGTCCTCTTCAATGTGTTTTCTAACTAGGTGACTCTCTCATTGTCAGCTGCCCTCAAGTGGATTCTGACTCCTGGTGACCCCATGTGTGTAGCATACAACTGTTCCAGAGTTTCTGTGACCTTTCAGAAGCAGACTGCCAGATCTTTCTTCTGAAGTTCCTGTGCGTGGGTTCAAACCGCCCACCTCTGAGTTCTCAGCCTAGCACTTAATGCTGTGCATCACCCAGGACGCCTAGTAGGAGAAGAGCTGTGATGCTGGAAATCAGACTGCCAGGCCTGTGCTCCTAGGTGGGTGGATTTGAACCACCAACCTTTCTGCTACTCATCAAGGGCTTACCTGTTTTCCCCACCTAATTCCATCTTACTAGGAAAATTATGACGTACATGTGAAATCATGGTGTTGAACTGCAGCCCCCACTGTCTTCACCTTCTCTTCCCAGGCACTGGCTTCACTGGTCCTCTGAAAATGTCTCTCCTTATGTTGGAAGGATGCTGTCCAGTGAGGGAGGGAGACGGGGCAACATTCATTCACTTGGTCCCATCCTTTGCCTTGCACAGTTAGTGTGGCTATTTTAGTTAGGAATGCAAATCTGTGCAGTCATACTGCAAACAAGACCAGTGGGGAGTCAGGGCCGGGGGTTGGTCCAGATTTACAACAGAAAGAGGGGCAGGGCTAACCCCATGCTATGATCATCAAATGTTTCCAAAGGAATGGGCTCCACTGAGTATCTGGGGCCTTCACCAAGTCCCCTTCCCTCAGCTACCTGGCCTGCAGGCGAGCATTTTATCACTGCCATTCAGTCCTGCTGGGCCAGATTCCGCTAAAGAATAACACAAGGTCACTGTCCTTTCTTAGAATAAATCTCTGCCTCTCTGGGGCGGGGGAGTGGGGGAGATCATTTTCTTTCTAGAAAACTGCCACGGAGCAGAGAAGCACCAAGATGGTCCCCTGCAGAAAAATAAGCGTTTTCAAAGCAGGCTAAGTGATGGGGTGACAGGAGGCATTTGTGCATTTCAGATACCGGACAGTGAGGGTGAGGGTCCAAGCTTCCGGCTTTCCCTGTGCCCTACAGCTGCAGTAGCTGTCTGGCCCGAACATGGGTGACATTCTTCCTTATGCATTATCTACGACAGTGGCAGACACACGACAGCAGGGTAATTACCACAGCACCACGGAAGGCTAGTTGGTCTCCCAGCCTCTATTTTATCATCTTTTAAGGGAGCTGCACCCTAAGCAGAAGTGGGTCAGATGAAGTGCCCCCTCCATAACTCACATTCATCTTCCTACAGACTTCCCTCCCCTTCTCCTAGAGGGATACATAAGCCATTGTTACATTTCTGGTTGGTTAAAAAAAAAAAAAAAAACCTTGTCCTCAGTTGCAATGGAGTCCTGCTTGGTAGTTGTCTTAGATTTGTCTTCACTACTCAGTGTACAGAGGTCCCTGGTGGTGCTAAAAATTTGCACTGCTAACTGAGAGCTTGGTAGTTGCAGCCCACAGAGTGGATCCACGGAAGAAAGTCCTGGTGATTGGCTCCTGTAAAGATGACAGCCTGGGAAACCTGATGGGGCAGTTCTAGTCTGTCCTCTAAGGGGCACTGGGAGCGGGCATCAACTCCACGGCAGTGGGTTTGGTTTGGGCTTTGTTTCCAGTGGGTTTGGTTGGGGCTTTGCTCCTACAAAGACTGACAGCCTTGGAAACCCTGTGGGGCAGCTTCACTCTGTCCTCTAGGGGCGCTGTGGGTCAGAATAGACTCCACCACAGTGGGTGTGGTGTGGGCTTTGCTTCTGTGAAGATTGACAGCCTTGGAGACCCTGTGGTGTAGTTCCACTCTGTCCTCTGGGGGCGCTGTGAGTTGGAATTGACTACACAGCAGTGGGTTTGCTTTGGGCTTTGCTTCCGTAAAGGTTGACTGCCTTGGAAACCCAATGGAGGTTGCTATGAGTCGGAATTGACTCAGTGGCAGCGAGTTTGGTTTTTGGTTGAATTTCAGGAGCAGCTTGGGTGGCACAAAAGGTGTGGGATGTTAACTGAAAGGCGGGTAGTTTAAACCCACCCAGTGGTGCTGTGCAAGAAAAGACCTGGAGACCCGCTTCCCTAAAGATGACAACTTAATGGAGCTCAGTTCTACTCTGTAACACAAGGGGTCGCCCTGGGTCTGCACCCACTCACCACCACCAACAACAACACACAAAAGGAGCTGTGTAGAGGGTGGGAAACCTTCTCCCTGCCCTGCCTTGCCATGACGTGAATTGTACAATGGGGTTTTAAATGTGGTCCCCGCACAAGCTGCCCTTTAAAACAATGTCATGGGAAATAATAATACTCTATAATTTTAAAACTTTTTTTAAAAAATACCAGAATTCACAAAACCCTATTGGGATGAAACAAGGAAAACTTAATTCAAATGATAAAAGGTCAAAAGACGGTGTCCTTGCATTCAAAGCGTTAATAAGTAGGATGCAGAAAAACACTATTGTTCGTTCTTTTTGCTGTTAAAGTGTTGTCAAATTTTGTGAGTGTACAATTAAAAAGGATAAAACACATTAAATGCAGTTGTTGTTGTTTTAAGCACAGTGTACAGTGCTTGCTAAATTTCCACGTGGCATACGTAACATGTTATCAGATGAAGTGTTGTCGACCTCCTTAATCCCCACACAGTAAAGGTTTTGAGATCCTTGTATTTATGAAGATACAGTCCACCTAACGTTATTTTTTTTTTAACTCTGCACAACTGTCATTCCCATTTTTCTCTCCCTCTAATTATTTAAAACATTTTTCCAATTATGATTGAAAAGCAAAACCAAACCCATTCTGTCAAGTTGATTCCAACTCATAGCAACCCTCTTTGGGTTTCCAAGGTGGTAAATCTTAACAAAAGTAGATTGCCTGGTCTTTCTTCCACGGAGTGGCTGGTGGGTTTGAACCACTAGCCTTCTGGTTAGCAGTCAAATGCCTTAGGCACTGCACCACCTGAGCTCCTTAATTATGATTAAGCTGGGCAAATTCCAGTGCCCAAATGTTCCAGGACTCCTTAGCTACACACTAAACTTCCTAAGAGAGGAAAAAATGGCCAAGAATTAGTTTGCACAATTTAATGACTGGATATAATTTTGCAGTGACACCAACACCAATCAAAATATATGTGTGTTGTTACACAAATATGTATATAGACATACATGTGTATGCGATATATGTGGCTATATGTGTGTGCACTGGGACATGTATCTGTAGGTGTGTGTACCTATATACGTACATGCATATGTTTCTACATAGGTAATAAACCACTCAGGACACAGTTACAGATACTTCTTAGACATAACCAAACAGCTCAAGAGGTTGCATTTCTGGGTTTGAAGGTTTAGGACCATAGTCCGGTGCGACAACTTGGTCAACTTGCATAATCCGTTCATAAAGTTCATGTTCCACATCCTGGTTATGTGAGGAGTGTCCGGTGTCTTAAAAGCTTCCATGCAGCCATCTAAGATGCAACTATTGCTCTCAATGCATCCAGAGCAAAAGAGAAAGAAGGAAACCAAAGACTCAGAGAAGAAACTAGTCAAGGACTAATAGTTTACATGAACCATAGCCTCATCTACCCTGAGATCAGAAGAACTAGGTGGTACCCCACTACCACTACCTACCATCCACAACACATGCATGGATCCTGAGAGAAGGGGAGGCAAATGCAGAACAGAACTCATTTCTTAAAAAGTCCAGACTTAGTAGAGAAATCCTTAAGACTACTGCTCTGAGATACTCCTTAGAACTCAAATTGAAATTATCCCTTGAGATCACCTTTTAGCTAAATAACAGGTTGGCTTATCAAATAAAGAATGTCACCTATGAATAATGAGCTATTTTTAAAAAAATCATCTATGGGAGACCTAATGGTCTAAAGTTACTCTAGAGCAAAGATGAAAAGGGAAACTAGAATACCAGAAAAGGTACAACCAGAAAGGAATGAATGAGAATGATGGACACATTATGAAACATGTGACCAGT
>NW_006922013.1:2220165-2222598 GCF_000298275.1 Orycteropus afer afer | reverse complement strand
ACTCGCCCACACCTAACAACGACAAGACGCTAAAGCATGTGCCTTCGTATGTGAATGCACTATATCAACTGCCTGGTAGTTTGGGCCCTTTTTGGTGATGAATACAGCAGTCACATTGGGTGGCGGGGCAGTGCTGGTCCAGTGGCAGAATTTTCACCCTTCGTGCAGGAGGCCCGGGTTCAATCCCCGGTCACGCTCCGCCAGCGCTCGTCTCTCGGTGGCAGCCTGCATGTGGCTGAGCAGCTCGAGGCTCAGGCAGAGGAGGAAGAAAGGCTTGGCGCGCCGCTTGTGAAAATCAGCCTGTGGGACCTGGGTCCTCCTGGACCAATCCACAGCCGGTGACGGGCACGGCCCCGGGCTGGGCAGCATGGCCTCCCATTGCACACGGGTCCCCACGAGTGGGGCCAACTGCTAGCCCGACAGCAACACTCACCTTGTCTCTTTCCATCTGGAAAGCGCTCCAGGTTGCCATGAGTCCACTGACTCCACGGGACCGGGCTTTTTACGTGCTCCCCACATATTCCAGAGCTGGTGTCTCATGGGCTTCCGTTGCAGTCCTTGCTGTAAAACCCAAGGGGAAGGCTCCTACGGGACACTTGCATGTTCATCTGCATCCCGTCCCCCGGTGAGCAGTGCTGCTGCTGAGGCTATGTGGGTCGTGCGCCGTGCACGTTCACGAGGCTCCCGGCCCCCGTGCTCTCTGTCTGCGCTGTGCCTGGCAGTGTGCACAGCACGGGCAGTCACATATGAGGGCGGGACGCCGTTTGTTTTCTTTCCCAAAGCTTCATTGTGATTGGGGTGAAGGTTTATAGAGCCACCCGTTTGCCATTCAGCAATGCATCCACGTCTGGTTTCAGCCATTGATGGCATCCCACAAAGCAGCAGCGCTCTGCCTCCCTCCCCTGGGCGCTTTCTGCTGCCTCCCCTCCCTCTTCCTGCCTGCCCCTTCCTGCCTCCGGCGCTTTCTCCCGGGGCACACGCTGCCCTGTGATCCCTGCATCCCTCCCTGGTTTTTCTTCCTATTATTATTTTCCACCTTACAGACTTCCCTGTCTATTGTTTGGCAGAGAGGTAAGCCGAGGGGTGAGTTCAGTTCCAGGCTTGATGGGCGACTGAGGGCCATACTCTCGGATGTCCCACCAGTCTCTGTCTAACTAGTGAATCAGGTCTTTTTACCAACACATAAACCTACACAGCAGGAAACAACCAACTCATAGTGTCACTGTAGGACACTATGGGGCACAGGGTTTCCTAGGCTATAATGTTTACAGGAGCAGATACGCTCTCGGGCCTGTGTCCTCATGTACAATGAGGAAAGAGCCACGTCCACCTGACAGATGCGTGGTTAGGGTAAGGGTGCCAGTCCACGTCCCACAGAACCGACCTCAACTCATGACGCCCTGCGCATCCCAGACTCCAGCTGGGCCCCGCAGGGTTTTCAGTGGCTGATCTCATTGAAGCAGACTGGCAGGCCTTTCTGCCAAGACCCCTCTGGATGGCCGCGAACCTTCAACCCTTCATATGGCCAAGCCGCACATTAACCATTCGCAACGCAGGGGCTTCTGAAGATTAACTATATGAAGCAGCGAGCATGCTGGCTAAGATTCAGGAGCCTCGGCAAAGTGGACCCCCTCCTCCAGCCTCTGGCAGCAGCCTGAGGTTCTGAAAATCATTTTCCACTCGGCTTGCTGGGCAGATTCTGTGGGTGGCACAGGCTTGCGTTGTCTCTGTCCCTGCTGTGATGGCTGCGAGCGGGTCCCGCTGATAAGAGCCCTAATGGATGGTCGCTCTGATCCGGTTCTCTCTGAGCGCTTACCAGCCCCAGGCATCCCCTTGTCTGATTAAATGCCACGCGTGCCCTTTTCTGAATTATTTGAAACTCTGACTTGTAACCTTTTCACGCAGCTCTTGTCACCTCCCCAAGCTTCAACCTGAGACGCTCTTGACTATGGTACTTTCAAACCTGACTGCGGAATGTGCTGCTGCTTTTAACACGGACTCGACACACCATATCCACGGAGGATACTGAGAGCCTCACTCTCAACGAAAAGCACAAAACGCCGGGATCGCGCGAACTGACCGCAGATACTAATTACAAGCTGCGTCTCAAAGGCTGCTGAAAGAAGGGGCTTAAAAATAGAGCAGCATCTTCAAGTCTTTTTCCAAGACTAAAATCTGACCAATAAAAGGAAAATATCACATGGACTGGAGTACTTTATAGATGCCTAGGAAAAAAGAGAGCATTTCAAAAGTGATAAAGTTTGATAGGGAGATCCAAGAACATATTTTAAACATGGACACTGGAAATTTGGCCTTTAGAGAAATACCATCATTCTAGGACATTAAACCAAACCAAAAGCCAAACTCACTGCCATCAAGTCAATCCCGACTCATAGCGACCCCTCCTTGGGTTTCCGAGGCATTATCTCTACA
>NW_006922013.1:2211401-2217205 GCF_000298275.1 Orycteropus afer afer | reverse complement strand
ATGTCATCAATGCCCCTGAGCTGTGAATGGGGAAGGTGTTACGCTGGTGAATGTCTTGTTGGGTATGTTTTCACAACAATAAAAGTAAAACAAAATAAAAATTAAAAAGAAAGCCTACCACCGTTCCTCTACATGCCATATATTTTGAACCCCATCATCATCATGTAATCAATTAAGCAAAATACACCACTTTGGAAACCACCCTCAACATTTAAGCAGTCGTCGATTTTCTTGTTGAGTAAAGTATCTAACGCTGTCTTCCCACTAACATAATGGCAGAGTCTCGCATCTTTAATTACTGAGTTCAATTGATGACTATATTCTTATCTTTTAACCCCCAAAACCAAACCACTGCCACTGAGTTGATTCTGAGTCAGAGAGGCCCACATAGGGTTTCCAATGCTGTCAATTTTTATGGAAGCAGACTGCCTCATCTTTTTCCCATGGATTACCTGTTGGCTTCAAACATCTGACCTTTTGGTTAGCAGCCCAATGCCTTAACCACAGCACCAGCAGGGCTCCTTATTCTTGTCTTTCTGTTTATCTAATTCCTATCCTCACATACTTAATGCCCTTTATGGAATGAATGTAAGGAATTTCTATTCAGAATTTCTATCATTGCATCTAGATGGCTGCTTACAAGCTTTTAAGATGCATGGAATTTCTATTCTTTTTTGAAATCCAGAGAAGTTTCATCAAATACCAAGTTTAGGGCCTTAGTGTTACAGTGAACCAACCTGCTGTGTTCAAAAAACAAAAGCATTGCCATTGAGTCGATTTTGCCTCATAGGGTCACTCTAGGACACTATAGGGCCCGGGACTTCCTAGGCTACAATGGTCACCGGAGCAGATTGCCAGGTCTTTTCCAGGAAGGTGCTGGGTGAAGCTGAATTGGTGCCCTCTTGGTTAGGAGACAAGCACTTCACCATTGCGCCACCAGGATTCCTTATCGTATTGCTGTTGTTATGCACCGCTGAGTCCATTCTGACTCATGGCAACCCCACAGCGACCCTACAGGGCAGAGTAGAAGTGCCCCAGGGTTTTTTTAGGCTGTGATATTGACATGGACAAATCAATAGATCTTTCTTCCTTGGAGCTGCTGGGTGGGTTCAAACCAATGACCTTTCTGTTCGCAGCCAAGCAAGCCACCATTTTGTCACCAGGACTTCTTCCTCTTGACCTGAGTTGCTGTCATTCTGAAGATCCCTGGGTGGGCCAAATGGATTGCACTCAAGTACTAATGAGAAGGTTGGTGGTTTGAACCCACCAGCTGCTCTGTGGGAGAAAGGGCTGATGATCCACTTTCCTAAAGACTATGGAGAAAAAACTCTGTGGGGCAATCGACTCTTCCACATGGGCTTCCCATGAGTGGCAATAGACTCATCTTTTTTTTTTTTTTTTTTAACTTTGGCTGTTACCTTAACAATCTAAATCTCAGTGGTTTGATAAAATAATAAAAGTGAAATAAAAGTGTATTTCCTGTTCAGGCTGGTGTCCACAGTTGATCTGACATCTGCTCTCCATGTGGTGATGCAGGGATCCAGGCTCTTGGTGGCATCATCATCCCTAAGGCCTCTGCTGAGTGTTTGCCTGAGCAAACAGTGCACCTACACCATGGGCAGGGAACTTTCTGGCCAGGCCTGAGTGGTTTACTCCATCCCAGCAGGACCAAGAAGGAAATCAGCAATGTCAACTTGTTAGGCATGCAGCGCACTACAAGAGGACCCTGAGACTATGAGATGGTTCTAGTTAGACTGCAGTTACAATGGGACCCTACCTACTAAGGTAAGTGACCAAAAAGACAAAACAAAACCCAAGCCTAGTGCCATCGTATCCGTTCCAACCCATGGCAGCCCATGCGTTCCAGAGTGCAACTGCTCCCTTGGCTTTTCCCAGCTCTCATCTTTATGGAAGCACATGGCCAGATGTTCCTTCCAAAGCACTGCTGGGTGGTTGGAAACGTCCACCTTGAGGTCAGCAGTTGTGTGGAAACCATTTGTAACATGCAAGGGCCTGCAGCAATAGCCCACACCATTGGAAATATGGCGCCATGTGTATTTAGTTTGACAGGCTGGGTTAAATGCAGGCCTGTAAGGCTGGATGGGTCATTCCACACACACATTTATAAACATATATGCATCGGAAAAACAACCTCATCGCCCAGCACAGTAATCCAGCGTGAAGCCTGCCATGGTCAGACAATCTGTGGAGATGATTTTACACTCCAGATGTCAACATTCAAGTGATTATGCTTGTTGGTTGTGTGAATGACACTCAGACACTGGCCAACTCACTCCTCTGAAGACATGACCTCCTTGCCTGTTAAGATGAACATGCTGACATCATCAAGAATCACTTATTTGGACTGAATAAGTAGAGCCATAGTGAGGGTAAAATTTGAGGGTCTCTGTAAAGGACCTCCAGGGACACAGTGCCTAAGGCATCTGACTGCTTGGCAGAAGGTTGGTGGTTCAAACCCGCCAGCTGCTCTGCTGAGGGAAGACGGAGCAACCCACTTCTGTATGATTTACCGCCTCAGAAACCCAATGGGGGTCTCTGGGAGGTGGAATCACCTCAATGGCAGTGACAATTTTCTGTTAGGAAGCCCCACGTTCTTCTCAGAAAATGCGCCATTTCATGAGAAACGGTAGTCGAGACCGTTAACTGGACGTAGCTGTCTAGCCACAAGCAGCTCACGCAACAGGAAGACCAAGGCAGGTCCCGGCCTCAGGGACCTCAGCCTCCACCTCACGCCCCATATATGTGCTGAAGGTGAGGGTGATATGTTTTCTTGGAGGGGTCCTGGGACGGGTATGTATTACCTAGAGGGTAGACAGCTATGACTCAGGGAAGGACCTTTGTAAGCTTGCTAAGCTATGACTTTCAGCACAGCTTCCGGACTGAGACAGACTAGGAAGACAGGCCTGGTCAGCTGCTTCTAAAAATCAGCCCACAAAAACGCCAGACAGTGCAAGGCTCTGATCCTGTGGTACGTGGGGTCGCCATCAGCCGGGTGCTGACTGGGCGGCACTACCGCCAACAGGATCAGGGTAAGAAGGCTGTGTTGCTCTATCACTTGAAAGTTGGAGGGTGGCCTCCCCGAGCCAACACATTCTCTCCCCACTACTCTGCAGTGTCCAGCAGCCTCTCCACGGACACGTCTTGGCTTTTAACTACAAGTGTTGGTTCCAACGATTACGTCCCGTAGTCCAGTGCTACTGCACTGCCTCCTTCTCCTCCTCACGGCTCCAGGTCTCTACCAGGACTCTGGGCTGGTTTTCCCAGTGGGAGAATCCAGTGGAAAGAAGGAGAAAGGGAACCATGCTTCACACAGCAAATTGTAGACTCTCACTGCTTGGCTCCAAGTATCGGCTGCTGTTGGGCGTCTCTGAGTTGATTGCAACTCCTAGTGATGCCATGTGACAGAGCAGAACTGTCCCACAGGGTCTTCAATGTCATCTTTATGGGAGCAGATCAGCAGATCTCTCTCCTGAGGAGCTGCTGGATGGGTTCGAACCACTAACCTATTGGTTAGCAGCTCAGTGCTAAGCCATTGCGCTCACAGTTACCCCATTGGGTTTCCAAGATGGTAAATCCTTGCAGAAGTAGATTGCCCAGTCTTGCTTCTGTGGAGTGGCTGGTGTGTTTGAACCGCCAACCTTCTGGTTAGCAGTCAAACGCCTTAGGCACTACACCACCAGAGCTCCTTACTGGGGTGGTAGACACAGTAATTCTTTCATCTGGGTTGAGTCTTCATTCCAGAGCCAACTGGATTCTCAGGGGCTCATGGAGGCAAAACATATTAACTATGTTTTAATATAAAAACATACTACATACAAATAGAAAACATACTGCTGTTAGCTACTGTAGAGTCAGTGCCGACGCACAACCCAGCACGCAGGAAGGAACGGAACGGTCCTAGATCAGACCACCGTGACTGGGTGCTTGGTGGAAACACAGTGCCAGGCTTGCTTCTTAATGTTACTGATGAAACAGTACTTTCTTGTATGGAAGATGAATTTGCTCTGTAAACTTTCACCCAGATCCCAATAAAAATAAAAATTAAAAAAAGGAAGGAATATGATAAAAAGAATGCAACAAAAGATATCATGAGAAGAAACTTAATAAAAAACAACTCAAATAATTGAGTAGAAACAAGCTTGAGAAGAGAAAAACAGAAGAGGTACTGAAAGCACAACACACAGAGAATACCAAGTACAGAGGAGGACGGCCACAAAGCTTATAGCACGTCTGAAAAATGAGAGAAGGGAAAGGGAGCAAAAGCCCCTCTTTATATACTGTATTACCCTCTATGATCCAACAGTGTCAGACACACACACACACACACACACACACCATAACATATGCCTAAGAGAATTGAAGATATATGTACACAAACAAACCCTGCACACAAATACTGACAGCATGATTCATGATAGCCTGAACTGCAAGTAACTCAAATGGCTATGGACTGATGAATGAACAAACAAAACTGTATATTCTTAAAATGGAATATTATTCAATAGTTAAATGGAATATATACTGATACCTGCTACAACATGGATGAATCCTGAGAACATTATACTAAGTGAGTAAAACTAGTTCCAAAAAAACTACTTATGCATGTGATTCCAGGAGCTCTGGTGGTACAGTGCCTGAGGCACTTGCCTGCTAACCAGAAGGCTGGTGGTTCAAACCCACCAGCTGCTCCTCAGAAGGAAGACTGGGCAATCTACTTCCATAGAGACACTGCCTCGGAAACCCAAGGAGGGGACTCTGTGACTTCACAGCAGTGCATTTGAGTGAGCATGATTCCTTGTGTATGAACAGTGCAGAGTCGGAAAATCTAGAGAGACAAAAATAGATTAATGGTTGCCAGGGAAAGGGGAAACCACGAGTGACTGCTAGTGGCATGACGTTTCTTTGTGGGCTGGTGAAAATGTTCTAAGATAATACACACTGAATTGTACACTTCAGAATTGTGAATCTGTGGTATAAGAATTATATCTAATTAAAAAAAAAATTGCACTGCTGTGGAGTCAGATCCAACTCATAGTGACCCCTCCTTGGGTTTCCAAGGAGGTATCACTACGGAAGTATATGGCCCAACATTTCTTCCGAGGAGTGGCTGGTGGGTTTGAACTGCCAGCCTTCTGGTGGGCAGTCAAGTGCCTTAGGCACTATACCACCAGAGCTCCTATATCTAATAAAGCTGCTTATAAAACAGTTATTTTATGAGTGTTACTATAGATATAAACAAATATACTCTTCAATCATAAATGTTCACACTTTTTCCATCCTGGTTGTCAACTAAATCAGTATTATCATGCACCACTAAGTCTGTGGGCCTCAGCGATGTGTCTGACGGGTCTCTTGCCCTTACCAGGGTGGTAGACACAGTAATTCCTTCATCTGGGTTGAGTCTCCATTCCAGAGCCAACTGGGTTCTGATGGGCTCATGGAGGCAAACTATAACTGCCGCAGTCCTAGGCCATTTCTGATCCATTTCCGTTCTCCCCTGCCCTGTCCTGCTCAGGGTGGGGCCTCCATAAAAATTGGCTGGACGGGACACAGGGATCCCCACTCCCCAGCACCAAATGCAGTACACACCGTTACAACATTTTAAATGGCAAACAGAACTTTTATTGTAACTTCACATTAACACGTCCTTGCAAGATCCCCTTTTCATCGATGGAATCCCACTCTGCAGACAGTGTTTCTGAGATGCTGCTTCTCTTCCCCGCTCCTCAGTGCAGGTCCTTCAGATGGGGTTCAGAAGTCTGTGTCCTTCCTTGGAGTTGTAA
>NW_006922013.1:2209822-2211041 GCF_000298275.1 Orycteropus afer afer | reverse complement strand
ACTTAATACCAGTGGGCTGCCTTAAAACTCTGTGAGACAACTATGTCTTAAAAAAAGGTTTGTTCCATCTCTTCTGGGCACAATGATTCCAACTTCCTGTTACACAGCCAAAGCAAACCTTTCAGAGGATAACTGGTTAGAAGTCTAAGATAATATGGCTGCACAGATCATCTCAATTTTCAAATGCCCTGAAGTGTTGATGGTGAGCAAAGTCATTTTAAGGCAAATACCTTCAAGCGCAATTTGCCTGCATCTTACAGATGGATTAATTCTCTATATAAATATGTATTCCTATAATCTTTAAGAGAGTTCTTTGTGTTATTTCACCCTTTCACGTATTTTCCTACATCCCAAATTGTATTTCCCACAAGTCCAGTTGCGTAGAATGCGTCCCAGTGAGTAAACATTGTCATCTTAATTCATAGTGGCTTTAAATAGCGTGGGTATGACAATATCAACAGTACTCCCAACGCATTGCTGACACGCTCGTGTCCTCTTCAGCAGGAACATTTCCTACAGCACGATGACAGACTGGCTCTGATACCTCCAATGGGAAATCCACGCTCAAAGTAACAGTTGTGTTCGGTTCCCACCTTCCAAGAACTGCTACAGGGGGTGATGGTAGGAACTTTTCTTTTATCCCCCAGAAAAAAGAAGCAAAAATAAAGTGTGAACTAGGGGATTCAAAGGGAGACTTGGGAAATTCTCTGGAATCCTGGGATTTCCTCAGGGATGGAGAAGGACAGAGGAAATGATTGTCAGTGTCAAGCTTAAGACCGGGCCATTCAGCATCAGGGATACTTTCTCTGTATTCCCAGAATGCCTTGCAGCAGGCCCGCCCCCAGGAATTTCCCAGCATGCTCGGCTTGCTCCCTGGCCCACCAGTGAGCTGAGAGCATCCCTGTATCATTGTGTATGTTGATAGGGTGACATCGGTCCGAGCGTTTGTCCAAACGTAGCTGAAGCAATTTAAGATTTGTGCATTTAATTGCATACACGCCGAAGTGTAAACAAATATTAAATTCTAGAACGTACAAGGCAGGACCGGGAAGACTGCTGTGCAGAGGAGTCACTAACATATGTCAATTGTATGTAACATGTATTATAATTGACACCAATACAAAGTACTTGCTCTCCAGTAACCATGTCAGAACCCACCAGCATCTATCCTTAGTAAATTAGATGTGCTTTTATTCATTAGCAATTTGCATATATTAAG
>NW_006922013.1:2207945-2209152 GCF_000298275.1 Orycteropus afer afer | reverse complement strand
GTGGAACTGAGGCTCGCTCTCGGGAGTAAGCGGGCTCCTCTCGCGAGGGTCTCTGGCAATGTCAAAGAGTAAAGGCGGGTGGTGACGGGTGATGAAGTCCCCGTGGCAGAAGCACACGTGTGTGGAGAAGCATCCATTGGAGCCCTCCGGGGTGAACTTGGGTGTGAAGAAGAACACCTTCCAGATGGCTGTGCCTGTGGGTGCAAAGACAGAAGGTGGGGCTGCGTTAGGTTCTACACAGCATCATGGTGTGCAACAGGGAGAGAACACGCAGGCACAGGGCCGCCACGTGCTTCGTGAGGGTGAAGGCTTATCACCCTTTACACAGGGGATGTGTTTGCATCACCTTTACGGGTCCAGTGTGTCAGGAGCACAGCGAAAGGGCGTGCTTGTTGGTTTGACGCCAACAGTGCAGAAGCAAAGGAAGGGTGGAGTCAGGAAGCAGAACTTGCTAGGCTGCAAATGTTAGCGTCTTAGTTCACTGCTGGGCAGCCAGCTCCCCACCCAGGACCAACTCACCCGTGAAGGAGCGAAGCTGCTGGGTCCTGGGGCAGCTGTCGGGTGACCAGCTCTTGGCCAGACCATATGATGACACCTAGGGTAGGCGGTCCGGCCCTTCTCCCTACGCCCTCCTGGGCTGGAAGCTCTGCTCAGACCTGTTCAGCATCCCACCAACACGCAAGCTTCCACGGGCAGACGGGTGGCTGTGCGGGAGGGGCACGGCCGGGCATCAAACCCTGGGTCTCCTGCCTGGAAGGCGAGGATCCCACCACTGGACACCACGGTGTCACTGATATGCCACCGCCTGTGTAACTGACCCACCAGCCACTCCTCGGAAGGAAGGCTGGGCAATCTCGTTCCGTAGAGAAAACCCAAAACTTCCTTGGAAACCCAAGGAGGGGTTCGCTGTGAGTCAGAACCAACTCAATGGCAGTGAGTTTTTTAGTTTTTTAGTGTTTTGTTAATTGACTGATTTACAGATGTGAAGACCTGGGCAAGTTACTAAGTGCTTCAGTCGCTGGGTTTGCTGCCACTAAGTTGGCCGTGGACTCCACGTGATCCCACGCACAAATGGTCGAAATACAAAGCACGAGCCCTACGTCGTCCCCACGAGCAGCTGTGGGTCAACCGCTGGGACCCGGAGGGTTTTATATGGCTGATTTTGGAAGTAGCTCACCAGGCCTCTCTCCCTGGTCTGTCTCAGTCT
>NW_006922013.1:2205122-2207180 GCF_000298275.1 Orycteropus afer afer | reverse complement strand
CCCAATTGTGCTTTGGGTGCAAATTTATAAAGCAGATTTGTTTTCCATTCCACAGCTCACGCACATCTGACTTCATGGCCCGATTATCATCCTCAGCCGTAACCAGCTCTCTTCCCCTCGGGTCCCTGTGACCACCCGCTCCCTGTGCCCTTCTTATCTGGGCCTTCCTGTCTGTCCAGCCTTCCTTCTATGTGAGTGAGTGGCGCCCCTGCGAGGCCTGATGGTGGGTTGATCTAAGGGGTGCAGCTCTCTAGAGTAAGTGGGTACATAGCCCTGGGGTAGGAGGTCTGCTACTGGGTCTTTCTGCTGTTGAGCTGAGAGCCAATCCATGGAACTGAGTCCATTTCTAGGGCTAAAGGGTAACCCAGGGCCATAGTCTTGGGGCTTCCACCAGCCTCTATCCCACCAGTAATTCTGGTCACTTTGTTATAAAACTAGTGCTTTTAATGGTATGTAAATGATACCCCAATAAAACTGTTAAACATTTCAAATTTGGTGAACTCATCAGTAGCAGGGTAGGATGGTTGAAAAGATTTTAAAATATAATTTCTGTGTTCCATTAAACCCCAGAACATTGAGATTTGAACAACAAAAAAAAAAAAGGAGGTACAAACATTATGAAGTCACTGATAAATTTCCTATTGATCTGGCAATCTTGGGAGGAGCTGACTGGCTTCATAACCCCTCTAATCAAGTTCCTAAAATTTTCCCTGGGTATGTAAAGTAGCAGAAACTACAAAAATAAAACGCAAAATTAAATTGCAGGAAATGACTAGAATTAGGTGCAAAAAAGCCATTGCTTTTCACATCATTTTTCTAGTGTCTCACCTACGAGAGACGTTCCACTAGGACGGCACTGCAGACCCGGTGAAAATGCTTTGCTAATTTCTAAAATGACAATGACCCCTACAGGTATTTGCGGATCCACAGATTGATGCATAAATTAGTGGAATAGACACGAGGCAACTGTTGCTGTCCGTGCTGTCACCAAGTAGCCCTGAGATCTGTCGTCCTGTCCCTTGTCTTGAGTTAGCTCTGACTTGAGGGGACGCTGTGCACACAACAGAAGGCACCACTGCGCCTCCCCGCCCCATCTCCCGGCCCTTGTGTGCCCAAGTCCGTGGCGGCAGCCTGTGTGCGTGCTGCGTGCCTTCCAACCTCGGGCCTCACCTTCCAACACTGCACCAACAGTATCTGTTGTGGTCCTCAGGGTTTCCATTGGCTGATCTTCGGAACCCCAGGCCTTCCCTCCTAGTCTGTCTGCACCTGGCAGCTCCGTGGAAACCCGTCCACCATGGGTGACCCTGCTGGTACTTGCAATACCAGTGGCCTAGCTTCCAGCCTCACAGAAGCAGGCGAGGCACCACAGGACGGACCACACACTGCGGGGCCTTATCAACGGGAGAAGGAATCTCCATGGGGCTCGCTGGAAGAAGCTGGGAAGCACAGAGGAGCTTTGTGAATGTGTTATAAATGAACATATCAATGAGGTCACAGGATGAGAAATCTCCGTCTGTGGTCTGGCTGATAGTGACTGAAATGGGACAGAGCTTCACGTCAAATGACACGCGTACAGCACACTTGCCTTTTAAAGAAAAGATAAAGCTAGTGGACAGTATCGTGACCCACACAGAAATTTCTGGGCATGGCTCCCATCTCCTGCAGAGGTCACCCTGCCCCCCCCCCCCCAGTTTCCAAATTTGTGGTGTGTTTCTTTTTTTGATTAGTATTTATTACCTGTGGTCATAAAAGTATACATAACACACCAGTTGCCCACTCAGCCTTTGTGACCTGTGAAACTAGGGCCATCGGTCATGCTGTGCAGCCATCATCAATATCCACTGCAGACTTTTCAAAGGAAGTGGGTGATACTACCATCAGGAGGCCCTGGGGGCTGCAAGTAAGGAGCTCAGGAGGCGCAGTGGTTAAGGGTTGGTGGTTTGAACCCACCAGCCCTGGGAGAAACATCAAGCAGAGGGCTTCAGTAAAGACTGACAGCCTTGGAGACCCTGTGGTGCAGTTCCACTCTGTCCTCTAGGGGCGCTGTGGGTCAGAATG
>NW_006922013.1:2199760-2205002 GCF_000298275.1 Orycteropus afer afer | reverse complement strand
GTGAAGATTGACAGCCTTGGAGACCCTGTGGGGCAGTTCCACTCTGTCCTCTAGGGGCGCTGTGAGTCAGAATCCACTCCAGGCAGTGGGTGTGGTTTGGGCTTTGTTTCCCTCATGATGAAAAGACTTGGAAACTCTATGGTGTAGTTCCACTCCGTCCTCTAGGGGCGCTGTGAGTCAGAATCAACTCCAGGGCAATGGGTTTGGTTTGGTTAATGTGACGGGCTGCTAACCCAAAGGTTGGTGTTTCAAGTCCACACAGAGGTGCCCTGGAAGAAAGGCCTGGTGATCTACTTCTGAAAAGTCAGCCACTGAAAACCTTACAGAGTGCACTTCCACCCCAGAGACACATGCAGGCACTGTGAGAAGGAATGGAGTCAGAAACCTGAAGATCTTCTCCCCATGCGCTCCTCGCCTTCTTCCTTCCTGGGTATGACAGATGTGCTCAGATCGGAGCTGGCAGTTTGCAGCCCTGGCCAGGGTCAGCGGGGGAGGAAGGAGGTGACAGACCTGGGGAGGCTGAAGCCCCTCTCCTCCTGCTCAAATCGCTGCAAGTCTGGAGGGCGTTTTCCACTTGATATTCGAGTCAAGTCTCCGTGCGTGCGTTTAAGATCCCCAGAGTGCAGGCTCCTGGAACAAATTCATTTCAAGGGCCTCTATTTCCCACTTGCTTGAGAAAGCCGTGCACGAGGCCCTAATTACCACCTCAGCTCCATCCTGCGCAGGCCCTAATTACCACCTCAGCTCCATCCTGCGCAGGCGTGAGGATCGATTTCAGGCAGGTCAATAAATGCAGCCCGGAGCGCGGGTGCCGGCGTTTTGCTAAGCAGTTCTGCAAGTGTGCAACCGAGAATCCATTTTCTCTTCTCCACGCAGAAAGAAAGGGGTGCGTGGGCGAATGTTTCGTTATGTAAATTAATCAATGACCTATTAATTATGCAGTTGTTTATAAACCATTTTTGTAAAAATGTCCACATTCTGGCGTTTGACGGCACACAGAATGACACACTAACGTGTAGCTGATCCTGCCCTGCTATTGATGAATTGGCACAATTTGACATGCTGACAATTTAAAAAATAATAATAATAATAAATTTTTCTGAAGAATTTTTCAGCAGGTGTTCGAGGTGTCTGTCCTGACTCTTTAATTGGATTTTTTTAAACATTAAAATAATAATAATAATAAAAGAAAAAAAAAAAAAAAAGATAAGAAGGCTTATTCCCAGCGGGAGAAACAGACCTCAGTGTGTTACAGAGGGGGTCCCAAACAGTGAGAGGGAGGTTGGGCAATCTACTTCCGTAATGGTATCACCTCGGAAACCCAACGAGGGGTCGCTATGAGTTGGGTCCGACTCCACGGCAGTGAGTGAGCCGTAGCTCCTACTGGGATAATGTCTCAAGCAACAGGATCCTGTTATGTGTTAGGAACCCAGGAGTCAGCACCTTTCCATGCATTGTTTCCAACCCAGTCCCTCCCAGCCACTTAATAAAGTCAGGGGCACCTTGGCCCACCTTACACTTTTAGTTGGGACATGTAGCCCTAAATGTCATACATAGTTTGTGAACTGACTTCATTCTGCATTTCTCCACGTCCTGGAAGAATGCTGGGTTTTTAAAACATGTATTTATCACCATTTATTTTTACAATTCCGCTCCTGGTTGATGGCGGAGACACACAGAGCAGACAGAGAGATGGCAGCCCTGCGTGGAGTCTGACTTAGAGCAACCGTACGTGGCACAGGACGAAGCGGTGCTTGGTCCTTGTGTCATTGGCATGATTGTTGGGACGTTCGAGCCCACTGCTGCAGCAACTGTGTCGATCCATGTCACCGAGGGTCCCCTCACCCTGCTGGGCCTCTGCTTCACCAAACACAATGTCCTCTCCATCATGGGTCGCTCCTGATGACATGTCCACAGCAAGCCAGCTGGACATGCTCTGCTGTGACTATAAGGTTTTCATTGGTCGATTTTCAGAAGCACGTCGCCGGGCCTCCCCTCCTCAGCTGTCTTAGTGTGGAAGCTCCCGTGAAGACTGTTTATGATGCGGGCCCCGGCTGGTATTTGAAATACCGGACAGGTAGCTTCCAGCCTCTCGGCAACGGGTACAGGCCACCACAGGACCACAGACAGACATTCAGAGTAAACACGACACCACCAAACTGCATGTCAAGACAATGCTGGTATGTCCCACGAAGGGAGGGCCCATGAATAGACTGGCTTCAGCAATGAGCTCAAACCTAACGGCTTGGGGACGGGGCAGGGCTAAGGAATGTTTCCTTCTATTAGACACAAGGTCACCATGAGTCGGTCAACTCAAAGGCAACAACAGGAAGTAACAAAGACACTGCACCCAATGTGCCTGCCTCCAGTCCCTCTCTGCTGAGACCTGCATCCACGATCCCGGGCCCTCCAACCATCACTCCAGGGCTCCGACTGCATCGTCGGGGGCATGGGCGGGGGCCACCCACAATGGCTAGCTGAACATCAACACTTCAGCTGCTGGGTGAAGATGCCTTCATTGTGTGAAACACATTTTGATGTCACCTGAACACCAAACAATGTGACTCAGCAGAGGACAGAAGCTGAGAGCCAGTCACGGATCACCGGTGGACGGAAAGGTAAATAGGATTTCAGTGCGGAAGCATGGCCCTGAGCAAGACGATTCCATCACAGGGAAGATCAACAATGAGATGAGGTCAGTGAAGTGGTTTCGGGGTTCCCAGGAATCCCTCAGGCCTGAGGGACATATGGCTGCTCCGTGGAGAGACTTCCTGTGATTTTTATTCCTTCCGAGTGACAGACCACACCACGGGAAGGACACGTTCTCAGCTCATTGACAAAGATCGTGAAGAACAAGCACACAGCAGCCGAGAGCTGCTGCCTTGGGGAAGGGACGGCCCCTCGTGGGGTGCAGAAAAAAATCCCCCAGCCTGCCATCTAACGCCTACAGGCCACACTGCCCACGCAGGCTTTGCAGGCATCCCTGAGGAGCACAACGGTTCAGTGCGAGCCAAGGCGCTAGCGGATCCAACCCACCCACAGGCACCTCGGAAGAAAGGCCTGGCCTCCAAAAAGTGACAGCTGTGAAAATCCTATGGGTGTGGTTCCACTCTGCACACAGGGGGGCGCCACTCACGGGCAACCATCAACGACTGTCATCGGCAAAACCCACCGAAGGGCACGGCCACGCGTTGGGCAGATGCCGCTTCATCCAGCCTAACCGATGCCGACCCACTTTTCCTTCCACTTTATCTGCTCCCTGATTTATGTTTTTCCCTTGGTTTGCTTTGGGGCACTCACACTTAACTTCAGGCACCAACAGGCTGCTTTCAAATCGCCCCCAGCCCGGCAACTTCCTCCCTCTGTGAGGCCAGACGTTCTTTCACCTCTCTCTGACAAAATCTTCTTTCTTCAATGACAAGAGGGGCCCTGGTGGTTAGGCACTCAGCTGCTAACTGACAGTCAACGGTTTGAACCCACTGGCCGCTCTGCAGGAGAAAGACCTGGCCACCTGCTCCCACAAAGATCACATCCTTAGAGACCCTGTGGTGCAGTTCCACTCTGTCCTCTAGGGGCGCTGTGAGTCGGAATGGACTCAATGGCTACGGGTTTGATTTTTGTTTAAAAGGAGGATACTAACACCTGCCACATAGCGTTGCTTTGAGGATTCAAAATACTGTTATGCATAAAGCTCTCTTCATAATAAAAACGCCATGTATGAATGTCAAGAGAGAACCAACCTAAGTGAAAACCACAATGGCTTGCATCTTAATTTGGTTACCAATGTAATACATGCCCTGCGATTTTTCTTTTTCCCTCGAAGAATTATCTGAAAATATAGAAAACTCAATGTAAATGCCTTCAACATATTGGCTCTTAGTTTTTCACTTGGATTTTAGACTTTCCTTGATGAATGTCGTTCAACTGCTAGTCTTGGCAAGATTCCTTCAGGATGCCTGGAGGACTCACACACCTATAACACACACCCGCCTGAGGAGACATCTTAGCTTCAGCATTTCAGGCCATGCCGCTCCTTGGAGCTCCCCAAGTTCCAAGCATGGATCTTGTTTTCTGCAGGTGAAGTGCCCGTGCCCAGCGTCTCCCCAGCTTGACTCTCTGAGTTTACGAAAATGCTCATGGTACCTGTTCAAGCTGTGGGTGAAAACCCACCTCAGGGCCACCAAGCCCCTGTGTGGGGCTCTCCGTGCTCCTCAACACACCTCAAGCATCATTCATTAAGTCCGCAGTCGGCTGGCCTTGCCCCCAGTCCCTCTGCTTCCCAACAGCAGACCAGCTGTTGCAGAGTTGGGTCCCACTCACGGGTCCCCCACGTGGGCACAGGAGAATCGTGCTCCTCAGGGTTTCCAACGCCGTGTGCTCTGGGAAGCAGATTGCCAGGCCTGTCTTCTGAGGCCACCTGGACTCAAACCTGCAGCCTTCGGTCCGAAGCCCAGGGCAGTAACCATTGGCACCACCCACAGACCCCAAACAGTATTCCTGGAACGACAGCCATGCCCAGCCTTCCTTGGGCTGGTTAACTCTGGAGACAGAAGCAGCTGCAAATAGAAGCTTCTGTTTCATTAGGTCCATCTTAGGGGAGAAGGCATTTTTCTGCAATTGAATGAAAATTTTAAACCATGAGCAAAGCCTGCACTTGTCCTTACTTTCTGTGGCCGTGCTGTTTTGACTTTAGCCGCTCACTTACCCTGATTTCGGGGAAAAACGGTACCTTTTAGGAAGTTGGGGATGAGCCCACTTCCCTGGGAGGAAGTCTTTACCTGATTGCATTTTGGTGTAACTGAAAATGATGCTTGTTTTTACCAATGGGGGGAACATTTTTCTCAACAGACTTTGACTTTGAAGCCTTGCAGATTTAAACACGTGACTTTAAACCATATCTCCTATCTAGGAAAGAAAGGAGCCCTGGGGTGCAACGGTTAAGTGCTCAGCTGTGGACCGAAAGGTTGGTGACTCAAACCCACCTAGTGGCTCAGTGGTAAAAAGGTCTGCGAGCTGCTATCTCAAAGATTACAGCCTCAAAAAACCCTCGGAGATCGTCGTTTCGTCACGTGGGGTCACTATGTGTCAAGAATGGACTCAGCTGCACCCTACAACAACTAGTTTAGAAGGTCCCTTTTTGAAAGTCGGGGCTGAACTCATTCTCTAGAAGGAACTCTTATCCTACTGCTTGTGATGCAGTGCCTAAGGCACTTGACTGCTAACCACAAGGCTGGCGGTTCAA
>NW_006922013.1:2198263-2199230 GCF_000298275.1 Orycteropus afer afer | reverse complement strand
CAACCACCATGTCTCTGACACATCTTTGTAGTTTCCTGGAGAGCCAACTTCCCCACAGAAGCATCAAACAAACAAACAAAAAAGTGATTTTCCTTGCTAGACGATACCAAACTCCTGTGCGTATTATCAGAAAATACCTTAAACGATGAATGATGGGCCAGATTGCAGTGTGGTCCAGAATCTGCCCAAAGCTGTCCAAGGACTACGGCCAGCTGGCGTGGGGCTTCCCACACCAGTGTGAGTATCTATTGAAAAATGTACTTATCAAGCTCAAAAACATATAATAGAATCCTGGAGCCAGAGACCTACCTACCTTCCAAGAGAAATTTCATCCATAAAATCAAGTTATCCTTGTGTTGAATTTTTAAGAACATCGATTCGTATGTCCAACCCCAAAGCCAAGATTTGGAAACATATTGAACAGCAGTTTTTAACTCAAAGTTCCCATTTTAAAGCAGGAAAACTTCTTCATGTTACAATAATGGTTTCGGGAGTTTCTTTAAAATGCAGTGGGCATTATGCTTTCAGATCATAATTATATTAGGCCATTCAACTTTCAGGGACAAATAAATTACAGAGGAGAAATTATATATAAATATTCAAAGGGATTTGTGATTTACAAAGGGGGAACCTAGCCTGCTCTCTTTCTTTGAGCAGAAGTATTTAATAGTGATTGGATCTGAAAACATTTCCAATCAGTTAGAGTGTTCTCGTAGCAGTGAACTGGCTGTCAACTAGCCTCTCTAAGGCACCTTGCTGAAGCATGCGCTCAGCTACTAATTGAAAGGTTGGTGGTTCGAACTCACCATCCCCTCTATGGAAGAAAGATGACTCACTCTGCTTCCATAAAGACTGACAGCCTTGGAAACTGTGGTAGTTACAGTTGGCTGGGCCTGGTTGAGTGGCTGGGCAGCTGGTGGGAGTTATTCCTCATGATGAGACTGGCAATCAACTCCTTGGTGGGACC
>NW_006922013.1:2195440-2197103 GCF_000298275.1 Orycteropus afer afer | reverse complement strand
ACCTCTATCACTGGCTCAGGATGATGTAACCGACCACCTCTATCACTGGCTCAGGATGATGTAACCGACCACCTCTATCACTGGCTCAGGATGATGTAACCGACCACCTCTGCCACTGGCTCAGGATGATGTAACCGACCACCTCTATCACTGGCTCAGCTCCCGTCTGTTTGCCCTGTTGTGGCTGTCAGCTGCCCTTGACCCGGCCCCTGACCTATGCCTCCCCATGGCCAACAGAACAGAACGTTGCCTGGTCCTACACCATCCCGGTGACCAGATGCAAACCGGACCATCACGATCCATATGGTTTTCACTGGCTGGTTTTCAGAAGTAGATCACCAGGCTTTTTTCCTAGCCTGCCTCAGTCTGGAAGCTCCTCCAAAACCTGTTCAGCTTCCTTGCAACATGCAAGCCTCCACAGACAGACAGGTGTTGGCCGTGCGTGAGGTGCACTGACCGGGAAGTGAACCTGGGCCTTCCCCACGGAAGACAAGAATTCGACCACTGAAGCAGCACTGCCTTCTGTGGATGGGAGACTCCCCGTGGATGGGAGTCAGTCACGTGTTCTTTCTGCACCTTTGTAGCCCCAGCACTGGGAGCTAAGCAACACTTAGGGAAGACTGCTCCCTGATGTTCTCACTGACAGATGCCAGTGTCCACAGCAGTGCCTGCCACATAGTGTGTGCTCAGTGAAATGCTGAAAAATGAAAAACACAAAACACTGAATACACAAACACCAAGCCACCCAGCATAGCCGAGCCAGCAACCATCGTTACAGAGTCCAGGCACAATCTGAAAAACGAGTAACACATGGTGCACAAACCACAGGACTGCCACAACAAGGAACAGGTCTGTCCTGGAGGAAGTGCAGCCGGAACGCTTCCTGGAAATGAGAGTGGCCAGACTTGGTCTCACCTACTTTGGTCACATTGTCAGAAGGCACCAGTCCCTGGAGAAGGATGTCATGCTTGGTAAAGTGGAGGGTCAGCGAAGAAGGGAAAGACCCTCAATGAGATGGAGGGACACAGTGGCTGCCGCGATGGGCTCAGGTCTAGCAAGGATTGTGGGGCTGGCACAGGACTGGGCAGTGTTTCATTCTGTTGAACACAGGGTTGCTATGAGTCGGAGCCACCTCGATGGCACCTAATAACAACAGAGGGAGAGGAGCAATTCTAACATGGGGATACTGTGATTTCTTCTTCCTTTGATCGCCAGCAGAGATTGTCTAAAACATGTCAAGAGGAAACACCACTTTTGTCTGTCTAAGGAGCAAAATTTGTCCCAGGGCCAGTTGCCTATCAGAAACTGGGTCTTGTTTTTCTCACTTATTCCTATTTTCTATCTCTCCCTGTCCCTTTTCTCTTTACTCCTCCACAGAATGTGTTTCTCCAGCCCTGATCCAATATGTTCCTTCCAGCCTCTCTAACGGCGGTGGGGAGGATGGCCTTATTTAAGTGTGAGTTTTCAAAGCTCACAATGTGACATCATACTTCTTTGAACACCCAGGAAGTATGGGGGACACTTTATTCTCGACACTTCTCCTGGGCTCTATGTAAAAGAAAACTGGTAATCATAGTACTCTCATTCATTACATGGTTCAGAACTAAATAATGTAAACTAATCGAAAAAGGACACTGCAAGCCTATGAAGATGAAGAATCATG
>NW_006922013.1:2191690-2193565 GCF_000298275.1 Orycteropus afer afer | reverse complement strand
AGAGGAGAACTTCTGACAGAGTTCCCTAGGCTGTAATCTTTATGAGAGCAGACTGCCTCATCTTTCTCCTGTGGAGCGGCTGGTGACACAAGAGACCGAAACACTGCTCAGTCCTGCACCGTCCTCACAATCGTTGCTGGGTGAGCCCCTTGTTGCAGCCACTGGGTCAATCCATCTTGTTGACTGTCTTCTTCTTTTGCATTGACCCTCTACTTAACCGAGCATGACGTCCTTCTCCGGGAACTCATAACATGTCCCAAGTACCTGAGATGAAGTCTCACCATACTCACCTCCAAGGAGCATTCTGGCTGTATTTCTTCCAAGGCACACCTGTTCATTCTTCTAGCAGTCCATGGCATACTCAAGATTCTTCTCCCACACCCTAATTCAAATGCATCAATTTCTCTTCAGTCTTCTGTATCCATTCTCCAGTTTTTGCATGCATGTGAGGAGACTGAAAATACTATGGCTTGATATTTAAATATCGACATCTAGCAAATATGCAGGCAGACTGTGTGGTGCAAGCAATTTGCAGTCAGCTGCTAACCTGAAGGTTGAAGGTTCTAACCTACCCAGCAGCTCCAAGGAAAAAAGGCCTGGCAATGTGCTTCTGTATAGAATACAGCCAAGCACACCTTAAGGAGCAGTTTGACTCTGTATAAGTTCCCAGTACAGGCTTTGATGGGAAAACACCCATATTCGTCCAAGCTAGCACATGAAGTCAAGTGGATTGTCCAGGTTTTCAGAGTCCATAGTTTCTATCAAGAACACTGTGGTAGTTAAGGTTATGTGTCAACTTGGCTGAGGCTGTTGAGTAGCTGGGCAGCTGGATGTAGTTATTCCCCATTGTGGTGTAGTCAATTACCTGGTATGGCTTTTCTAGCCATAAGTCTATGTAAACTCCATGATGGAATTTGCCCTGAGCAACTGAGTAGCTCCTGACCATTACAGTTATCCACCTGGGGTATTTCTGTTGAGAGTGGCACAAAGCAATGTTCCGGGAAGTTCACTCTCTCTCAGGTGTTCAGAATTCTGATGTTATGATTGTTTAGTTTGGCTACTCTGCCAGGCTCAAAAGGAGCCCTCCTAGAGGCAGAGGGAGTCTCTCTGACTGCTGGCTGAGGAAGATGTGCTGCTGAGAGAAACCCGCTCCTGAGAGACAGGCGCTGGTGAGAAAGATACACTGAGAGACACCCACTCCCGGGAGAGAGACTGTGAGAGACTCTTGGCTGAGAGACGGCGGGCTGAGAGAGACTGAGCGTTTTTCCTGAACTTGAATTGTAGCCTGGTGCTTCCCTAATAAACCCCATAATCTGTGAGTTCTGTGTGGCCACTGCAGTGAATTATCGAACCCAGCAGAGAGGTGGTGGGTGCTGCGGGAGGAACAGTTGGTGAAAGGGCTGGAGGGAGGCGGCACGTCTGGCCTCACAGGAATAGGCCTTGGGCTACTGACGGTGATTCTATCTTCCTCTTGTAGGGTTAGAGGAGGTCAGAAGATGTGGCCCATGCCCCTTTGGCACCCATGATGAGCTTGGTAATCCACTCCATGGTGGAATCTACTGGAACAGCTGAGTAGCTGCCTTAGGGATGTGGGCTGCTTCTAGTATATAAGGACAAGTCTTGAGAAAGGTCTCTGCAGCTTTTTGGCACACTTGGACCCTGCATGTACCCATCTTCATTTAGCAGCCTGCCATGTTTCCTGCCCATCCTGGGACTGTCTCTGGACTTGAACTAGTGGCCTTCCTGTGTTGTTTGGTAATATTGGGACTGTGCCATTTTATTTGTCGACCTTGGGCTTGTCAGCCTCAGCAGCCAGCAGTTGCCTGAGTGAAGAGACACCTCCAGCTCCAGTGGGCCAGGGGCAAGAGGCAGAGC
>NW_006922013.1:2189241-2190325 GCF_000298275.1 Orycteropus afer afer | reverse complement strand
GCCTCCACTGACAGATGTGTGGAAGCTGCACGTGAAGGAGTGCATTGGCCTGGAATCGAACCAGGGTCCCCTGCATGGAAGGGGAGAATCCTACCTCTGAACCACCCACGACGCCCTGCACGACCGTGTGGCCAGAAGGGAGAAGAGAAGAGAGCAGGAACAAGAGGGGAAAAGCAAAGACAATCAATGAGACTTTGGGGCACCACTGGCGCCTGTCCAGCAAACCCTCTGTTGCTGTCATCTGTACACGTGACAGGTATGGAGTGGAGTATCAGAAACGTGGAAGGGTGGCTTTACTCACTATTTCGTGGGTGCCAGCGCACGGCATTTAGGTAGGAGTTGCAGTAATGGAAAAGGAACTCGTGATCCGACCGTTGGCTTTTCCCTTGGAGCAGTGGCATCAGGTCTCGTCCATCGATGATCCTGTGTGATAAACCAATAGGGCCATCAGGTGTGAGACAGCCCATCCCCCTTGGACTAAAACGCCCTGACTGCCAAATCGTCCTCCTAGCAACTGAGAGCACAGTACAGCTACATGAGTTGTCGTAGAGTAGCCAACACAAAGGACACGAGCCAACTCAATGGGGCGCAATGATCAATTAGGATCCCACCTCTGTTCACGTGTGAAATCATCGAACCCTCCAGACAGCACCGTGAGCAAGACTTCTTCTCATGCCCACTCACCAGGTGACAAAACTGAGGCCCAGGCAGTTGAAGGCACTAATGCAAGGTCACACGTCTAGGAAGAGTTGATGTGGTGCCCATTCCTCAATGGCTCTATCTGCTGCTTCTCTGAAACCCCGTTTTCTGCCTATTTCTTTGGAAAGAGCAGGCTTTACTTAAAAAGTATGAGTCTGCTGAAGAGAAGAGGGCCTGTCTGGTGGGTGGCCATGAGTCAGAATCAACTTGAAGCCAACAGCTTTGGATTTTTTGGTTTATAGCAAAGGGCAACTGGAATTGGCTGGACTTCAATAAAAGTGAATGTCTGTATCAGATTGCATTAATTTGTGAGTAACACTGATGATCATCTTTAATACGAGTTGGATGGACCGTTGCTCCATGAGCATACGCTGTCCTCTGTGAC
>NW_006922013.1:2186559-2187606 GCF_000298275.1 Orycteropus afer afer | reverse complement strand
GGGTCTGAACCGCCGGCCTTCTGGTTAGCAGTCACATGCCTTAGGCACCAGCATTGGCAAGAATCCAAACAGAATCCTGTGCCCACGCTCACCGCAGCACTTTCCACGGTAGCCAAATGTGGAAACAACTTCAGTGCCTGTCAAGAGCTGAGTGGACACACAGGTGGTCCATAAACACAACAGACTATTACTCAGCCAGAGAGACAGGTGAAGTCCTGATGCTCACCACAGCATGGATGAACCTTGAGAACATCACGCTGACTGAAACAGTGCTCACAAAAGGACAAATGCTGTTATGAACTACTTTCTATGCAATAAACGGAGGTATCGAAACCAAACATAATTAGTGGGTGCCAAGTGTTGGAGGGAGGGGCACAGGAGGGGTTTGTGGTTGGGGGCACTGAGTTTATGTTCATGGTGGTGGCATCATCTGGAAGAAGCTAGTGAGAACAGTGGGACACCACTGAAGAAGGCAATCAGTGTCACTGAGGGCTACACAGAGAAATTGTGGAGGCATGGGTACTTTTTGCTGTGTATATTGTCACCACAGAAGGAAAACAAAAAGCCTGCACACTTCAGAATGTTTTGTTTCTTACTGTGGTAGTTAAGGTGGTGTGTCAACTTGGCTGGGCCCGGTCGAATGGCTGGGCAGCTGGATCTGGTTATTCTCCATGATGAGGCTGGTAATTAACTCCACGGTGGAATGTGCTGTGAGCAGCTAAGGAACTGCCTATAGGGCGTGGCCTGCTTCCAGTCGATCAGGACAGGCTTTGAGAAAGGTCTGGAGGTTTTGGCAGTTTTGGACCCTGGTTTTGGCTGAGTCTTTATCTCAGGGGTCTGCTGGGTTGCCAGCCCATCTTGGGATTGGTCCTGGACTTGAACTAGTGGCCTGCTGTGTTGCTTGGTGTTCTTAGGACTGTGCCATTTGACCTGCTGACTTTGCGTTCATTAGCCTTAGCAGCCAGCAGCTGCCTGAGTTAGGAGACGCCTGCAATAAGAGGCTGAGCTGAAGCCCAAGGTGGAGGGGCTTTCACCCAGCCCCTAGAG
>NW_006922013.1:2169994-2184414 GCF_000298275.1 Orycteropus afer afer | reverse complement strand
CCTGCTATACCTGAGCCCATCACTGCAGCCACCGTGTCAATCCATCTTGTTAAGGGCCTTTTCCTCTTTCATTGACCCTCCACTTTATCAAGCATGACATCCTTCTCCAGAGAATGGTCCCTTCTCTCAACAGGACCAAAGTAGGTGAGACCGAGTCTGGCCATTCTTGTTTCCCAGGAGCATTCCAGCTGCACTTCTTCCAGGACAGATTCCTAGAATCAGCTTGTTTGGAGGCACAGGAGGGATGATTTTTCTGAATAAGCCTGGTGGGGCAAAGGCCACCCAAAGTTCTTTTGATCAAACCTGCTCCTGAATGGGAGCGTACCACTGCAGTGTGTATAAAGGCAAACTTCTCGGCCTGAGAGGCCCTGCAGAGAGACACACCCCAGCTCACGTGAAAGACGTATTCTCTGGAGACTGGGAAGCCTATACATTAAAAATCTCACATTCTGGCCCACCAAGTTCCACCGCTCATCTGAACGAGGCAGGAAGCCCGGGCTTCTCATCTCCCGCAAAGCCTTGACTGGTCAGGAAAGGCCCCCAGCGGACACAAAGGTTCCTTGAGAATTAAAGGGCTGTACTGAAGGGGATGCATGTGAGAGCTGGACACGGAATAAGGAAGACGGAAGAAGAACTGATGCATTTGTATTGTGCTGTTGGCGAAGAATACTGGATACACCACGGGCTGCCAGGAGATCAAACCAATCTGTCCGGGAAGAAGCACTGCTGGATTGCTCCTTGGAAGCAAGGCCAGCGAGACTCGCTCTCCAATACTTTGGCTGTATTATCGGGAGGCACGAGTCCCTGGAGAAGGACATCATGCTTGGTAAATTAGAGGGTCATTGCAATCAAGGAAGACCTCAATGAGATGGATGGACACAATGGCTGAAACCATGGGTTCCAGCATAGAAACAATGAGGAGGATGACATAGGATGGGCAGGGTTTCAGTGTACACAGCTGTCAGTCAGACACGACTCCAAGGCACCGAACAACAACAGAAGGACTGGGCATTGGAGGGAGCAAGAGGTTAGCCCTCAGCTGCTACAGCAACAGTGAGCAGTTCCAACCCATGCAGTGGCATTGCAGGGGAAACCCCTTGCCATCTCGTCCATGAAGAATGAACCAAGAACACCCCATGGGGCACCACTGGACTCCACAACACACGGGACCACCATGCATCAAAATCAGCTTGGTGGCACCTGACAACAACCACGGCTGAAGGTCAGGTTCCTGGGTGGCGCAGTTGGCAGTCAACGACTAATCGAAAAGTTGGCAGCTTGGACCCAGCTAGCTACACCCTGGAAGAAAGGCCTGCAATCTGCTTCTGCAAAGATGCCAGCCAAGGAAAAGCCCTATGGGCACGTACAGCATTGGCATGAGTCAGAATCGACTCCGTGGCAACGGGTACAGCTTCTGGGTTCTGTCAAACAACATTTGTCCAGTTCCAACAAAGCACACAGAAAAGGGCTGAAGGACCAAGAGATGGGGTTCACCTCTCTGAATGAGTTTATGACCCTCCTGCATGGTGTCATGGCATACTCCTGCAGCAAGACACCAGGAGGCCACCAACCTCTGCAGAAACAGTCAAAGGGGATTTTCTAAAGGGTAGATACCTGTGTATCAAATTAATCAATTGCTACAGAAATGACAATTATCAACAGGCTTTTTTTTTTTTTTTTTTTGCCATTTCAACATTTTTTACGTATACGATTGAGTGACCTAACCTGTGTTCATCACGTTGTAAACCACAGCCACTATTCATTTTCAAACTTGACCGCCACCTTGACTGAAGGTCAGGGCCCCCTAAGCCATCCCCCACCCCATTCCCCATCCTCCTGCCCGGTAACCACCAGTAAAACTCTGGTCTCTCCACACTGGCCTCTTCTGTATGTATCATGTTAGTGGGAGCAGACAACATGTTTCCTTTGGCCACTGACTTAGTTCACTCAGCATGATGTGTTCCAGGTCTGTTCTTTGGTAGCAGGCCTAATGCCTTCATCTCTATGGTTGAATGATACTCCGTTGTGTGTATGGACCACCTTTGGTTCATCAGTTCCTCTGTTGATGGACACTCGGGTTCTTTCTCTCTTTTGGCAATTACAAAAAGTGCTGTCACGAACAGTGCTGGACACGTATCGGTTTGAACCCCTGCTGTCAAGTCTTCTGGGCTTATGCTGAGGAGTGAAATTGCTGGGTCATATAGTAGTTTATGTTTTAACTTTTTGAGGAACCACCAAACTGTCTCCACAGCAGCTGCACCCTTCTATAATACCACCAGCGATGAATGAGAATTCCATTCTCCATATCCTTGCCAACACCTATTGTTTTCCTTCGTAAAATTTTTTATGCTGTTACTAAAACCTTTTGATAGTAGGTTCCATTATAACAGCACTTCCAGCACTTCCCATAAAAGAGCAATGATCAACTTGAGAACAGGATTTGTCAAGACGACCCCTGTAGATATACTGTTGCTGTTGTTGCTAGGTGCCACTGAGTCAGCTCTGACTGACAGCAATCCCACATACAACAGAACGAAACCTTGTGTCATCCTCACAACTGCTGGCTCTGCCTGAGCCCGTCATCGCAGCCACTGTGTCAATCCATCTTGTTTCTTGTTGAGGGTCCTTTCTTGCTGACCCTCCACTTTACTTTTTAGCTTTACCCTCCATCATGGAGAAGAAGCATGATGTTCTTCTCCAGGGACTGGTTCCTTGTGAGAACATGACCAAAGTATGAGACATGAAGGCTGGCCATTCTCACTTCCAAGAAGCATTCTGGCTAGACTTCTTCCAAGACAGCTTTCTTCATTCTTCTGGCAGCCCATGGTCTATTCAACATGCTTCCCTAACCCTGTGATTCTCATGCATCCACCCTGCTGCCGTCCTCCTTACTCACTGTCCAGCTCTTGTATGCATATGAAGCAACTGCAAATAATCATGCCTTAGGGCGGGTTCACCTCAGGCCTCAAAGTGACCCCTTTGCTTTTCAACACTTTCAAGAGATCTTTGGCGGCAGATTTGCCCAGTGCACAAGTTGTTTGATTTCTTGACTGCCGCTTCCATGGGTGTTGATTGTGGATCCACATGAAATGAAATCCTTAGCAACTTCAATCTTTCCTCTGTTTATCATGATGCTGCTTATTGGGCCAGTTGTGAGGATTTTTGTTCACCCACACTGAAGGCTGTAGTCTTTGATCTTCATCAGCAAGTACTTCAAATCTTTTTTGCTTTCAGCAAGCAAGTCTGTGTCATCTGCATAGCACAGGCTGTTAATGAGTTTTCCTCCAATCCTGATGCTGCCTTCTTCTTCATTCAGTCCAGCCTCTGGGATATACTGGTCCAGATAATTCTATGTGGTGGAGGACACCTGTGCACTGTAGGATGTTCAGAAGGAGCCCTGGTCTCTACCTTCTAGATGTCAGTGACACCAGGAGTCAAGACAACCAAAAATGTCTCCAGACATTGACAAAGTCCCCTGGGGGAAATGAAACCAGGTGAGAATCACTGCTTTAGATCATCAAATGCCCCAGGGCAGGTACGGAAGATATACAAGGATGTTATGGGGCAGGGTTGCTAAGATACGTTCAATAGGGTGTTTTTGAAAACCCTCGGGAGCAATCCTACTCTGAGCACATGGGGCCACCATGTGCTGGAATCGACTGATGAGTTGGAATTGACTGGATGGCAAGCAACAACCACAAGGATGGGGTTGAGTTCTTCTATTCCCACAAGGAGTTTAGAAGCAGATTTCTGTTTTCTCTCCTCTGCTCCCTCTTGGATAACAAAGGCATCTTCTAGCTGAGCTAGTTCTGAGATGATGGATGACAGGGTTACACGGGCCTTAGATCTCAGCACAGAGACGGCATCAACGTGGGACTTCATTCCACAAGCATTCCCAGCATGCACCCAGGGGACAGGGAACAGAAGGAGGTCTTCCATATTGAGATATATGTTCTCCTGAGGACACAGCATAAGCTGTGGGTCTACCTGGTAGCAACACAGTTAAGAGCTTGGCTACTAACTGAAAGGTCAGCAGTTCAAACCCGCCAGCCACTGTGCAGAAGGAAAGACCAGGCAACCTGCTCCTTTAAAGATCACAGCCTAGGAGACCCTACAGGTCACATGAGGTCACTATGAGTCACAATGGAGATGATGACAAACAACAGCCCCTGCCTGAGGAGAAGGCCATTTCCTTCTTCAACTGAAATGCCCAAGAAAAACAGACCCACCTCCCTCAGCCCCAGATGGAGGTGGACTGGAGGGTCCAGCAGTAACACTGCCCTCGATGCGTTTCCCTCCTTGCTTCTGGTCTTTCCCCTCAGGTTGCCTCTCCCCAGTTAAACGGAAAACACTGCACAGATACTACCAAAGTGAACAGCAGTGATGATTTCAGTCCCTGGCGTGTGAGAGAAAACAGAGGTGGTCAATGAGATGACCTGAGCCTTGTCCAGCTACTTGAGGCTGTGCTCAGTTGTGTTGCCAGGGTGAGAACTCAGATCAATGGGTAGAAGAAACAGAGTGAGACTGTTGCGGGCTTTATATAAGAAAAGCCCTGGAAGTTAATGTTACCAAGTATTCTGTGACTGGAGCGAAAAAAGAACATTTTGATGGAGTCATGAGGTGCCATTGAGTGGGTTCCGACTCATAGCGACCCAAGTACAACAGAACGAAACATGCCTCACAATCCTTGCTATGCCTCAGCCCATTACTGCAGCCACTGTGTTGGTCCACCTCATTGAGGATCTTCCTGTTTTTCACTGACCCTCCACTTTACCAAGCACGATGTCCTTCTGTGTGACTGGAGTCGAAGATTTTGAAGGTCCCCTTCATCTCTCACATTTTAGGAGTCTATGGTCCTGAATGCATATGAAACGTGGCAGAGGAAATGGATGGACTTCCGTACATCTTACAACTACCTGTCCATGTGGTGGGGGATCGGCAGTGGCAAACACCCCCATGATCTCTAGATTGTACTTGGTACACACTCATGTTTTTCATCCTCACGGCAACCCTGTAAGGTCGGGGCTATCACTGAAACTATTTTTCAGACCAAGAATTAAGGCCAAGGAATGTTAACCACTTAGCCAGCAACACAGCCAGGACCAGAACCCAGGAAGCACCACTGTAGAATATCTGCTGTTAACCCCAGTACCAGCCAGACTCAGAGCATGGGACCCTGAGACCCCTGAGAGCCTTCAGCAGGTTCAGGACATGGAAGTTCTACTCATAACGACATCAAGGGGCTCTTTGTCTTCTTCACCTTCACGCTTTCAAGAGCGTACAGTGGACTCTACCGGAAGCTTATGACATGTGAGGACATCATCACTTTGGTGGCCCATGGGATGGGTTTGAGGCTCTTGCATTTTTTTAAAATTCAATCTTAATGTCTAATCTGAGAAACACAGATAGATATAACCCACATAAACCAAAGATCTTCGGGGTCTTTGGTAATTGAAGAGTGTCAAGGGGTCTTAAGACCATAAAGTTTGAGGACTGCTGCACACTCTACAATGCCGCCTCTTTGGTGCGTGTGTTGGGGTGTTATTAGGCACCATCGAGTAGACTCCAACTCACAGCAACTCTATTTATGACAGAACAAAACGTCACCTGGTCCTGCACCATCCTCACAGTCCTTGCTCTGGTTGGGCCCATTGTTGCAGCCACTACACCAATCCATCTCCTTGAGGGTCTTCCTCTTTTTCACTGACTCTCTACCAAGTATGATGTCCCTCTCCAGGGACTGGTCCCTCCTGGTAACATGTCCAAAGTAAGGGAGACTTTATCTAGTGTTGCTGTAGGGGAGGCATATATCAAAGGCACAAATTGGAAGACCCAAAGCAGACATGTGAAAACAACCAGGAAAACACGGTGTACAGACAAGCAAACAATGCAACACACGCTTGAAAACAACGCGAGGTGAGAACACTCACTAGCGCACTAGGCTGTCGCTCTGTTTGCTCCATCCTTTCCTCTGCGTTCTGCTGGTAGCTGAACTAAACAAGATTTGCAGCTGCCTCCCCAGCATTCGCCTGGCCTGCCACCAAACTAATGCAAATAATTAATCAGTGCGCTTCCTTTAAAACTCTTCGGATGGGTAATAACACTTAAGAAAAAAACCATTGGCAATGTCACATGCAGTTGTATTTAAATTTAAGGGGAAGACTTTTCACTTAGAACTTGCTAAATGAAGACACACTGGGAAACAAAGCCGTCCTCAACTGTAGAACCAGATGCATTTCTCGCTGCTACAGCAAAGAGCTGCTACATGGGGCCTGGATGGAAAGGTACGCAACCCAGGAGGACAGGTGACCAGCTGACTGACAGGGAGCCAATGATCAGGACAAGTAGGACAGACAAGCTGAGCAGAAGGTCAAGCGAACGCCATCCAGTCCACACTGCTGGGCACAGAAAATGTTCAGTATCTGGGAGTTTATACTGCACAGGGAGAAAGGAATCGAGAGGGGTCTTTAAGTTGGCTAACCCACTAGCAGTGGTCCCTTGATGGTGCAAAATGGTTAACATGATCCCAAGGTTGGAGGTCTGAGTTCACCTAGAGGTGCCTTGGTGTGCTGTTAAGGTTGTGTGTCAACATGGCTGGGCTGTGGTTTTAAGTAGCTGGGCAACTGGATGTAGTTATTGCCCATAATGATATTGTAATCAACTCCACAGCAGAATCTGCTGTGAGTAGCTAATGAGCTGCCTTTGAGGGTATGACCTGCTTCAAGTATAGAAGGAGAAGCTTTGAGAAAGGTCTCTAGCTTTTTGGCACATACGGATCTTGCATTTGGCTGAGTCTTCATCTCAGTAGCCTGTCGGGTTGTCTGCTGATCTTGGGACTGGGCCATTTTACCTGCCAACCTTAAGTTCGTCAGCCTCAGCAGCCAGCAGCTGCCTCAGTTAGGAGAGGCCTGCAGCTCCAGTGGGTCTCGAATAAGGGACAGAGCTGAAGCCCAAAGTCTAGGGGCATTCATCCAGCCCCTAGAGCCAGCACTCTGAATTTGGACTTCTAGCCTCATAAACTCTAAGAGAATAAATTCCCGTTTGTTAAAGCCACCCACTTGGGGCATTTCTGTCATAGCAGCAATGGAGAAACAAGACACTCAGAAAAAAGGCCTGGCCATCTGCTTCCCAGAAATAAGCAGTATAAACCCTATGGCTCACAGGTCTTCTCTGACACATGGGTTCTCCATGAGTCGAGATCCGCTTGTCAGCAGCTAACATGAACAATGTGCAGTCCCTGAGTGGGGCAAATGCTTAGGGAGCTTAGATGCTAGTGGAAAGGCTGGAGGGTTGAGTTAACGCCGAGGCACCTTGGAAGAAAGGCCTGATGATCTCCTTCCAGAAAATTCAACCCTCTGGAGCACAATTCTACTCTGACACACACAGTGATAGTCAATTCCATGGTCACTGGTCTTTAACCCACTTGTCAGTTCCATAACTGGACACAGATAACAGCATGCCATCCCACAGCCCAACAGAACAGACTCCCTTGGCTCCCAGTACCTGTCCTCAGGCAGTGGTGAGCCAGCAAGCTTGACCACTGTGGGGAAGACGTCCATGTTGCTCGTTGGCTCGTCGATCTCCTGCCCGGCCTGTATGATGCCCGGCCACCGGAGGATGCCTGGGACCCGGATACCACCCTCCCAGTTGTTTGCTTTTCCTCCTAAAAGGTCAGAGAAGGAACAGGGAGATTTGAGTCTTCCTCAGGGATCACCTCATTATCTAAGGTGGGGCAGTGGAGGTGATGGCACCACGCACTCTCATGACATCGATTCAATGAGTTTATCCTCGTGCTAATAAAACAGAACGCCATGGAGATGGTTAACACCACTGAACAGTCTCACCAGGGACACAATTGATGGATCCCAAAACCATGGCAGCAAAATGGGGAGCAGAACCTCAAATCCTGGAAAAAAAAATCAGACCTACTGGGCTGGTTGAGACTGGAGGACTCCCCAAGATGATCACCCTGAGATACTCTTCAAATCTTGAGCCAGAACCAACCCATGATGTCACCTTATAGCTAATAACCAATTGGCTCAAAACAAAAACAAAAACGTATCACCTGTAAGTATTGCACTTTTTTTCTTTAAACATATCTATATGAGACCAAATGGTCAGCAATGATTTTAAAACAAGGATGAAAAAGCAAGGGGTCAGGGAAGCTAGATGAATGGAAACAAGACAACCAGAATGGAAATAATGAGGATGTTCATGCATTGTGAAGAATGGAACCAATGTCACTGGAAGTTGTGTAGCAATGGTCAAACTGCTGTCTAACCCTTCAAGAAGACACAACACAGTATCATAAAACAAAGAAACAAACATAACACCATAAACTCACTGCCACTGAATCAGATCTGACTTACAGCGACCCGAGGTGGTATCACTACGGAAGTAGATTGCCCAACCTTCCTTCCGAGGAGTGGCTGGTGGGTTTGAACTGCCAGCCTTCTGGTTAGCGGTCAAGTGCCTTAGGGATTACACCACCACAGCTCCCTCATAACACCATAGACAATGGCGTTTGGGTGAAGAAAGTCACTGACACAGCATGGTCACTACTATGCAGGGATATGGAAGCAAGTTTTCATTTCTTTGAGATAATTTCTGAAAGCCGTGGCTTGTGGACAGAGTGTGTTTGACAGGCGAGATCTGTGCAGCGGATGCACTCCTCTGTTGTCTGTGCACAGTCACTGACCAAGAGTCCACGTCGGAACTCACACAAGAGTTTATAGGTTCTCGAGTGCCTGTCTGTAAAACCTCGACACCCTTCTCCTTCCTTTGCCTTTTCAACATCACCTTGAAAAGCTTATCTGACAAATACTATGATTCTTGCTTCACAGACATGGCACCCAAGAAATGGAAAGCTTCAATAATCTGCCAAAACGTGTGCAAGCTGCGAAAGGAAGCTCTGCATGTGACACCGAGATGCGCGTGGGCATCCCTGTGGCTTGAGCTCACAACACTGCCTGAAATGCAACAGCAACCCTGAAACAATGCCCAGCCCACCAACAAGCCTGCTCACCCAAAGGCTGGAGGGCCGCTCCACCCAGAGGGCCTTAGAAGAAAGGCCTGGTGACCGACTTCCACAAAACCAGCCACTGAAAACCCTACAGGGCACAGTGCTACTCTGGGGGTACGGGAAGCACTGTGAGGCAGACGCTCCTTGGTTAAAACACAGCCGAGGAAATACATGGGAAGGCAGACCAAACTAATAAAATCATATTGGAAAGGCCTCCTCAAACATCCGTCTTCTAGGGGCAAGGAGGCATTGTAGACAGATTGGTACTGGACCAGACCCAGGGCATTCCTGGGAGAACCAGTGAAGCTGAAGACTGTCTGTGGTTCACTTAGTGACATGCCAAGAGGAACAGCTTCGTTTTGACAAATACATGATGGTTATGGACGATGTGAGCGCTAGGGAAGCAGGGTGCATGTATATAGGGACCCTTGTATTAACCTTTGCAGTTCTTCTGTCAGTCTCAACTGACTCCAAAATGAAAAGTGTGTGTGTGTGTTTAAAAACCAATTCAGTTCTAAAGTTTAAATGGCATGTGTGTCTATATATATAAAAGTCACGTCTATGAATGTTGTTGTTGTTATGTGCTGTTGAGTCGGACCCGACTCATAGCGACCCCTCCTTGGGTTTCTGAGGCAGTATCACTATGGAAGTAGATTGCCACATCTTCCTTCTGAGGAGTGGCTGGTGGGTTTGAACCTCCAGCCTTCTGGTTAGCAGTCAAGTGCCTTAGGTACTACGCTAACCATATTATTTTTGAATATTACACATAATGTATATGAGCACAATACATAAGAATATATTACAGACATATGACTATTTTATATATGTACATCTCTCCAGGAGCTCTAGTGGCACAATGGTTAAGCACTCGCCTGCTAACTGAGAGGTGGGTGGTAGGAACTCTTCACACTCATCATACGTACTAACTCCTTCGATCTTCAGGATCAATGTGTGAGGTAGGGACCTGACTTCACACTTGAAAAATCCTTGGTCAAGGTTATGCAGCAAGGGAGTGAGGGAAGCAGGGTGAGTTCCTGCTACTACAGACAAGACTTCACTGATTCTCAGAACCGCTTGGTTGCTGTCATTGCCCCTGCTGTGGCTCTGACTCGTGGTGACCCACGTACAACAGAATAAACGTTGGCCGGTCCTGCGCCAGCTTCCGGATTGTTGGTATGCTGCACTCCACTGGTGTGACCACTGTGTCCTGCGAGTGCCTTCCAACCTAGGGCTCTCAGCTTTCTGCATCTGCACTGTATCAAGCAACACTCAGTGACAGCCCTTAGGGTTTCCCCTGGCTGATCATCAGAAGTGGATGGCCAGGCCTTTCTTCCCAGTGTGTCTCAGTCTGGAAGCTCTGATAAAACCTGTCCCCAAGGGTGACCCTGCTGGTGTCTGAAATACCAGTGCCATAGCTTCCAGCACCACAACCAGGCACCACGGTGGGACCAACAGGCAGGTGGGTGGTGGCAGAACCACAGAGTGGACACACAGATCGGTGACTGGTCACCTCGACCCAGTGGAAACTCAAGTCTCAGAAGATGGCGCAAATAGATTGTTCTGGGCACCATTCAAAAACACAGAACATCTTATGACCTGGGACACTGCCCCAAGCCAGGGGACTGATAGACTTTCCGTTGGGTTGCCCAATACAGTTGAGAGAGATATGGGAGGATTAAAAAAAAAAAAAAAAAAAAGACACTTTAAAGAACCTTTTCTTTTCTGCCCCCCCTGGAGATTTATGAGCAGAGAAAAAAAGGCATGCTATAAATTTAAGACTTGGTTGAGTGACTGTCAGATTCACTGTCGTAACACCTTGATGACCCATTGCGTGATGGGAAGTCACTGAAGAGTGATGGCCGAGTGACTCCGTCTCTCCAGGCAAGAGCAGAACCTGCCACAATTTACCCGCAGACTCCAGTCAGGAACAGCTGTTTCCAGCAGGACTTCTGTTTGCATCCTTTTGAAAGCTGCCACACAGCAGGTCAGATGACTTTTCATGGCAAGAGCATGTGGCATTCATTCTTGGGTTTGACATGGGCATGGCATTTTATAAAATATCCCATCTTTCATTTTTCTCCTCTTGGGTCGCTCCTCACCACGGATGACACGGAGATTCCTGAAACTGCTTCCAACCACATGGAAGCCTGTGATGAGTACAATTCACTCTGATTGGCTTCTCATCCAAGTCATATTTCCCCTTCTCTTTGATTTAGGGACTCCAACATGCGAGTGACTCATGGCAGATGTAATCGTATCATCAGGGTTTTCTCAACCTACTGTCAGCCTAGTCTTAGGGCGAGAAGGAGAACAAGGACCTGCTGATGTTGGCATTCAAATAAGGGGTCAAGAATTGAAAAGCTCCCTTAAAATTAACTGACAAAGTTGGAACGATGATGGGTGACTAAGTCTGCAATTTGCTGCAGGAGACTCTTTATAGTGTCCAAAAGCAAAGATGTCACTTTGAAGACAAGGTCCACGTGACCCAAGCTACTGTCTTTTCTGTTGCCTCACATGCATGCAAGAGCTGGGCAATGAATAAGGAGGAGCACAGAAGAACTGATGGAACTGAATTGCGGGATGGTGATTAATCCTGACTCTAGTGTGGACTGCAGAAGAACGAACACATCAGCCTTGAGGAAGTCAAGCCACAAAGCTCCTTAGAAGGGAGGCTGGTCAGACTTCAGCTGGCTGACTTTGGACACGTCATCAGGAAAGACCAGTCACTGAAGAAGGACATCGTGTGCAGTAAGTAAAACCGAGGGAAACTCTCGATGAGACAGCGGACACAGCAGCCACGACACTGGACTGAAACATACCAAGAGTAGCAACACAGCACAGGACTGGCTAAGTTTTGTCCTGTGATTCACGGGGTCGTCATGAGTCAGAGCTCTTAACCAACACATCAAACTACTAAAGAATTTAAGTTGTTGTTGTTGTTCTGTGCCAGCGAGTTGGACCCGACTCACAGTGACCCCTCCTTGGGTTTTTGAGGCGGTATCTGTACGGAAGTAGATTGGCCAACCTTCCTTCCGAGGAGTGGCTGGTGGGTTTGAACCGCCAGCCTTCTGGTTAGTGGTCAAGTGCCTAAGGCACTACGCTACCAGAGCTCCTGTAATTTAAGTTAGGGATCAGCAAAAGTTTTCCTCCAATGGTCCAGGTAGTAAATATTTCAGGTTTTGCAGATTGGAGGGTGTCTAGTGCAATAACTCAACTCTGCCATTGTGTCACGGAAGTTGCCATAGACAACATGTAAATGAATGAACATGTCTGTGTTTCAATAAAACTTTATTTACAAAAACATCTGTCAGGCTAGATTTGGCCTGCAGCCATAGTTTGCCAACCCTGCTCTAAGTTACTGAACAATGGTGATGTGGGAGATGGTGGGAGTGCACCAATGCTCAACATGATACCTAGTTGCTCAGTCCTGGGGTGTAATGAATACTAACATTTCTTTCTTTTTTTTTTCTTTTTCACTTAGTTGAACTCCTTCTTAATATTTTATGCAAGAATGAAAAACTGAAAATATATATTTTAGCCTAGACTGGAAGCTAGCCATGCCCTGGCTTTGTACACTTTTCTCAAATCTCATTTATAAAAATCTCCCTTCACATCCTGCTTGAGCTGAGTCCCACAAACTATTCTCTGTAAACAGCATATCCTTTCTTACCTTCTGGAAAGTCCCATTACTCTTTTTTTTTTTTTTAATAATTATAATGGAGTGAATGTGTTTTGCATGTGGCAAGGACATGAATTTTTGGATGGGTTAAGGGTAGAATGTTATGGATTGATTGTGTCCCCCAAAACTTATGTGTTGTGCATACTAATCTCAAACCCACCAGCCACTCTGTGGGAGAAAGATGTGGCAGTCTGCTCTGGGAAACAACGATAGCCTTGGAAATCCTATGGGGCATTGGTACTCTGTCCTATAGGATCTCTATGAGTCAGCATCTACGTCTATGGCAATAAGTTTTTGTATGCCTGTGGTTATTATCCTATTAGGGCTGATGAGAGAATGGGTTGTCTTTGTTACATTAATGAGGCAGGATTAGTGCACAGTGTGTCTTGACTCAATCTTTTCTGAGATATAAAAGAGATGAAACTAGCAAGCAAGAAGCAGAGACGAGAAAAGAGCGACGGCAAGCCACATTAACATCGCCCAGGAGCAGAAGCTCAAAGAGACAAGGACCTTGCTCCAGGGTCAACAGGGAGAGCAAGCCTTCCCCTACAGCCAGCACCCTGCATTCAGACTTCCAGCCTCCTAAACTGTGGAAATAAGTTTCTGCATCTAAAAGTGACCCCTTATGCTATTTCTGTTACAGCAGCACTATTCAACTAAGACAATAATATTTTATGATGTTTTCAGTCAAAGAACATACATAGTTGAGGTTCCTATTGGACAGTTTCTAGTCAAGATGTTCAGTCAATACTGGTTCCATCCTTCACAACATGTGAACATCCTCCTGACTCCCATTCTGGTTGCTCCATTTCCATTCATCTAGTTTCCCTACTCCCTTACCTCCTCATCTCTGTTTTGAAGTCATTGTTGACTGTTGTTCCCTTGCTCTGCCCAGATTTGCCTCTAAGCCCCTAACCATTTCTACCACTCCCTGGAAGCCTGGACCACACACCTCTTGCATTTCATTAAGCCCTCCATGATCACCACTGTGGGTCATAATGTGTTCCTGGTTTCAGTTTCCAAGGCATTTCTCAAGCTGTTGTTGGGATGCTGTTGAGTTGATTGTGACTCAGTGACCCCGTCTGTTCCAGGGTAGAACTACCCCTATAAGGTGTGCTTGGCCGTGATCTTTATGGAAGCATCCCTCCAGATCTTTCTCTTGAGAAGAGGCTGGGTGGCTTTGCAAAGCAGAGTTCTGCTCAGAAGCACATGGTGTTGCTGTAAGTTGACACTGACTACATGGCAACTCATTTTTTTCTGGTAGATTTTGTGCATTTACGATGTCACAGGCTGATAAAGAGGCTGTGGGACCTTTTCATTGTTTGTTTATTTCTTTTCCTCTTGATGTTGGAATTGTAACAACTCAGTAGGGGATACTGTCAAATTAATTAGAAGCTCTCATGGAGACAATGAGTCATTAATTCTTAAGTGGGAAAACAGGTTCTTACTTGTGAAGCCAGTTTGATCAGGTGGACATGTCATTCCCAAGTATCTTAAAACGTTTGCAGAGTAAATATACCAAGAACTACCACCATACAGTGGATTAATTGCCAAGATTTCTAAAATTTGGCCAGAATTACAGTCAAAATACCCATATGAGCCTACTTTCACCTCCCAATTTCTCTTCACGCAAGAGCCTTTTGACAACAATGAAATGCATCCATATCAAAAATCTAAGGATAATCACGATGCAAGCACATTTCCTTACAAAAAGAAAAA
>NW_006922013.1:2163897-2168744 GCF_000298275.1 Orycteropus afer afer | reverse complement strand
GAGACGTTTTCACGTGGAAAAGCTTTGTCTGGTACAGAGCGCCTGCCTCGAACACTCATGCTCTTTAACACTATGTAGATGGGATTCAAACTGACAACAGTAACTTGAAAGATTACACAGAAAACTCAGAGGGCAGTGAGTTTCATGTTAACGGATAAGGACAAAAACCAAAAACCAAGCTGATTGATTCAACTCCCAGCAACTCCTCCTTGAGTTTCCAAGGTGGTATCTCTATGGAAGTAGATTGCCCAGTCGTCTTCCTTCTGAGGAGTGGCTTGTGGCCTTGAACCACCAGCCTTCTGGCTATCAGCCCCATTCCTTAGGTACTACGCCACCAGAGCTCCCAATGGATGAGGAACAACGCAAAAACGGAGGGTGAAATTGGACACAGAGCTCAAAGAATGTAATCAATGTCACTGAAATGTACCTGTGGAAACTGTTGAACTGGATGTATGTTCTGGTTACGTATATTGTCAAGAACAACAACAAAAATAAAATAAATTACTTTCTAAAGAAAGGTCTTTGGTGACTTTCTGTAACCAGAAGGAAATGATACCACTGTTAGAGTGCACCGTGCTGTGAGTGACTTCACAGTGGTGCCTCCCACTCACCTTTGTAGATGCCATTGCTCCCTCCATGAATCTCTCCTTTGGTGGATATTTCCTCCACGTGCGCTCCGTGGTCCGATGAAAAGTACACGAGGGTGTTATTGGCCAGATTCATCTCATCCAGAACATCCAAGACCTTGCCTGAAGGGGAGGAAGCACTCAGCTGTAACACAGGCACATCTTCACAAAGGAAGGCACAGGTCTGCCCCGGGGAGCCTGGCAGCTCATTTGTTAAATGGAAATAGGAGACAGACGCAATGGACAACATACAATGCAATGGACAAGCATTTTACTTGGATCCACAATCAATGCCCATGGAAGCAGCAGTCAAGAAATCAAGCAATTTACTGGGCAAATCTGCTGCAAAACCTCTTTAAGGTGTTAAAAAGCAAAGATGCCTTGAGGACTAAAGGGCACCTGACCCAAGCGACGGTATTTTCAGTGGTTTCCCTTCATAAGCATGTGAAAACTGGACCATGAAGGAGGATTGATGCCTTTGAACGGTGGTGTTGGGGAAGAATACGGACTATACTGGGGACTGCCAGAAGAACGGACAAATCCGTGCCAGAAGGAGTACAGCCAGGAGCCTCCTTCAAAGTGAGGTTGGTGACACTTCATCCCTTACTTTGGACATGTCATCAAGAGGGACTAGTCATTCAGCAAGGGTATCATGATTCATGCACCAACAACTAATGCCAAAGATGAAGAAATTAAAGGCTTTTTTTTTTGTTTTTTTTTAACCAACATCTGCAGTCTGAAGTTGATTAAACATGCAATTAAGATGCAATGATAATTGCTGGTAATTAGAATGCAAAAGTTGGAAGTAAAGAAGAAGGATCCCAAATAAATAAATAAGTAAATAAATGGACACGAAACCCACAGCCATGGAGTCAATTCTGACTCATAGCAACCCCCATTAGGTTTCCGAGGCTGTAAATCTTTACGGAAGTAGATTGCCCCATATTCCTTCCATGGAGCAGCTGGTGGGTTTGAACTGCCTACCTTCTGGTTAGCAGCCAGATGCTTTACTGGAAAATATAGTCTTGGTGATAAAAATGGCAGAGATGCATGATATATGCAAGAGCAAAGAATTATTCCTTCCAAATACCTTTTTTTTTTTTTTTTCAACAACAGAAACAGTAACCATACATGTGGACCTTACTGGATGGAATACACAGGAATTAAATCAACTCTATCTGTGAAAAGAGACAATGGAGAAGTTCAATATCATCAGTCAGAAAAATCCAGGGACTGACTGTGGAACAGACTATCAATGGTTCATGTGCAAGTTCAAGTTGAAGCTAAAGAAAATTAAAACAAGTCCTCAAGAGCCAAAGACCAAGCTCGAGTACATCCTAACTGAATTTAAAGATCATTTCAAAAATAAATTTAATATATTGAATGAACCCTAATGACTGAAGACTAGATGAGTTGTGGGATAACATCAAGGGCACCACACACGAAGAAAGCAAAGGGTCATTAAAATGACAGGAAAGAAAATGAATGTCAGAAGAGACTCTGAAACTTGCTCTTGAATACCTAAAAGGAGAGGAAGAAATGACGACGCAAAAGAGCCAAACATAAGATTTCAAAGAGTGGTGACAGAAGAAAAAGCAAACTATTATAATAAAATGTGCAAAGCCCTGGAGTTGTCAGAAAACCAAAGGGAAGAACATGCCCAGCATTTCTCAAGCTGAAAGAAGTGAAGAAAAAACTGAAGCCTTGAGTTGAAATACTAAAGGATTCTATGGGTGGAATATTGAGTGAGGCAGGAAACATCAAAATAAAATGGAAGGAACACACAGAGTTGCTGCACCAAAAAAGAACTGGTCAATGTTCAACCATTTCTGGAGGTAGCGTATGACTAAAAACCAATAGCACTGAAGGAAGAAGTCCAAGCTGCACTGAAGGAATCGGTGAAAAACAAGACTCCAGGAATTGATGGAATACCAAAGTGAGACGTTTCAACAAATGGATGCAAGCTGGAAGCACTCACTCTTCTATACCAAGAAGTTTGGAAGACAGCTACCTGGCCAACTGACTGGAAGAGAACCATATTTGTGCCCATTCCAAAGAAAGGTGAGCTAACAGAATGCAGAACTCAACAGAGCAGTATCATTACTATCATGTGCAAGTCAAAGTTTGTTGAAGATTCTTCAAAAACCGTTGCAGCAATACATCAACTGGGAACTGCCACAGATTCAAGCTGGATTCAAAAGAGGACTTGGAATGAGGGGTATCCTGGCAGATGAAGGGCATTGGCTGAAAGCAGAGAATACCAGAAAGATGCCTGCCTGTGTTTTGTGGACTATGCAAAGGCATTCAACTGTATGGATCGCAACAAGTTATGGACAATATTGTGAAAATTGGGAATTCCAGAGCACTCAATCGTGTTCAAGTGGAAGCGGTACACAGACCAAGAGGCAGTTGTTCAAACAGAACAAGGGGACAGTGAGTAGTTAAAGTCAGGAAAGGTGTGTGACAGGGTTGTGTCCTTTTACCATAGCCGTTCAATCTACATGCTGAGCAAATAATCTGAGAAGGTGGCGTCCCCGAAGAAGGACCCAGCATCGGGATTGGGGGAAGACTCATTCATGACCTGCACTACCTGGCTGGTGCAACCTTGCTTGCTGAAACTGAAAAGGACTCGAAGCACTGACTGATGAAGATCAAAGATTACAACCTTCAGTGTGGACTACTCAGAGAAAGCCAAAACCCTCACAACTGCACCAAAAAGCAACATCATGAAAAACAGAGAAAACACTGATGCTGTCTAGGATTTCATTGCACTTGCATCCACAATCAACACCCATGGAAGCAGCAGTCAAGAAACTAGATGATTCTGTTGCATTGGGCAAATCTGCTGCAAAACACCTCTTTTAAAGTGCTAAAGAGCAAAGATGTCACTTTGAAGACCAAGGTGCGCCTGACCCAAGCTGTGGTCTTTTCAACAGCCTCATATGCATATGAAAGCTGGTCAGTGAATAAGGAAGACCAAAGAAGAGTTGATGCATTTGAATTGTAGTATTGGCAAAGAATACTGAACGTACCATGGACTTCCAGAGGTATGAACAAATCTGTCTTGAAGGAAGTACAGCTGGAATGCTCCTTGGAAGCAAGAATGGCCAAGACTTGGTCTCTTGTCCTTTGGACATGTGATCAGCAGGGACCAGTTCCAGAAAAAGAATATCATGTTTGGTAACGCAGAGGGTCAGCAAAAAAGAGGAAGACCCCCAATGACATGAGTTGACTCAGTGGCTTCCACAGTGAGCTCAAACACAGGAGTGATTGTGAGGGTGGGGCAGGACCAGACAGTAGTCGGTCCTGTTGGACACAGGGTCCCTATGACTTGGAACTGACCCAGTGGCAACACCCAAGTAGAGGGTCATTGAAAGAGAAGAAGACCTTCATGAGATGCAGGGACCACGTGGCTGCAACAATGGGCTCCAACATCCAGCGACTGCGAGATTGGCACGAGACTGGGGAGTGTTTCATTCTGTTGTGCATAGGATTGTGATGAGTGGGAGCTGATGTGATGGCAGCTAACAGCAATGCAACACACGCAGGAGAAAGGAAGAGCTCATCAGTCCTCCAACTTAAGTGTTCTCAAGAACCCTTGGCATTCTTCAATGATTGAAGACCCTGGTGACTTGGAGCCCACTTGACAGCACGTAACAACAATGCAATGAACAATAGCCAAGCAACGCAAAAAGACTTTTGTATACTGGAGCCTGTGCACGCTGACCCCACGGTGGGATGAGTGACAACTGGGAAGGACTGCTGCTTACAAGAGGCAGTCAGGGCTCTCAGCAAAGACACCAGGAAGATTCAGTCATTGAGCGAAGCGTCATTTAGAAGCAACACTCGAACCTCTGGGTACCATGTATTGGTTCTGTAGAGAGAACCGAGAACGCATGCTAGAAAAATTGGGATCACGGATGATGCCCTGAAGGTGCCAGGGAAGTCATCATTCGCTCCAGGTGGTGGTGGTACTAAGCTGATAAGTATTTTTTTATTGAACGAGAAAATTGGAGCGCTCATGACACAACAGTTAAACATGCAGCTGCTAACCAAAAGGTTGCTGGTTAACCCACCTGGTAGCTCCGCAGGAGAAAATTCCTGGAGATTTACTCCACAAAAGATGACAGCCTATGACACCCTACAGTGCATTCTACTAATCTGGGGGTGTAGTGCCTAAGGCACTTGACTGCTAACCAGAAGCCTGGAGGTTCAAACCCA
>NW_006922013.1:2162426-2162967 GCF_000298275.1 Orycteropus afer afer | reverse complement strand
CCCTTTAAGAGCGTGACCTTAGCTCCATTTTACAGATGAGAACAACAAAGTATGTTCAAGGTCACGCTGCAAAGTGTGTGATGTTTGACAGAAGCAAACTTTGCCGAGCCCTGCACTGCCTTTCAGCTTCTTGGACACGATTCCGTTGGGATCCATAGGGTTCACTGGCTGCTTTTCAGAAGCTGGCATCCAGGCCTTTCTTCCTAGTCTGTCTGGAAGCTCCATTGAAACCTGTGCAGCAGGGGTGACCGTGCTGGCGTTTGAAACACTGGCGGCCCAGCTGCCAGCCTCACCAGCAGCACATACGCCACGACAGTGGCCACACTGACACGTGGGGGTGGGGAAACAGTAGTAGCCATGAGTTAACAGTGCCGGTGAAGGGTACGTGGTGGGTGATGGTGCTACTGTCTACTTGTCCTCCTGCGGAAAAGTTTACATATGGAAAAAAAGCCCACAGCTCAAGGTGGAGGAAGGAGCTGGGACTGGGCTTCCTGGTTGGGAAGCAATCACAAACTCTCCCATCGGAAGAACATGATAGGCT
>NW_006922013.1:2153327-2161201 GCF_000298275.1 Orycteropus afer afer | reverse complement strand
GCACGTCTGTGTGTCTCTCCCCAGAAAGCCTCGCTATGTGACTACAAACCTCCTCAACCTCCTCTGTGTGCACGTCTGTGTGTCTCTCCCCAGAAGGCCTTGCTATGTGAGTATCAACCTCCTCCCACGTTCTGTGTGTGCACAGGTGTGTGTGGCGTCATTGGTGTCAACACTGGGACAAAACCTTGGCTGTGGTCATCTCTGTGATGTGGTGCTGCCATCACAGACATAGCACAAGGGGGTGGCTTTAACACAGAAGCCTAGCTTCTCATGGTCCAGGAGGCTACAAGTCCGAATTCAGGAAGCTGGCTCCCTCTCCGTGGGCTCTGGAGAAGGTCTTTACTTCAGCTTCTTTAGATGCTTCTCGGCGCTCCTTGGTGATCTCCATGTGGCATCTAACTTCCTCCTTTTCTACTTGCTTGCTTCAGGACCTTGTCTGCTCTCATATCTTAAAAGTGACTGGCTTAGGACACATCCTCCATTGATATGCCTGGTGGCATAGTGTCTAAGGCATATGACTGTTAACCAGAAGGTTGTTGGTTCAAACCCAGCAGCCACTCTGCAGAAGGAAGACTAGGCAATCTACCTTCGTAAAGATTTATTGCCTCAGAAACCCAAAAGGGGTCACTATGAGCTGGAATCAACTCCATGGCAGTGGTTGTTGTTATTGTTGTTGTTATTATGTGCCGTCGAGTTGGACCCGACTCATAGCAACCCCTCTTTGGGTTTCTGAGGCAGTATCCTTATGGAAGTAGATTGACCCATCTTCCTTCCGAAAGCAGAGGCCAACAGCAAAAGCCTACAGCACCCGGTATTCCCAGGAAGTCTCCCATCTAAGTACTAACCAGGCCCGACCCTGCTTAGCTTCCGAGATCATACAAGACTGGGCGCGTTCAGGGTGGTATCGCCGTAGACTCCATGGCAGTGGTTATTATTATTTTTTTTAGTTCATTAACATAACAAAGAAAACCCACTTCCCAATGGGGATGGCTTGCACAGGTACAGGGGTTAGGATTGACAGCACATATTTAAGGGGTGCACAAGACATCCATAGCAAAGGTCCATCCTGTCCGCGAGGACAGACACCAGGCAGCAGAAGTCATCACTGAATCCAGAAACATGCGATCCCAAAGGGGGGTCTTGCCCCAGTGCAGACAGGCCCACCACCCTGTGTGCCCCCTCCCCTACTTCTTCCAAAAAAGGAGGACAGGACTGCAGAGCCCCGTCCCCACAGAGGGGCACAGATGTCTCTCCATGCAAAATCAACATCCACTTTTTTGCTCAAGGATGTTTTTGCCATTTGATTGAAAATGCCAAGGGCTAAAGCCTGTTCAGTCTTTCTCAATGTCTATCATAAAAGCTACAGATACCTAGAATCCACACTGTTTTAAGTAAGCGTCACACTCGCACCTCAGGAATAAGACACATGGGAACCATGCAATGACTTGTCTCTGTTAGCAAACCATGATCAAAGTGACAATTCCTGTGCAGTCACTGTGTGCTGCTAAGCGAACCACCTATGCCCACTGGCTGCAGCTTGCTTGGCTCTGTCATCAACTTGAGACTCACTCCTTTGAAAATGTTAATTAGTTTATGGAGTTGGAATAGAAACAAGCAATTAAGTGACAGAACCTCCATTTAGACTTTGAAAAGGAAGTGACCTCTTTGGCCCAGAGAACAATTTCTAAGTTTGAAATACACACACACAAACACACACACATACAGGTACTGCAAAACTGAGTGCTTTACGCATTCGTATTGTAATTAAAAGGGGATGTGATCACACACCTCTATTTCAAATAAAATCCACCTTTCATATATTAAAAAAAAAAAAAAAAAAAACCAAACTCCCTGCCATGGAGTCCATTCTGACTCGCAGGGACCACCTTTGGGTTGCCAAGACTGTAAATCTTCACGGAAGCAGACCACCTCACTGTTCACCCACAGAGCAGCTGGTGGGATGAACCACCTACCTTCTGGTTAGAAACTGTGGTGGTTATGTCTGTGTGTCAACTTGGCTGGGCCTGGTTGAGTGGCAGGGCAGCTGGTGGTAGTTATTCCCCATGATGAGACTGGCAATCAATGCCATGGTGGGATCTACCACAAGCAGCTGAGTAGCTGCCTTTGGGATGTGGTCTGCTTCCTGTATACAAGAAGCAGCTTTGGGAATGGTCTCTAGCCTGTGGCACACTTGGACCCTGCATGTAGCCATGTCGTTGCTCAGCAGCCTGCTATGTTCTGCCGACCTCGGGACTTGCAATGGACTTAAGTTAATGGCCTGCAGTGTGGTTTGGTAACATTGGGACTGTGCCGTTTTACTTGTCAACCTTGGGTTTGTCAGCCTCAGCAGCCAGCAGTTGAGTGAAGAAAAGCCTCTAGTGCCAGTGGGCCGGGAGCAGGAGACAGAGCTGGACCTCAAGGTTGAGGGGCTTTCCCCCAGCCCGTAGAGCCTGGCACTTTGAACTCGGACTTAAAGCCTCCAAATTGTAAGAATAAACTGTTAAGGCCATCCCATTTGTGCTATATTTCTGTCAGAGTGGCACTAGGTAAACAGAACAGCAAGTAAATGCCTGAACCACTCTATTAAACCCACTGGCCTTGAATCGTTTGCCAGTTGAGGCTTACAAGTTGCTATGAGGCTGTGTCAGTGGGACCTGTAGACTAAGACAAGGAACAAAGGCCTGGAGATCTATGTCTGAAATCAGCCAGTGAGAACTGTATGGGGCATGACACTCTGACACTCATGGGGGCGCCAGGGCAAACAGTCAACTCAGAGCTAACTAATTGTTATGGAAGTCACCAGGTTCATGTCCCCACCAACCCCACACCTTATCCCACATCTTCCTGGTCCAGATTTTTTTCTTTTTTTGCAGACAGCACTGTATGTCCCTCCATCAATCACACCATGTCCATCTTGATCAGTAACAAATAACACTGAGATCTAGAACCAGAGTTGGTTAGTTAGTTTTACATCAAAGCTTACTTCAATAACCCACTGCCATGGAGTGGATTCTGACTCACGGCCCCCCTAGAGGACAGAGTGGAACTGCATCACAGGGTTTCCAAGGCTGTCAGTCTTTATGGAATGGACTGTCTCATGTTTTTACCACAGAGCTGGGTTGGAACCATTGACCTTTTGCTTAGCAGCCAAGCACTTCACCGCTAGACCACCAGGGCTCCTTAAAGGTACATTATCACACAGCAAATGCTGAGACGAGATGCCTGTTTAACAGTTAGTCTTCCAAATGAAATGCTGAGTCCTGGCCTTCCTCAACCATTCATTCAGTCAACGCTGGTCTATGTATCTCCTACTCTACAGGGGATACCTGCATAGGGTCGTGCAAATGATTACCATGATCTGCTGTGAACTGAAAGATGGGAGGTTTGAGTCCACCCAGAGGCACTTGGAAGAAAGACCTGGCAACCCACGTCCCAAACATCAGCCACTGAAAACTCCACCCAGGACAGCTGTCCTCGGGCACCCTGGGGCCACCAGGAGTGGGGTCAGCTGGGTGGCAACCCGTCACTGCTCCTCTCCCTGGGCTCTGTTAAAGACTTGGCACAACACAGAGGCAGGGACACCTCGTAGCCCAAAGCCTGCCTGGCACCGCGTCCTTCGCCCAACCTGCATCTCCTGGTCCAACTCCCCTCCCAGTCACGTCCACCTCACACCAGCCTGCACTCACATTTCGCACACAGGTTCCTTTAACGAAGCTTCATCTTCCCCAACCTACTCCTCCTCCCTGGCTATGTCCCCAAACTCCAGGATTGCAGACAGACAGCCATCCTAAGATGCCCACCTTGTCCCCATCAACGCGTCCGACTCATTGCCTAGAGTGATCACTTTAATGACCACCGTCAGCAAAGGTGCCATGACGACTGGGCTGGAATCAATGCAAGAGACACGAGCTGGGTGCCCTGGGCGTGGACGGGTGGCGGGAGAGCTGCTGTCAGACTGCTAAGCCCCCTTTCCTCCTTTCCTTCCCAAGACATACGCTTTGGATATTGCACCATCTAGGCTGTAAGCCAGAAGCTCATCTGTAAAACCCAGAGCCCATTAACCATTTACTTTTTCATCAGATCGATCCTGTGAAGGGCTAAGCTATTTCTCTCCTGAAAACTCAGAGCAGAAATCTCCCATGGGAGCAAGCAGGGCACCCTGCCACAGGGCAGAGGGGCACGAATACAGTGCCTTGGCAAGGATCTCAAGCCTTCAGGACATCAACTCACAGAGGGTGATTGTTTGGAAGGGCCAAGAGGGGGCTGCAGGACACCTTCTAAACAGAAATGTCTCCTTTGCAGAATGCCCTCCCACCGCTGCCCTGAGGAAATCCACATGGCAAGGATACCGTTCCAAGAACCTTTGTTATCTAACTGGAGACGACAGGAGAGAGTTGAGCAAACACGAGGACTTCTGCACCTGACTCTTGTTGTCCAGAAGAAGAAAACTCGGAAGCAGGACTGAGTGGCCGCTTTGTCCTGAGGCTGGTGATGTGGGTGGCAGAGGAACCCCAGATTCCAGAAAGTTCTTTCATCCAGTGTATGCTTTCCACAAGCAAGCAGTAAGCCACTAGGAGTCACTAGGGACATGCAGTGAGCCACCAGTAGCCACTAGGACTCACTGGGGACACCACAGTGAGACCCCACATCACGAGGACACCATGCACGGCCAGAACAGGAACCCAAGCCGCCTGGAGGACAGACAGCTGGACCGCTCCTCAGAGGCCAGATCGAGACACTTGCTCTCAAGTATACTTTGGACATGCCATCAAAGGGACCCATAGCAGAAGGACATCATGTTTGGTGAAACAGAGGGTCAGTGGAGAAGAGGGAGACTCAACGACATAGATGGACACACTGTCTACAATGTTGTAATTGTTGTTGTTATTTGCCATCGAGTGGGACCTGACTCATAGCAACCCTTCCTTGGGTTTCCAAGGCAGTATCACTACGGAAGTACATTGCCCAATCTTCCTTCTGAGAAGTGGCTGGTGGGTTTGAACTGCCAGCCTTCTGGTGAGCAGTCAAGTGCCTTAGGCACTACGCTACTGGAGCTCCCCTGTCTACAATAGGCTGAAACATACAGACTGTTATCAAGATGGTGCAAGTCCAGGCAATGTCTATACAGCAGGTCGCCGTGAGTCAGAGCCAACTGGACAGCACCACTTACCAACATGACAACAAGAAGGATGGTTAAGACTTAAAAAAAAAAAGGAAAATAAATGTTGGCAAGGATATAGAGCAACGGCAACCGTCATCCATTCCTGGTGGGAATGCAGAATGACAAAGCCAGTGTGGAAACCAGTGTGCTGGTCCCTCAAAAGTTAAACATGGTGCTATCCTGTGAAACACTATCCTAGGCATATACCCAATACATCTGAAAGCAACGACAGAGACTGACACATGTGCGTCAATGTTTGCTACGGCCCTGCTCACAGTTATTTCACAAAGGGTGAAATAACCCAAGTGTCCATCAACAGATGAATGGATAAACAACACGTGCTCCATCCACACACTGGAATATAAACCAAAATCAAATCCAGTGCTGCTGAATCCATTCCGAGTCACAGCGCCCCAGAGGACAGAGTGGAACAGCACCACTGGGTCTCCATGGCTGTCAATCTTCACAGAAGCAAAGCCCAAACCACACCCACTGCCTGGAGGGGATTCTGACCCACAGCCCCCCTAGAGGACAGAGTGGAACTGCCCCACAGGGTTTCCAAGGCTGTCAATCTTCACAGAAATAAATTTCCTCTTCATCTTCTCACAGAGCAGCTGATGGGTTTGAATAGCCAACCTTCTGGTTAGCATCCAAACACCTTAGGCACCACACCACCAGAGCTCCTTCTTAATTCCAACGTTGGTGTTAATATAGGAGCTTGACTAAATGTAGCCTTGTCATGCCAATTAATTTAGCTTTCTCTTTTCTCCTATAAGGCACAGAGACAGACAAAATACTCAAATGTTAAGTAACTATTTACGTGTCTGGAAGCATCAGGCTCATCAAGGAATAAAACAAACATCCCCTTCAGCAGCCGCCCACCATGAAAAACTCAACTCAAGCTAAGTCCAGGGAATACATACAAGTCCAGCATCTTCCCCCCTAAGTCGTGTTAGTGAGCAAGCCAGTCTTTTGTCTGACCAACAGGGGCCGTGAGGATCAACTCCCACTGAAGGCAGTTTTAAGATCAATCCAACCAACCAACCAACCAACCAACCTACCTACCAACCAACCACCCACTTGCTCTGCATGTCTTCTGGCACTGAAAAGCATCCCACTGGGAATGCCTCTCCACTGGGCTATGTGGGACACTGTGCCCCGTTCCAGGAATGTGACCCTATGCACTGTGTTGTCATGCTTTCCCGAACTGTATCCTGGCTCAGAGCTATCCTGCCGCCAGTGCCCTGGACACTGCTCGCTTGGGCAGGATTAGAAACTGACCTCATGCCTCGGGACATGTCAGTGACAATACAAGTGGACTTATTCTCCTTAACAGAAGGCGGGTACATTTAACATATGGGCCTTCTCCCAGGACGTCTTTTTGAAATGAATGCTGAAGATTTTCAAGTCTATCATAAGCAGGTCAAGGGTCCAATGGTTGAGACAACTGATGGCACAAGACAGACCTACAGTGCGCCATCCAAAGTGTATAGTGTACAATCAAATCCTAGGGCTTAGCAGCAGGGAAACAGACAGGACAGGACACATGCTTTTACAAAGGCATTCCAAACCCAAACCCATCGCTATCAACTCCATTCTGACTCCTCGTGACCCCTACTGGGCTTCCAAGGCTGCAAATCTTTATGGAAGTAGACTGTCACATCTTCCTTTCACAGAGCAGCCGATGGGTTTGAACTGCTGACCCTCTGGTTAACAGCAAAATGCCTTACCCGCTACGCCACCAAAGCTCCTTTACAATGGCATCACTTATCTGCACTCACAAGCTGCTTGAGACACAAAAATGCTGGGCTGGGCTTTGGGGTTTGTTGTTGTTATATGTTACGGCTTTCCAGTGGTTATGCAGTTCAGGGCATTTTTAGAGAGGGGCAAACAAAACGCTGTAATACTTCAGTAGAAGGCATGATGGTTGGCCTGACAATAGTTGGATTCAGCCACAATGGCGTGCAATGCTTTTTGGGACTCAGGCAATCCGGCCTGGCCGTCCAGGTCTGAGCTAGCATCGGAAGTGAAACCTTTGCAGGAGGCTTCCGGGAACTGAAGGACAGGCAGCCCAGGGGGAATGCTACCTGGTATGTGCATAGCCTACCATCTGCACTAAGGATGCAGCCAGAGAACAAACAAAACAACACCGTTGCCATGGAATGGATGCTGCCTCACGGCACGCCTACGTGCGTCAGAGGACCACTGTGCTCCAAATGGTTTCCTGTGGCCAATTTATTGGGAAGTAGATCACGAGGCCTTTCTTCCAAGGGATTTCTGGGTGGACTTGCACTGCTAACCTTCATGGTTAGTCACCCAGTTTGTTAACCATTTGCACTATTCAGGGAATTCCTGATGTATGTTACATGGAGGTGTACCTCAGAGATCTTGGGGCTTTGGTTCTAGACCACCGCAATAAAGTGAACGTTGCAATAAACTGAGCCACAGGAATTTTGGGTGTTTTGAGCCAGCCAATAAATATCATCCACACACAGTAAGGATTTTCAGGGCAGTTGTTGTTATTGTTGTTGTTGTTAAGTACCATCAGGCCATCTCTAACTCATAGCTCCCCTGTGCACAGCAGAACGAAACACCGCCTAGTCTTGTGTGAGCCTCACGATCCTTGCTGTACCTGAGCCCATCGCTGCAGCCACTGTGTCAGTCCATCTCGTTGAGGGCCTTCCCCTTCTTCGCTGACCCTCCACTTTCCCAA
>NW_006922013.1:2151568-2152146 GCF_000298275.1 Orycteropus afer afer | reverse complement strand
GTCCAGGGTCTTCCCCTTTATGTTGTCCCTGCACCTTACCACGCATGACATCCTTCTCCAGGGAATAGCCCCTTCCGACAACAGGACCAAAGTAGGTGAGACCAAGTCTGGCCATTCTCGCTTCCAAGGAGCATTCCAGCTGCACTTCTTCCAGGACAGATTTGTTTGTTCCTCTGGCAGCCCATGATGTACTCAACATTCTTTGCCAGCACCATAATTCAAAGGCATCGATCCTTATGGTATGGTTGTGGGGACTGAATTAAAGACTCCATGTGAAATATTTTGATAGGAGTCTGTAAGGATTGTAAATGTCCTTCCATTTTAGCTACTCTCATCAATAAAGTATTTACTGTTGTTGTGTTTGTCATTGTTGGTATTATTAGAATTGCTGCAATGCCCTCACCTATTTATATTAATCCTGTTTGAATTAAATGGGCAACTTGACTGGTGCACAATTTATTGGTGTAGCTTCTGTATGGAAATTATTGATAAAACAATGGTTAAAAAAATACAAAAACTATTAATCCCAATTTGAGATGTAAATTCAAGGTAAAATCTTATTACCTCTAAGCTCAAGA
>NW_006922013.1:2147362-2148540 GCF_000298275.1 Orycteropus afer afer | reverse complement strand
TTGAACCGCCAGCCGTCTGGTTAGCAGGCAAGTGTCTTAGCCACTATGCTACCAGAGCTCCCAGTCAACATGGTAGAAAGTGTTTTTTTCTGTTTGTTTTTTAAATTTTATTGCGATTTGGGTGTAAGTTGACAGAGCAAATTCATCTTCCAAACAGCAGCTCACATACACTTTTTCTCATGACACTGACTACAATTTCCCACAATGCAACAGCTCCCCTCCCACTTCCTCCCCATAGTTACCTCTTCCCTGTGTCCTTCACTCCATGCACTCCTGCCCCCCGAGCTGTCTCCCTGTGCAGACACAGCCCTTCTAGTCTCCCACAATTGATCTCTTCAAGGAGTGTATCTACCTAGTGTAAATGTTCAGCTCATATGCCTGTCTTTTGTTTGGCTGGAAGCCACAGGAATGGGTTCAATTCCAGACCCGATGGGCAGCTAGGGGCCATAGTCTCAGGGGTTCCAAGAAAGTGGTTTTCTTAATGCATTTAATCATTAAGGAGCTCCGGTGGTAGAGTAGGTGAGGTCGGCAGTTCAAATTCATCAGCAGCTCCATGGAAGGGAGATGCGGCAATCCATTTCCGTAAAAATTTACAGCCTCGGAAACCCAATGTGGGTCGCTATGAGTTGGAATTGACTCAATGGCCATGGGCTTGGTTTTCTGGTTTTCAATTAATTGCTAAACAGTTTATAGCTCATATTACTCTGTGTACTGAGCCAACAGTATGGAGTCAACTCACACTTGTGGTTGTGGTAAAGTCTATGCACACTGCCCTGGTCGAAGGACTTGTTGCTTCCATCTGAGCCAATGGTGCCATGACCATCTTTGGCTGACAGCATCTCAGCAAGACCAGCTCCTGCCTGGGAGAGCCATGCTTTGTCCAGCTGTCTGTCTAGGCTGGGATGGGTGTCCTGTCAGGAAGTTCTTTGAGGATAAGGTCCCAGAGGATGACTGCCAGGGAAGCGTTGGCCCTTCCTGTGGATGGGCAATTCTTTCCATTTTAAAATTGAGGACAAGTTCTCTCACTTTTCTTCCTTCTCGTTGCCTAATTGCAAGGTGGTGGTAAACAGAACTGGAATGTCAAGTTTGGTAAATACAGTAAAATGGTTTTTCTCCAAGTCAGTATCCAAAGCTTCAGAGACTGTCAAAGAAGCTGATCTTCTGTAGAATTTCTCCTT
>NW_006922013.1:2132225-2146502 GCF_000298275.1 Orycteropus afer afer | reverse complement strand
TCTTGCCTGGAGCAGCTCACCATGTCTATCCTCCTGGGGAGCTGATGAGTGGGTTCAAACCACCAACCTTTTGGTTAGCTCAGTGCTCAACCATTGTGCCACAGGGCTACTCGAGGGGCTTATATCTAAAGACTCCCCTTTATAAACTGCTCTTCTATCTGTTGAGGTTCTTGGCCCTGTCCTGATTCTTGGTGGTGAAGTCCTTCCACCCATTCTCCCTCCTAGAAGGGCTGACACATCTGCCGCCGGCTTGTTTGTGTTGGACTGCAAAGCAGAATTCCCTTCTGAACCATCTCCCAGCTCAGCCTTCCCAAACGCCCCAATTTTGCCCCCTGCTTCTTCATTCCATTCTTGCCCCCAACAAATCCCAGCGCCCCTCAACAAATCCCAGTGCCACAGCACCCCTGGGGGGTCAGAGTAGAAGTGCACTCCACTGGGATTTCGATGGCTGATATCTCAGAGGCAGAGAGCCAGGTCTTTCTTCCAAGACGCCTCTGGGTGGATGCAACCCTCCAACCTTTGATTAGCCCCTGAGTGTGTTACGAGTTTGCCCCAGCCAGGCCTCCAGCTGGAACCCCAGGGTGGGGGCAAGTGCAGAAACTGAGCGCTGTCTGGTCAGATACCGCCACGATTGATGTCAGGTGCCATCAAGCTGGCTCCAACTCAGAGCTACACACAACAGAACAAAACAGCGGTCCCGCACCAGCCTCACAATCCTGGCTATGCCTGCCACCGCCACTAGGGGGTGCCAAGTTGCACATCCTGAGCAACTGAAAACTAAACATCTAGAAGGAATCCGGTAAACCTCCCCCCCCCCCGGCTATGACAGCTGGTCTGTCTTCCACCTACAGAGAAAGACTTATTCAGAAGAAAGAAACCCACATAAACCACTGGTTCTAACCCTGAGCTGTACCCACTTACCCACTGCCTTTGAGTCGATTCCAACTCACAGTGACCCCCTTTGGGTTTCTGAGGCGGTCAATCTTTATGGCAGTAGATTGCCCATTCTTCCCTTCCATGGAGTGGCTGGTGGGTTTGAACCGCCAGCCTTCTGGTTAACAGTCAACTGCCTTAGGCACTGCGCCACCAGAGCTGCAGCTGTTGTTGTTGTTGTTGTTATGTGCCGTAGCAGGCACTATTATCCCTACTTTCTAATGGAAGGTTTTGCAGGGTGTGGTTTGAAGCAGGATCTGTGCTGTGCTCACCTGATTGTTCTCGACTTGTGTTCCTCTTTGAAGACACAGAACTTGCTGGTCTAATTTCTGAGCAGGAACTGATTTATGACTCCATCCTGGGGTTCTATTAATAGCATGGGCTCCTAATAAACTCAGACAGCATGTAAATGCTGCCCAGTAAACCCGCACTGGGGTGGCCACCGAGCGCTAGCAGGAAACCACTGGCACCAGCCACCTCCTCCGCCCCAGCTGCCTGCTCTACCCTCCTCATTAAGAGGCTCTGATAAATGACATCCCAGGACCGAGAAAAGAGAATCAGCTAGAGGGACGCCTGCAATGTGGGCCAACCACAGTGACAGAGACAGCACTGTTCCGGTTACGTAGTGCCACTCTAACAGAAAAATGTACCACAAATGGGAGACTCAAACAAACAGGAGTGTACTCTCTTATAGTTTGGGAATCTATTAGCCTGAGTGCAAAGTGCCAGCCTTTAGCGGCTGTGTGAAAGCCCCTCAGTCTTGGCCTTCAGCTCTGCCTCTTGCTCCAGGCACACCAGAGCTAGAGGCGTCTCTCAAGTCAGGCAGCTGCTGGGTGCTGAGGCTGATAAGCCCCAGGTCGACAAGTAAAATGGTACAGTCCCAATATTACCAAAACCACACCGCAGACCATTGATTCAAGTCCATTAAGGGTCCCAAGATCGGCAGACAACATGGCAGGCTGCCGAATAAGGACTTGGTTCCGTGCAGGATTCAAGGGTGCCAAAGGCTGCAGACCGCTCCTCAAGCTGCTTCTTATAGACTGGAAGCAGACCACATCCTTAAGGCAGCTACTCAGCTGCTCCCACAGATTCCACCATGGAGCCAATGACCGGTCTCATCATGGGGAACACTCCATCCAGCTGCCCAGGCACTCAGCCAGGCCCAGCCAAACCGACACACAACCTTTAACTACAACAAGCATGCATCTGACAACAGTGCCACTTGCATGCTTGTCTCTCCCCAGCACCTGCTGCTTCATGATGAATCGGGACTGGACGTGAGGTCTACACGTACGGCCACAGTTGCCCAAAGGGTCCCCTGGGAGTGTGACGGGTGCCATGTCACCGGCTGGGTCCATAAGCTATGTTCACCCACGTGTGCCCTCTCCAGCTGCCCAGGGACTTCATCTGCACCTTGCTTGGCTACAGTTCACCATCAGCTCTATCTTATTACTAGGTCTTCTGGAAAAACCCTAACTCTTGGAGTAACCCTGGAAGCAGGGGCTTACTGTTGTTGCTGTGACCTGCTGTAGAGCCGGCTCGGACCGCACCATGACCCCACGCACAACACAACCAAACACTGCCCGGTCCGGCGCCCAGTTCACCGCCATCGGTCCGCTCAAGGCCGTGGTCATGGTCACTGTGTAGGTTGAGTGTCTTCCACCCTCAGCCTCCAGCATCACGTTGGACAGCAGTATGCTGCGATCCCAGGCTCTCCACCGACTGCTTTCCACAAGCCCGTCTCCAGCCCTTGCTTCCTACAGTCTCAGTCTGAAAGCTCCCCTGAAACCTGGCCACCATGGGCAACCCCGCTGGGGTCTGAAATGCCAGCAGCATAGCTTGTGGCCTCACCGCGACACAGAAGCCACCCCAGGAGGACAGACTGGCAGCCAAGTGGTGGCCTGCCATCATTGCACACGCCGACACAGGGAGGTACAACGTTGGCCTCCAGTGACATGATGAGGGATAGCCTAGCTCCCTTGCTGTGAAGCAGGGCTGGGCCTCTGGTGCTGGGAGGCAGCCTTGCTCCCTCTGTGGCCGGCAGGGGAATGGGGGGGTGGTCCTGGGGATGGGGGGGTGGGGTCTTCAGGCTCGGAGTGGGACGCCTGCATGTGAGCTGCTCCTCCACCCACATCCAGTCTGTAACCAGGGTGATGTACTACTCAACTTCTCCAAGGCTGACCTTCCTCACCCTCCGAGTGGGCTTGAGGATAATGACCCCTGCTGCCCCAGGAACTGGTCCTGAAATCCAGGACTGGGCATGGGGTGGGCACTTACTCAAGTCCACTGAGCACCCCTCGAATTGCATAGGGGTATCATAGTTCCAGCGTCTAACCCGCCCCTGACTGGTTTTGTCACAAGACCCCTGTCTTCACCGTCACCCCAAGTGATGGACTGAACTATGTTCCCCCAATAAAAATGCTCTGAATCCCCATTCACCACCTGTGGATGTCGTCCCAACTGGGAACAGGGTTTTCTTTGTTCTGTTCATGAGAGATAGCAGTGTAGGGTGTGTCTGAAACATCAGCCCTTCTGAAATAACACAAAGAGCAGGCTAGGCTCAGAGAAGCACGCACCAGCGGGTGTGGGGGGGTGTTGATGCCACCTGGAGACCGTCAGGGAATGCCAACAAGGACACCCTAGAAGCCAAGACAAGGACCTTCCCCCACAGCCAACAGACAGAGGCTTCCTCTGCATGGGGTGCCCTGAGTCCAGACTTCTCGCCTCGTGAACTCCCACACAACAAAGTCCTATTGGTTAAAGCCACCCCCTCAGGGTACTTGTGACAGCAGCAGGAGGTAATTAAGACCTCTGTATCTGTGGCCTCAGGAGCACAGGGTCCCGGTTCAAGACGGGCCATCTCCCAGCCAGGAATACAGCAATAAACCACAGTAACGGGGTGGAAGTGGCCACGCAGGAAACACCACGAGTGCTTTGTTACGGAGGAGCCTTGGCAGGAAGACAAGGCCCAGTGCGAGAGCTCTGCCGCCTCCACGTGTCATAAAAAGCACACCCTGTGGGTAGGGAGGGCGGCTGACTTCTCTCACGAAGGTGTGTGGACAATGTTAACGGACGTGAATGCAAAGTCCCAGGAAGAGAAGGAGAATCAAAGGAGACAGACTTGCAGCGCTGTATGTAAAAGCCCGGAAAATAACTAATTCTTTTTATGAATCTTGTCAGGGATAATGTCCCAGTTCCATTTTTGCAAGTATTTACATTTGCAATCCCTTCTGTTCTATTGAGAGCCTTGATGGAACAGTGGTCAGAAGCACTCAGCTGGTAAAAACCCTCCGGCTTCCATGAAGATTGACAGCCTTGGAAACCCTGTGGTGCAGTTCCACTCTGTCCTCCAGGGGCGCTGTGAGTCAGAATCGACTCCACAGCAATGGACTGGGTTGGGTTTTTGGATTTCTGGATATTACGAGTCGAAATTGACTTCACAGCAGTGGGTTGGGTTAGGCTTTTGGATTTTGGGGATATTATGAGTCAGAATCGATTCTACAGCAGTGGGTTGGGTTGGGTTTTGGGTTTTCTGGGATATTATGAGTCAGAATTGATTCCAGAGCAGTGGGTTGGGTTGGGTTTTTGGTTCTCTGGGATATTATGAGTCAGAATCGACTCCAGAACAGTGGGTTGGGCTGGGTTTTTGGTTTTCTGGGATATTATGAAATTACACTGTGAGAGCTAAAAGGAACTTAGATGCTGTCTCATCTGAAGTCTTCATGCAAACATGGTGAACCTGCAGCCCAGAGATTTCACCCAAGTTCTCAGACATGACAAAAGGAAGTACTAGAAAGTTTTCAGCCTTCTTGTTCCTGAAGATGGTCTAGTTTCCTAAGACAATTAAAAAAGAAATAACTACTGCAAACAACTTGTTTTAGACTCACAACAGCTGACCATCATCACATTTGATTTGGTCCTTAAAATATTAAGTTTGTTTAAATATAAGAGTCATTATAGAATCGATAGGCTTCCATTCCACATCTGTGTCCCAGCAAAAGGCCCTTCTTGGCGAGATGGGAGGTCCCTCACAGCACTCAAACTCCTGGCCTCATAGGACAATGAAAATGTCTTGAGGACTCACACAGTGACACAGGGCGAGGATTTTACTTCCTTGCCCTCAGGAGAAGAACGGAGACTAGTTACTGCAGTGACTGTCCTTATCAGGCTGGTGTCTTATAAGCCTCTAGGGCTGCAGGTCCCTAGACTAGATGTCGTTGAGTCAGTTCTGACTCATGGCGCCCCCATGTGGTTCAGAGTAGAACTGGGCTCCAGAGGGTTGTCAATGGCTGACTTTTCAGAGAGAGACTGGTAGGCCTCTCTTGTGAGGCACCTCGGGGTGGATTCCAACTGCCAACCTTTCAGTAAGGAGCCAAGTGTTCAACCCTCCTCATCCCATCAAGAGCACCCTCAGTAATACCCCACAGGGTCTCCGTGAGCTGCAACCAACATGAAGGTAAGAGGTTTGCTTTGGTTTTCAGCTTTTTACATTTCAGAATTAATGTTTGCTTGGTTAACTTTTTAAAAAATATTTTCTGGCTGCAAGGGTGTTGTTGCTGTTGTTGTTATGTGCCATCAAGTCAGACCCGACTCATAGCGACCCCTCGTTGGGTTTTCAAGGTGGTATCACAATGGAAGTAGATTGTCCAACCTTCCTTCCGAGGAGAGGCTTGTGGGTTTGAACTGGCAGCCTTCCAGTTAGCAGTCAAGTGCTTTAGGCACTCCGCCACCAGAGCTCCATTTGAGACAAAGAAATTAACAGAAACTCAAAACCAACTCACTGCCATTGAGTAGACTGTGACTCACAGAGACCCCCTTTGGATTTCTGAGGCTGTAAATCTTTATGGAAGTAGACTGCCCAGTGTTCCTTGCGAGGAGTGGCTGGAGAGTTTGAACCACCAACCTTCTGGTTAGGAGTCAAATGGCTTAGGCACTGCACCACCAGAGCACCTTGAAAGTAATAGGGAATCAGATTAAAGGAACGCAAATGAAGGAAACCCTCAAGGAGATGGGTTGACAAAAGCCGCACAATGGACACAAATATAGCACCAATCGTGAAGACCGGCTGTACACAGAATTGCCATGAGTCCGAGAGCCAACTCGACTGCAACTAAGAACCTATTAAAATATTAAAAGTATTAAAAATATTAACTTAAAGAACCTTTTTGTACTGGTTTGTTCTATTTTTGGATCAGCTATCAATTGCTTTACGAATTTTTTCTATCAACTTCTTGAACGTTTCTGAACCATTTTCAAACGACAAAAACACAAGCCGAACGAGGATAGCAAGGCGTTGTCGCGCTGACGCTGCACACGTCATCAACAAGGGCCAATCGCGAGAAAAGGACATCACGACGCTGAAAACCAAGGAAGCCCCGTGACACAGACACAGCGGCCACCACAATGGGCTCTGACACAGCAAGGACGGTGAGGACCGCGCTGGGCCGCAGCGCTCCCTTCTGTTGTGCGTGGGGGGGCTCTGAGGCAGAGCCGACGCCATGGTAACCAGCAGCAACAAAGATCCGGGGAGGAGAGACTCGCCTGGGTTCACGGCCACGGAGGCCGTGCCTCTCCCGCGCCCAGGACATACGTACCCAGGCTCCAGTCCATCTCCTCAGTGGCGTCCCCGTAGGCCCCATGCTGACTCTTGCCGGTGAAGTTCTTGGAGGAGAAGAGGGCCGTGTGCACGTGCAGGTAGGACAGGACAAGCAGGAAGGGTGACTCGGCGTTCCTGCAAACATACACGCGAGAAGGTTGAGCAGGTGAGCTCCATTCCATGGCAAGCAGCCCTCCACTGCATCACGCCCGCTGACCATTCTGAGAAGGCCACAAAACAGTCCCCAACGCTGGCCTTGTGTTCAGAGGATGCTAAATCTCCACTGGGGCCCTGGGAAGCAATTTAACGAGACCCTCTGGGAATCAGCAAATGGAAGGAGGACATTGTGGGAACATGCTCAGATGTCACCAGACCAAACCAAACCCATTGCCACTGGAGTCCATTCCCACTCACAGCACCCCTGGGGACAGAGTGGAACTATACTACAGTGTTTCCAAGGCTGTCAATCTTTATGGAAGCAAAGCCCAAACCACACACACTGCTGTGAGGTCGATTCTGACCCACAGCGCCCCTAGAGGACAGAGTGGAACTGCACCACAGGGTTTCCAAGGCTGTCAATCTTCACAGAAGCAAAGCTCAAAGGAAACCCACTGCCATGGACTCGATTCTGACTCACAGCGCCCCTACAAGACAGAGTGGAACTGCACCACAGGGTGTCCAAGGCTATAATCTTTATGGGAGCAGATTGCCAGGTCTTTTTGCCATGAAGCCACTGGGTGGGTTTGAACCACTGACCTTTCAGTTATCACCCAAGCACTTTACTGTTGTGCCACCAGGGTTCCTTCTACTATATAGAGTGGGAACTACTAACTATATATAAGAAAACTCCTGACCTAAGTCTCTGGTCATTTTGACGGGATTATCCCCTAAGTCAAATATCTTTACCAGCCACTAACAGTTGTAAATAAGCATTTAGTTAAATCAATTTTGCCTTTAGGAAATGTTGTAATACTTTAACTTCTCATGATAACTGAAAACATTTCAAAATTTGCATCAGGTATTGAGTCACTATGAATTGGATTCAACTGGACGACAATAGGTTTGCTTTTTCTATTGTGAATCTTGGAAGCCAGGTGTCGGGGAAGAATACTGAATAGACCATGGGCATCAGAAGGACACACAATTCTGTCTTTGAAGAACTAGGCCAGAATGCTCCTTAGAAGCAAGCATGGTGAGACTCTATCTTCCATACTTTGGTCATGTGAACAGGAGGGACCAGTCCCTGGAGAAGGACATCATGCTTGGTAAAGTAGAGGGTCAGCGAAAAAGAGGAAGACCCTCAATGGGACACAGTGACACAGTGGCTGCAATGATGGAATCAAACGTTAACAATTGTGAAGCTGGTGCAGGACCAAGCAGTGTTTTGTTCTGTTGAACGTAAGGTTGCTATGAGTTGGAACTGACTTGATGGCACTTGACAACGACAACATTGCAACTGTGATAACTTTACCGCTAATGAACCAACGGATGCCTACTCTTCTGAATGCATTTGTAATATGTGAGTTCTTTCAGCCTGTACAGCTGCGTCTGGGTCAACTTCACAGACCCAATGGCAATAACACTTGTCTTTTAAGGTCAATTCTTGCATTTATTAGCCTCTAGACCTTTGAAACAGAAAGTAAGCACAGAACATCACACTTTGAGTGACAGCTGAGCCAGGCACCTCTTGTTTTCTGCAAGCAGGCAGATCACAGCCAACCAGTCATTGTCCATCACCTGTACAGTGCTTTATAGTTCCACTGCTTGCTGATAAATTATATCACCTTTTTCCCCCTTTTTGTTACAAGAGTATAAAATAAAAGAATGTTGTTAAAATTGCACAGTTAAGGAGCCCTAGTGGTGCAATGGTTAGGCACTTAGATGCTAACCAAAAGGCTGATGGTTTGAACTCAGCCAGCACTCCATGGGGAAAAGACCTGGGGCTTTGTTGCCACAAAAATTACAGCTAGGAAACCCTGTGGGAAAGTTCCACTCTGTCCTCTAGGGGCGCTGTGAGTTGGAATAGACTCCATGGCAATGGGTTTGGTTTGGGCTTTGCTTCTATGAGGATTGACAGCCTTGGAGACCCTGTGGTTCAGTTCCACTCTGTCCTCTAGGGGCGCTGTTAGTCAGAATTGACTCCATAGCAGTGGGTTTGGTTTGGGCTTTGCTTCTGTGAAGACTGACAGCCTTGGAGACCTTGTGATGCAGTTCCACTCTGTCCTCTAGGGGCGCTGTGAGTTGGAATTGACTCCATGGCAGTGGGTGTGGTTTGGGCTTTGTTTCTGTGAAGATTGACAGCCTTGCAAACCCTATGGAGCAGTTCCACTCTCTAGGCTCTCTATGAGTTAGAATCAACTCCACGGGATCCAGCAACAGTAACAATAACATAGTTCTCCCCATTATCTTACCTCCCATCCCCACCGCCAAACCTTCTAAAATCCCATCATGTTACATAGCATGCGGGGTTGAATTATGTCCTCTCAAAGATATGTTCAAGTCCTGATCCCCGGTGCTTGTGAGCACGCCCCTATCTGTAAATAGGCTCTTTGCAAATATGGTCAAGTTAAAATGAGGCCATGTGGCAGAGGACAGTCTGTTCCCGTAACAATTACAGCCGAGGAAACCCAATGGGCAGTTCTGCTCTGTCACATGTCACAGAGTCACCATGGCTACAATATCGACCTGATAGCATCCAACAACAACAAGGGAAAAAAAAAAAAAAAAAGGTACTAAGTGGCTGGTCCTAACTCCTACAATAACTGGAACTAGAAGACATGAGATTGGAACGTGCCATACCCAATCTGTACCGTTATTTCTCAGAATGAGCAGAAGAAAGGCCTGGCTGGCAGTCGTCACCCTTGTTCATGATCCATAAGGAACAAAGTCTACAGAGGCAGCCTGCTGGCTACTTGTCAGGAAAGGAGAGGTGGCATGGAGGAAGCCAGAACCAGAACTAAGCCAGGCTGTGCCAAGGGATGCTGGCCACACTCAGCCTGCTAAGGCTCTCTCCTGTGGTCCTTCCCACACGCACACCATACTTCCAGCTCCTCCTCGAGATGCATGCCACGGGCCTTAAAACTGGCTTCGAGTCCTGAAAGCAAACTTTAAATCGCACTCTTTCTGCTTGTTCCTAAGCACACAGTTATATTATGCATGGGGACAATTTCACTGCCATTTCTCTCCCATCTGTTCTCCCATTTATTTTCAGATCTAAGGTTGGAAAAAAAAAAAAGAGGGACACTTAGAAAGTCAATCTTCTGAGCATGGAATATGGTCATAGCTGGAGACACAGGGTGCAACTGGCAGGATGTGCTCCAGTCTGGGGCCAACTGGGGTGACCATGTTGGAATGGCAGCCAGCTTTCTTGCCCAAGAAAAAATGATAGTTTTAATTAAAGGAAAAAAAAAAAAAGACAAGAGGACACAGCTAACATTATTGGCAGAACCACAAGATGGGGCACACAATGGAGAAGTGGGGGGAGGAGGGAAACCAATGTAGATGATGAAAATGCTACAACAAGACAAGAAGTAAGCCCAAGAGAAACACTAAAGTGAGGTGGCCAGACGTCGTCTCACCTACTTTGGTCATGTTGTCAGAAGGGCCCATTTTCTGGAGAAGGATGTCATGCTTGGTACAGTGGAGGGTCAATGAAAGAGGGGAAGGGCCTCAATGACATGGGTTGACACAGTGGCTGCGACAATGGGCTCAGGCATAGTAGGGATCGTGAGGTCGACAAGGACGGGCAGTGTTTTGTTCTGTTGTGCATAGGGTCGCTATGAGTCAGAGCCGACTCGACGGCACATAGCAACAACAACAAGATAAACGCCAGGAGTCTCTCCGTGACACACATGGTTAGGCACCTGACTACCAACCAAAACGCTGCCAGTCTGAATCACACAGAAGTACCTCAGAAGATACACCTCGCAACCAACTTCCAAAAGGTCACAGCCTTGAATACACCATGGGGCAGATCTCCTCTGCACACATGGGGTGGCCATGCAGCAGAATCGACCACAACTCACAACCACAAGATAAATCTGGTTGACAGTGAGCTTAGTAAAAGGAAGATGGAGCCAAAGACCCCTGCTTCGGAGTTCCGTGGTGGCCCCGGAATGTGGCTCTCATCTTCAGATGGCGGACAGCCTTTGCTGTGAGGGGATGGTGGTGGGCGTGTTCATGCTGATAAAGTGCACATCTTTATAGAGTTCTTCTTCTGTCACCTCTCTAGAGAGCAGCACATTTGTCACTCCGTAGACAAGACATCACAGACACCAGCCAAGGTCCTGGATGTCAGAATAGAGTGATTAGGTTTTATATACAGAAATAAACCCGGGAAGCACGGAGACCCCGGCTTGCAGAAAGCCGGCACAACATGGAGATTTACCATCCAGGAAGGCAGGTCTGAGCAGTGATGCGTGAGCATGTGCGCCAGACAGGCATAAATCTTCCACCCCTGCGCGCGGCCTGGAGTGGACCAACAGCTCGCTTGCAGGTGGCAGTACCGTCCTTAGCAGAAATCTTCAAGAGCGCACAAGAGGCCATTTCACCATGGCCAGCCTCGGCGAGGACACCAAGCTTCCCATCGTCCCTGTGACCTTGGACGTGGAAACACCTGCATGAGGTGGTAGGAGGGGCACCCTCTGTAACAGCTTAACTCCTATTTTATTCTCTGCAGCTCTTCAGTATACAGCTCTGTGGAAAATTTATCACCACTGTCTTGCATGCTGCAGGCAAAGGGAGAGCTCTCGGAGGCTCCATGTCTTCACTCCACCTGTTAAAATACAGAAGCAGCTGCAAGCCTTCCCGGAAACACGCCCTCATTCCAACCTCAGGGCAGAAAGATTCACATCCTAGGGACGTGGGACACATGGAGGAAGGCGGCAGCAGTACGGTGGTTTTTTCCCCTTTGCAGTCTGTCATGGGCAGTATTTTGAATGTCTTGAGTATAATATTCCACATGGCACTGGGTGGTGGCTTGTACTGTGCAACTGCTGTTCCAGTGCTCTGTGGTACACAGGGTCACTATGGGGCGGAGCTGACTCTACGGCACCTAACAACAACTGTTCCCACTTGAGTGAGCATAGGGTATAAGGCACATGCAATTCAGGACGTCAGGGGACTCTTGGGGCAAGCGTTCTGCTGCTGGGAATGAGGTGTGGCCTAAGACACGTGATGGTGTAAGTGGGCCCCAGCCAGTGGGCTCTGTTCCTGTCCTGCTCTGCAGACAGACTCCAAAACCCAGTTATGTGTCTCTTCCGCCACATCTACAGAATAACTGCTCTGCTAGAAACAGAACTGTGCAGACCCTGCCATTAGCCACCTGCAGTTCAGACAAAGTCACTGATGGTTTAAATGCCAGTCCATGGAATTTCCACCATCCATCCGCCCGTCTGTGACACTGTGGTGGCTTAGGTTTGCTGTGGTGCTGGAAGCTAGGCCACTGGTATTTCAGATCCCAGCAAGGTCCCCCATAGTGGACAGGTTTCAGCGGGGCTTCCAGATGCAGACAGACTAGGAAGAAAGGCCTGGGTATCTCCTTCTGAGGATCAGCCAGTGAGAGCCCTGTGAATCACAACTGAAGAGTGTCTGACATCGTGCTGGAAGGTGAGCCCCTAGGTTGGAAGGCACTCAAAGCACACAGTGCGACCAAAAATGGACTGAAACACAGCAGCAACCCGGGGTGATGCCAATGGTTAGTATGGTCAGCGGCTAACAGACAGGTTGGGGGTTAAAGTCCACCCACTGGCACCTCAGGGAAAGGGCAGGTGATCACCAGGTGATGCCCCAAGGAAAACCCAACGGAGCACAGTTCTAGTCTGACACACCCGCGGTCACTTGGATCAGCCACAGAAACAGGTGACCCTGATGTCTGCAAGGTTGGTGAGGCCATAGGCCTGGCTGTGTCCCCCCGAGGTGACAGTCAGCAGGAACCAGCCTGGAAGAGGAAGAACAAGTCTAGTAATCTTGATGCCCATGAGGCCTCCCACCTTCACTCATCTCCTCGCCTGCCTGAATCTCTGGGTGCTTGTTCTGGTACCATCTGATGTACAAAAGCACGTCCTTCCTGACTTCAGTTTAGGTCATAATCCCAGGGCACGAAACAGGTCTGCGTGTTTGATGCAAAGAAGAAAGTCCCAAGATGCCTTTCTCTATACTCCACTTAGGAATGCATGGACTGAGATCCAGCGGGAGAAAGACAAACATCCTCCATGACTGGATTCAGCTACAGCACAGTCAACGTCCCCCCGTGACTGGATTCAGCTCACGGCATGGTGAACATCCCTCAATGACTGTATCCAGCTCACGGCATGGTTGACCTCCCTCCATGCCTGGATTCTGATACAGCATGGTCAACATCCCCCCATGACTGTATTCAACTCATGGCAAGGTCAGTGCCTCTCCATGACTGTATCTAGCTTACGGCATGGTCAACGTCCCTCCATGACTGTATCCAGCTCACGGTATGGTCAACGTCCCTCCATGACTGGATCCAGCTCATGGCATGGTCAACATCTCTCCATGACTGTATTCAGCTCACGGCATGGTGAACATCCCTCAATGACTGTATCCAGCTCATGGCATGGTTGACCTCCCTCCATGCCTGGATTCTGATACAGCATGGTCAACATCCCCCCATGACTGTATTCAACTCATGGCAAGGTCAGTGCCTCTCCATGACTGTATCTAGCTTACGGCATGGTCAACGTCCCTCCATGACTGTATCCAGCTCACGGTATGGTCAACGTCCCTCCATGACTGGATCCAGCTCATGGCATGGTCAACGTCCCTCCATGACTGGATTTAGCTCATGGCAAGGTCAATGCCTCTCTATGACTGTATTCAGCTCACAGCATGGTCAACCTCTGTCCATGACTGTATTAAGCTCAAGGCATGGTCAACATCCCTCAATGACTGTATTTGGCTCACGGCATGGTCAACGTCCCTCCATGACTGTATTCAGCTCATGGCACGTCAATATCCTTCTATGACTGTATGCACCTCACAGCATGGTTAACGTCCCTCCATGACTGTTATCCAGCTCACAGTATGGTCAACATCCCTCCATGACTGTATTCAGCTATGCCATGGTCAACGTGTAGAGGCACTCACCCAAAAGTCCCTCCATGCTGAACAGCGTGTCTTGTGGGGTCTCAAAACCGTCTGCATTCTGAACAATGTATCTTGTGGGGTTACCAAAGCCTGAGATCCAACAAGAGGTGGTGAAGGTGTTACTTGGCATCAAGTCGGCTCTGACCCCTGGCGACCTTCCGTGGACAGGACGGGACACCGTCTGGTCCTGCACCATCTTCACGATCACTGGCATGTCTGAACCCACTGCTGCGGCTGCTGTGTCAGTCCATCCCATGACAGGGTTTCCTCATGGTTACTGACCTCTGCTTTACCAATCACAACAATTTTGTCTAGAAAGTGGCCTTTCCCAATGGAGTGTCCAAAGAAAGGCTGCTGACCTCTCGCCATGTTCGCTTGGAAGAAGCATTCTGGCTAAATAAAAAATTGGCTCAAAAATTAATGAAAATCACCTGGAAGTACTGTGCTTCATTTTTAAAAAAATCACCTCTGGGTTCAGTTCCTACATGGAGAACTACGTACAAAGACTGACAGACCCTCTTCAACAAAGAAAAGGGAAACCAATTAACACAGACACAGAAGATAATCCTGGACCCGAGCCTTGAAGGGAAGGATACAGAAGTGGACTAAACCCCAACTAGTAGAAGAATTTGCGT
>NW_006922013.1:2103908-2108515 GCF_000298275.1 Orycteropus afer afer | reverse complement strand
AACATAAACTTTGAAGGAGTCCGTGGGTGGTACAAAGGTTTAGCCCTCAGCTGATAGCCAACAGCTTGGCAGTTCAAATCCCCAAGGTGCCTCAGAAGAAAGGCCTGACAATCTTGAAAGGTCCCAGCCTTGGAAAAGCCCTGGAGCTGTATTACTCTGCGTACACACACACACACACACACACACAGTCGCCGTCAGTCAGCATCGAGCTTGCAGCAACGAACAACAAGCATGCCACAGAGTTCTGCAGCTCCTGCATTAGGTCACATGTCAGTGGCTCCTTCCAGAAACTCGAGATAACAGAATAATGCCTGGGGTGTCCTTTCACAGGAGCACAGGGCCACACAGGCCTCAGTGTTTCTCAAAGCACCACCAGGAGCCCGGGCCTGAGAGTCCCGCCGGAGCCGCTGGACGTGGAGATGTGCAGGGCGCAGTGCTGGCGCCTGCCTTGTAACGGGGCAGCCGTGACGCATGGCAACTCCGTGGTGTCACAGCAGAAACTAGCCTGCATAGGCTTGGCAATGCACGTCACAATAAAGCCAGTCACTGGAAGTTTCCCAGCACATATAAAAGTTATGTTTATACCATAAGTTGTCTATTAAGGAGCTCTGGTGGCACAGTGCTTAAAGCATCCAGCTGATCACCAAAAGGTCAGGGGTTCAAACCCACCAGCTCCTCCTCAGCCGAAAGATGTGCCAATCTGCTTTGGTAAAGATTGACAGCCTAGGACGCAGGTCTGCTCCATCCTCTAGGGGCACTGACAGTGCTGGGTTTGTTTTGCGGTTGTTTTGTTACCTATTAAGTGTGCAATAGATACCACGATGAAAAAGTCTGAAATCCTGTGAGAATGACCAAGACAGGACACAGTGACGAAGGGACCCCATGCTGTCGGAAAACGGTGTGACAGACTTGCTTGAGGCAGGGTGGCTACAACCTTCCACTTGTGAAAAATGCCAGTCTGGGATATGCAACAAAGGGAAGTGCAATAAAACGAGGTCTGTCTGTCCCACCCTTTCAAATGCAGCCCTCCAGGGGCTAGTGCCTAGGACCTAGGCCCTGCTGAGTGGGCCCCGTTAATTTATGACCTGCGCTCTGGCCGCAGGCATTTGCAACCAAGCACCTCTCCATCTGTGACAACCAAAGATGAAGCAAATGCTCATGAAGGTGACGGCCAGCTCAGATTGGCCATCCTGTCAAGAATCACAGTCTGTCCTTCCCACGCCTGATAGGTCTCTGCATTAAGTGGTCCAGGTAAGAAGGGTTCCTGGCATGGGGACAGCCAGCGGAGCAGAGTGTACCTTGGCCTACGTGAGCTCCCTAGTGCACAGGCCACTGCTTCTCAACATCCCATTTGTCCTTCCGGCGGGTGCCTGCTGAGCCCAGAGTCAGGAAAACCAAGACAAAGAGCTCAGATCTGATCCCAAACTTGACAACCCGATAAATCACCTATGAGCGTTGGTTGGGGCCTTAGAGGTGATCGTGTCTGCATGTCCCGGACACAGGCCGGCTGATGCTTTCGGGTAATAGTCACTGCTCCTCTAGCCCCCTATCTCCTAAATCCTCCTCCAGAAACGGTTAAGGATTGGCAGAGTGCCTAGGGCATGGACTGCTAACCAGAAGGCTGGCGGTTCAGACCCACCAGCCACTCCTCGGAGTGGTTGGGCAATCTACTTCCATAGTGATACCGCCTCAGAAACCCAAGGGGGGGTCATATGAGTTGGGTCTGACTCGAGGGCACATAACAACAACAACAACAACAACAACAAAATTTAGTGGTGTACATCCTACCCCTGTACGTGTAGTAGGAGCTCTGGGAGTGGAGTGGTTACAGCATTCGGCTGCTAACCCAAAGGTCAGCATTTCAAACTCACTAGCCTCTCCAAAGGAGAAAGATGAGCCAGTCTGCTTCCTTAAGGATTGACAGCCTTGGAAACCCTGTGGGGCAGTTCCACTCTGCCCTCTAGGGGTGCTGTGGGTCAGAATCGATGGTTTGGGCTTTGCTTCCATAAAGATGGGCAACCTTGGAAACCCTCTGGGGCAGCTGCACTCTGTGTTATAAGGTCACTATAAGTCCGAATGGACTTGCTGGCAGTGGATTTGGCTGTGGTTTTTCATACCTGTAGTTAGGACCCTGTGTGGGAGTGGGCTATCTTTATTATGTTAATGATGCAGTACTGGGGTAGGGTGAGTCTTGACTCAATGTCTTAGAAGATCTGAAAGCAGCAGCGTGAGCAAACAGATGGGGCAGACAGACGTCAGAGGGTGATGGTCAGGAACCAGGAAACAGAAGCTGAGAGGAGACCAGGCCCTCCTGCAGAGCCGAGGCAGGGAGAACGCCTTCCTCCGGGCCGGCGCCCTCAACTCGGGCTTCTGCCCTCCGCAGCTGTGACCGGACAGATTTCTGATTGGGAAAGCCACTCACCTGGGAGATTTCTGTTGGAGCAGCACCAAGGACTGGGACAGAAATCACTATGGATCATTTATCGCTTTCCAAAAACCAAACCAAACTCACTGCCATCAAATTGGACCCGACTCATAGTGACCCCTCCTTGGGTTTCCGAGGCACTATCACTACAGAAGTAGATTGCCCAGTCTTCCTTCTGCGAAGTAGCTGGTGGGTTTGAACTGCCAACCTTCTGGTTAGCAGTCAGATGTCTTAGGCACTACACCACCAGGGCTCCTTCATTTATCACTTTGTAAAGGAAAAATACGTGTTTTTTATACACCAGCAAAATATTCTTATCAAATTTTTCTCTGATAGATTCTATTCTCTGATGACATATTTTAAAATCCTGGTCCACATACACTTTAGAACGACCCTTCAAATAATCAAAATTTTGTGAGGAGTTAGTCCCTTCTGCTTCATTTCTCTATAAAACTGTCCATGTTCCTTCAAACTCCTCCCACGCCATGTTACTATGAAGCAAGCCTTTCCTGAAAATCAGAAGACCATGTCGTCCTCCCCTGGGGGTCTGCCTCTTGATTTCAGGGCTGTCCATAGAATATTTATAGGTCTGGAGACCCGACTCCATATGGGTGTGCTCACAGGTTCTTTTATCCTTTTGTCACCCAGCTGTACTTCCTCTCCAGCTGTTCCTTAGGTTCCCTTAGGTTTTGACTAAATGTCAGTCCCTTCCAAATACAGCCCTCTGTTCCAGGTCGACCCACACACTGCAACTGTTATCCCTTCACATATCGAGCTTCTGAGAAAATCTCATTTAAAGTATTCCTCAGCTTTAAAACAAACTTGAAAACCACTACTTGTGTTGTGTGTGTGTGTACGTGTTGCCTGCCATCCAATCAATGGTGTGTGTGTGTGTGTGTGTGTGTTGTGTGCCATCCAATCAATTCCAACTCATAGCAACCCTAGAGGACAGAGTGGAACTGCCCCACAGGGTCTCCTAGGCTGTCAGTCTTCATGGAACCAAAACCCACACCAAACTCACTGCCACTGAATTGATTCCAACTCACAGCGCCCCTAAAGGACAGAGTAGAAGTGCCCCTAAAGGGTTTCCAAGGCTGTCTGTGTTCATGGAAGCAAAGTCCAAACCACACCCAGTACCTGGAGGGGATTCCGACTCACAGCGCCCCTAGAGGACAGAGTGGAACTGCACCACAGGGTCTCCAAGGCTGTCAATCTTCACAGAAGCAAAGCCCAAACCACACCCACTGCCCTGGAGTTGATTCTGACCCACAGCGCCCCTAGAGGACAGAGTGGAACTGCACCACACTTTCCAAGGCTGTCAATCTTTACAGAAGCAAAGCCCAAACCACACCCACTGCCATGGAGTCAACTCCAACTCATGGTGACCCCATGTGTCACAGACAGAACTGAGTTCCACAGGATTTTCCTGGCTGTCATCTTTACAGAAGCAGACTGGGAACTCTTTCTTCCGGGTGGGTTTGAACCACCAACCTTTCAATTAGTAGTTGAGCTCAAAAAGTCTGTGCCATCCAGGGACCTCTGGGTACCTAGGGACACTGTAGCTTAGGTCTGTCACAAGTTGGGTTGGGGATATTGAGCTTGTCCTACCTCAAGGCTCCTGAGCAAAAGCGGTTAAGTGTCACTTCTATAATAATAGAAAATTTATAATAAAATTTATAATAATATACATTAAAAAAACACTGCTATTGAGTTGATTCTGACTCATAGCGATGCCCATTGGGTTTCCAAGGCAGTAAACCTTTACTGAAGAAGATTGCCCCATCTTTCTTCTGTGGAATGGCTGGTGGGTTTGAAGCACCAATCTTCTGATGAGCAGTCAAGTGCCTTAGGTACTGCACCACCAGAGCTCCTTCACCTCTATAATAAGGTCAGGAAAAGTCCCTGAGGAACCACTGACTCTTTCTTCCATGTGGTTGCAATTGTGGAGGTGTTGTGTTCAGACGCTGGAGCCCTGAGATCTTCGCAGGCTGGATCCCGGAGTCTCCACGGTGTGGAGGAGAGCTTCCTTGTCTCCCAGTGATGAGCCCATCTTGCTGATGGGCAAGAAATACATGTTCAAGTGTTAGTGCAGAGATGCCATCAGTCTCTGCTGACCAAACCAGACAGGGTACCAGAATGGGGATGATGCATTGAACCCCCAAACAAAAAGTCACACGGTGCC
>NW_006922013.1:2098990-2102128 GCF_000298275.1 Orycteropus afer afer | reverse complement strand
GCCACGCCGATGACCTGCAGGGGGATGAAGGCCAGCAGCCGGATGCCCGTGGTGAACACCGTCCCCGCCCCCGGCTTGCAGTCACGCATGTTGCTGGTGGGCAGCCCGTAGAAGTGATCGAAACCGTGGCTCAGTGGGTGGTGGCAGAAGTCCGCTTTGCTGGCACAGCTCATCCCCAGGTGCCACTTGCCTGAGGAGACAAGCAGAGAAGACATTTGAATCCCGTGCTGAACAACGGGCCGTCATCCTGTCCGCTCTGTCTCACGGTGCCCGGTGTGTCTCAGGGCAGAACTGAGCAGCATGGGCTTTTCCATGGCTCATCTTTCCAAAGGGGATCCCCAGGAGTTTCTTCCAAGCAGCCTCTGGGTGGACTGGAACCACCGCCTTTGTGGTTAGCAGCTACGCATGTGCCCAGGGACTCCATGGCAAACACAAGTGGAATGAAAAATGAGGTTCCTATGCGGCGAATAGGAGCTCTGGTGGCTCAGCCCCTAAGGCATCTGACTACTAACCAGAAGGCAGGCGGTTCAAACACACTAGCCACTCTGCAGAAGGATGGGCCAATCTATTTCCATAAAGATTTACTACCTCAGAAACCCAATGGGGGTTGCTATGAGCTGGAATAGACTTGACAGCAGTGAGTTTGGTTTTTATGAGGCAAACTGCAAGCACAATCCTAATGAAACCAGCTGCCTTCCAATCAATTCTGCCCACTCCACCCCTTGTCTGTGAGAGCAGAACTGAGCGTCACGGTATTATCTGGGCTGAAATCTTTACAGAAGCTGATCTCCAGGCCTTCCTTAGGTGGTGGTGCTGGGTCAGTTTGGATTTCCAGCCTTTAGGTGAATAGTTACACCACACAGCACCTCCTTAGTCCCAAAGACACTCTGAGTTCAATGCCCGCTTCTAAGCCCCAGGAAAAGTAAGGCAATTCTCTGTATTTATTAGCCAACCTTTGCAATTATAGGTGCCTACTGGTTCAGCCCGGCTTTTCCACAAACACTAGACTTTTGTCTACTCACGCTACCGGATCACAAAAGTTAAGTGACTGATTGCAAAAAAAGGGAAACTGAATAAATATAAAAAGAACTAACCTATTCAATAGGCAGGAAATAAGACGACATAGAAAACTACAAGCATTTTTTACCCTACCTTCTGGGATAGATGCTTTTCAGTGAAACTTCCTCAAAATTAAATTTGTATAACCAACTTAATTTCCATCCTTGAATGTTGAAAGTAAAAATGAGTCCTCACTCAGAGCAACTATCCCTGAGGCAAAAAGAAGGCATGCTCAATAACTCAGCAATTATTTTAAATACCTATGAAAATTTCTTATAAAATGTTCATTGTACCACTAAATTAGTGAGGTCTTCAAAAAAAAAAAAAAATGATAGCTGTATACTAAGATGTCAGAGGACAGAAGGGACTACTGCTCCCAGGAGACTCTCTGGGGTTCATGCGATGGGTTGCTGGGACCCAAGCAATACAGGCACGCATACCATCCCTGTCAAGGAATAAAGTCAACGGGAATGCCAGTCGAACAAAATTCTGTCACCATTCTAGTGTTGAAAGGTAAAATGAAAATCGTTGCCAACAGCATGCATGGTGTGTACATATAAACCTCTCTGTTCTGTGTGTCTGTCTGTCTCTCTCATCCACTACTTATCATCTAGTTATCTAAGATGGTCTGGTGGCACAGTGCCTAAGGCATTTGACTGCTAACCAGAAGGTTGGCAGTTCAAACTCACCAGCTGCTCCATAGATGGAAGACAGGGTAATCTACTTCTAGAAAGATTTACTGCCTTGGAAACCCAATGGGGGTTGCTATGAGTCAGAATCGATGCAATGGAAGTGGGTTTGTTTTGGGTTTTGTTTAATTATCCACCTCATCTATTTCTTATCTATGATTTAACTCATGCATCCAACTCATCTATCTGTCTGCCTATCATCTCTTATTGCATCCATCCATCCATCCATCCATCTATCTACTTATCTTCCTGTTCACCCATCTCTCATTTTAGTCTCTTATCTCTATCTATACATCTATACCCATACCTATACAACATATCTATCTCATCCATCATCCATTCATCTTTACATGTCTCTACCTCCACATCTATTTCTCGATCTATCATCTATCTTTCCATCCATCCATCCATCCATCATTCCATTCACCTCTCTATCTATCATCTCTCTATCTGTCATGCACGAAAGATGAAGCAGTCTGTTTTCATAAAGATTTACCACCTTGGAAACCCAATGAGGGGCCACTATGAGTCAAAAGTGACATGATGGCAGAAAGTTGGGTTTGGATTTCTATATCTACCATCTGACTCGTCCATTTATCTATCTCCTCTATATCCCTCTTATCTATCATCAGTCATCTGTCTGCACACACTTACCTGCACATGTATAAATGCACATATCTGTACATTCAAATACCCCGGATAGACTCCTCCATCTTTCACTTGGAAGTGAAGTCATTTCTCCTCTCTGTAACACTGGGCAGCACACACCGTGCCGGGCCCGCCACCCCTCAGCAGGCTGCTGCACTGTCCCCTCCCAAATTCCCGCTCATGGGCCTGGTCCCCTCCTGCCTCCCATCATCGGCGCATACCGATCAGAGCTGTCGCATAGCCCTGGTTCTTCAACAGCCTGGCGAACGTGAGCTCGCTGGTGGGCAGCCCTCCAGAGGAGGCGGTGAAGATGAACACCCCAATTCGGGACCGGGACGCCATTCCTGCAGCAGGAAAAACCAGCATTAAGGCAGGGAATGCAAGCGGTTGTCCCGAGGAGGAGGACAGTGGCGTGGCTGCGAGGGTGATGGCATTACCTGATCGGACGGGGTACCGGCCAGTCATGAAGGCTGCCCGACTCGGCGTGCACAGGGGCGATGCAGCCAAGTGTTGGGTGAGCTTCACGCCCCCTCGGGCCAGCCGGTCAATGTTGGGAGTCCTGGAACAAAAGAACCCTGTCATCTCTGGAGACTGGGATGGTTCATTCATATTCTGTGCCAACTGGCTAGCTAAGCTTCTCAGGGGTTTGGCAGACAATGGACTGGGTGCTCTTCCATAATGCAGTGCCATCCCATGTCATGTGATGTAATCATCTCCATAATGCAATGTGATGTGATCACCT
>NW_006922013.1:2096423-2097238 GCF_000298275.1 Orycteropus afer afer | reverse complement strand
TGTGATGTGATCACCTCCATAATGTAATGTGATGTGATCACCTCCATAATATAATGTGATGTAATACCTTCCATAATATAATGTGATGTAATCACCTTCCATAATGTACTGTGATGTAATCACCTTCCATAATGTACTGTGATGTAAATGTCTTCCACAATGTTGTCCAACGTGAGCAGGCAATCATCTGAAAGGACTTCTTCCTTGGGACTGAGCCCTGCCTGCAGAACATGAACGGATGTTCTGGCAAAGCTTGCTCATTCTCTCACCCCTGCACTTCTCTTGTTGCCTGACCTCTGGTTCTGTTGATGCTGTTATTGTGTGCTGCTGAGTCAATTCTACACTCAACCTATAGTGTTTCCTCAGTTTTGATCTTACGAGAGAATACTGGGAGGACTTTTCCCCCACGGAGCCACTGAGCAGGTTTGAACCACCAACCTTTTGGTTGGCAGCCAAATGTTTAACCCTTGCACCACCAGGGCTGCTTCTGGGATGTGAGCCTGCAAAAGTCTCCACCCTGCTGCCTGACCTGCAGATTTTGGCTTTACCAGACCTTGCAACTCCATGAGCCAGCCCAGGCCTCCAGCCTACTGCCTAAAACATGGATTTGGGACTTGTTAGTCCCTGCAGTTGCATGAGCCATTTCCTTGAAGGAAATCAGTATCTTTCTATTTCTCATATATGTATGTATATGTGTGTGTGTATATATACATGTGTGTGTGTACACCAAAAACCAAACCAGTGCCATCAAGTCAATTCTCATATATGTATATATATGTACATATACACATACATATATATGCATGTATAAAACA
>NW_006922013.1:2084763-2089989 GCF_000298275.1 Orycteropus afer afer | reverse complement strand
TTATGCACAGGGAGACAGCTCAGGGCGCAGAAGAGTATGGAGGGATGGACACTGGGAAGAGGTAACTATGGGGAGGAAGTGGGAGAGGAGCTGTTGCATTATAAATTTTGGTCAATGACATGAGACAAAGTATATTATGTGAACTGCTGTATGAAAAGTGAATTTACTCTGTAAATCTTCACCAAATCAAAATAAAATTTAAAATAAATAAATAAATAAAAAAGGATTGCATTTTAAGTGCAGTCTGACAAAGTCGAATGGTGAATCAGTCACCATTGATTCAGTTATGACTCATCACAGCCCCATGTGTATTTGAGTAGAACCATGTTGCACAGGGTTTTTAATGACTGGGTTTTTGGAAGTAGATTCCAGACCTTTCTTGGAGGCCCATCTGGATGGACTTGACCTTCCAACCGTGAGCAGCTGAGCACATGTCCACCACCGAGGTGCTCCTAAAGTCAAACCAAAACTAAGCCAAACCCGCTGCCCCTGAGTTGACTCTGACCCATGGCACCCTCATGCATTTCAGAGCAGAGCTCTGCTCCACAGGGTTTCTAATGGCTCATTTTTTTTTGGAAGTGGATTGCCACGTCTTTCCTTTAAGATGCCTCTGGCTGGACTTTAGCCTCCAACTTCCATTTAGCAGCCCAGCGCATTAACCCAAGGACTCCTTTTAAGCTGAGGAGCAATAGAAATACTTGTTATGCTAAGTCAGTTGTATGCAGAAGACTTAGAGACCAAATGCCCCGTCCTATGTAGAACTGAGGTACCTGATGGCTCTCATGGTTTGTGCTAGACGACCAAGTGAAGGGCTGGCAATTTGAACTCATCCATCAGGGCCATGTCAAAAAAGCCTGTTGATCTGCTTCTGTGAAGATCACCCAAGAAAACCCTGTGGGGCTCAGTCCTACCGAGAAGTGTCTCCTGGTTCTGCTGCCACCGCTGGCTTCTCTGCTGCTGCTTCTTGCCACCTGCACATCTCACCATCTCTGATGTTCCAGCTCTCCACACCACCTTCTGAGGCCTCACAGATTTGCCTTTGACATCCCTAAGTCCACCAGCAGTGTCTTCCAGGCAATCTAGTCTTTTCCTATTAGGTACTTTAAAACTCTTCCAGGCTCTACCCATGACTCTATTCCAAAGCTGCACCCACATTTTAGGTACCTGCTCAAGCAGCACCCCACTCTTGGTACCAAATTTTGTCTTAGCTTTCTAGTGCTGCTGTAACAGAAATGCCACAAGTGGGTAGCTTCAACAAACAGACATTTACTTTCTCACGGTTTGTTGCTGTTGCTAGGTGCCACCCAGTCTGTTCCGACTCACAAGGGGAGCAGAATGAAATGCTGCCCAGTCCAGCACCACCCTCACAATCCTTGCTATGTTTGAGCCCATCATTGTAGCCACTGTGCCAATCCATCTCCCCAAGGGCCTTCCCCCTTTTCTCTGACCCTCCACTTTACCAAGCATGAGATCCCTCTCCAGGGACTGGTCCCTTCTTACAACATGGTCCCATCTCATAGTTTAGGAGGCTGGAAGTCTGAATTCAGGGTGCTAGCTCTAAGGGGAAGGCTTTCTCTCTCTGTCAACTCACTTTAAGAGGAAGGCCCTTATCTTCTTTAAGCATCCGTGGGCCCAGAATTCCTTGGAGATCTGTGTGTGTCTTGATCTTCCTCCAGGTTTAGGAGGTTCTCAGCACAAGGACCCCAGGGTCACAGGATGCACTCCATTCCCAGTTCTTGCTTGGTGGTCCCTCAGTCACACATGGGGGTGCCATGAGCCAGAACCTACTCAACGGCAATGGGTTCGGCTCAGTTTTGGTTTTTCATGTCAAGTCAAGTGTCTGATGCCTTTAAGTTTTCCTTTCATTCCACTTTCCTCCCCCTGTAATCACACCTGGCCCTTTAAAAGTTATGACAGTGTAAAACATGGCATCTGTCCATTGTCCAGTGTAACTGACGTCCGAGAACAGACTAGGCAGAAGGGGTAGGAAGGATTGGACATAAGAATGATTGGTGACCAACTGGAACCAAGCCAGATGGAAGTTTCTGTTTATGGAGATGGAAAATTTGGTAACACACATTGGTGATGGTCACACAACATGACAGACGTAACTGGTGTCACTGAATTGCACACGTGCAAAGTGTCAAATTGGCAAATGCTGTGTTATCTGTCAGGAGCTCTGGCAGTGCAGTGGTTAAGGCATTTGGCTTCTAACCAGAAGGTCAATGCTTCAGACCTACCAGCTGCTCTATGGGAGGAAGATGAGGCAATCCACTTCTGTAAAGACTTACAGCCTTGCAGATCCTATGGGTTGCTGTAAGTCGGAATTGACTTGATGGCAATGGGTTTGGTGTCATCCATATTTTTAGAACAATAAGAAAATAAGAAAAAAAAAAAAGAAGACAGAATAGAAGAGGTGGACAACAGGAAAGAAATGAGAGTGTCAAATGCCACACTGTAGCGATGAGTAAGGAAAATGCTGATGTCGACTTTTGCAAGGATCTCCCTAGGTTTTCACAATATCCTGCACAGCCCAGATAATCACTTTAGTCTTCACAGCTTCTATCTGTATGTGTGGAGCTCCTGGCTGATGCAGGTGGCCAATACATTCAGCTGTTAACCACCAGGTTGGCATCTTCAGTCCACCCAGAGTGCCTCAGAAGAAAGGCCAGGTGAGCAACTTAGGAAAATTCAGCCGCTGAGAACCCTATACACATGACCCTACTCATGGGTCACCACGAGTCACAGCTGATTCCATGGGAGCTGGCTGATACATATCTCAGATGCTCTGGTGGCGCAGTGCATACCCTGCTAACCAGAAGGTTGGCAGTTCTAAGCCCATGAGCTGCTCTGTAGGCCCAAGATGGGCCGATCTACTTCTGTAAAGATTTGCTGCCTTGGAAAACCACTGTAGGTCACTCGCTACTGAAGTCAAAACTGATGGCAGTGAGTTTAGTGCATTTTACATAAAGTCATGCATAATGGTGAAGTGCTCAGCCACTAACCACAATACCGGTGGTCTGCACCCACCCAGCAGCTTTGGTGGGGAAAGACCCGGCCATCTACTCCTGTAAAGATCCCAGCCTGGGGAAACACTATGGGGCAGTTCTGTTCTGTGCCACAGGGTTGCCGTGAGGTGGGAGTGACTTGATGGTGCCCGACAACAACAACATCGAAAGTCACAAAGGAAAGTGTGTCGTTTGAGGAGCTGAAACGTTTCTGCTGGATCTGTGAACGTGCGGGAAGTGTGTTGACCTCCACCCTGGACTGTTGCCTGTAAGTAGAGCCCGTGTGGACACAGCGGCGTGTCTCCCAACCTGAGAGTGCTGTTTCCGTAGCACCCGGGGTCTCCGATGCCAAGGTCGTCTGCCATCACCAGCACAAAGTTCGGCCTGGATGCTGGGCGGCTCTGGGCTTCCCAGAGAAACAACAGCAGGAGGGGAAAGGCCCACATCTTCCTGCAAAGGACACAAGACGAGAGAGAGATGAATGTCGGCCGGTTCTGGTCACTGTCCCCATCTCCCTAAGACCCACCTCCTCTGCCCAGGACTTTCACAAGAGGGCATGCTCCCCCACGCCATCCCCTACAACAGCATGTGCTCCAAAAAGACAGGCTCTCGGACACCTTAGGGACCAGAACCCCGTTCTTTCTCTCTTGCGGCTTTGTTTCTAAAACACACTTTCTTCTCCATGGAGAAAAGGGTCTGTCCTCACATAAAACAAACAAAACCACCCATTGGCATCAAGTCCATTCTGACCAGATCCCCTTGGGGACCCGTGTTACAGAGAAGCACCGTGTTGCAGAGAAGGACTGCCCACAGGGTTTTCTTGGCTATCATTTTTATGGATGTAGATTGCCAGGCCTTTCTTGCTCAGGGCAGTGGGATGGCTTTAAGCCAAATGGGGTGGATTCTAACTATGATGAGTAGTTGAGGGCAGGCTGTGGGTGCCACCCTCTCATTTTGTCACTTTTCCTCACTCATCAATCTCTAATGAGGCTCACAGGCTCCCCACCCACCCCCATGATTACAGAGACTGGACATGAGAAGAGAGTGGCCCAAGTGAGCAGGAAGTAGGGGTGTCTTCCACCAGGCACTGGCACCCTTTGGAAACGATACCACCCTGCAGAACCTTCCAATCCAAAAAGAGCAGCTAGACACCCAGGCTGGTGTGAGAAATAGGCAGATTATCAATTTAATAATTTAAAAAAAAAATGCTTTGGAGACAACACGGAAAAAAAAAAAACAAACCAAAAACAGCGTCACCTGAACATAATCCCTGGCCGTGTACTACCCGTGGGCTGGCTCTGTCCTGTCTGATCCGTAAATGTCTGCCCGCCAAGAACACCTCCCAACCCCTGGTTGTGTTCTCTGCCTTTACGTGCTCTGGTGACACTGACATACTGCCTGTACGCTAATAAATGGTCATTTTTTATTTCCCGACAGATCCCACGGTCCACCTAAGTGTGCTCTACAGATGTCCCTCGGGCATCACAAAGCATCGGGAAGAATCTGTAGCCGGGCAGGCACACCTGTTTGGTCCCTCGCAGACATCTTCACAATCCGAGCCCGCTGCCTCCCTCCCTGCCTCCTGGTGAACGCCTCCTCTCGGCTGAGGTGGGGTTTCTGTTATTCACCTGGACCCTTAAATGTTGATAAGCGACGGGCTTTGCCACTTTTAGCATTTGAAAAGGACAGAAGGGCATGTACGTATTATGTATGCATGCAGGTATGTATGTGTGTATTTCTTGTGAGTCAGAACAGATACAAAGGCAACAGGTTTTATGTGGTTATTGAAGAGAATATACACAGGAAACCATACACCAACCAGTCTGTACGTGTACAATTCTGCGACATTAATGACATTCTTCGCGTTCTGCAACTATTTTTACCCTCCTTCTCTGAGTTGTTCCCCACCCTAGGAGCAAGAACTCACTGCCCCCTAACCTTCTTCTGACCTGTTGTTGTCCATTTGTCCTCCTATACCACATTTTTACATTACTGACACAACCACTCCCTGGTGACATAGTGGGTAAGGCGTCTGGCTGCTAATCAGAAGGTTTGTGGTTCAAACCCACCAGCTGCTCCATGAGAAGATGAAGCAATTTACTTCTATAAAGAAAGCCAGTGGAGGTCGCAATGAGTCGGAATACTTGGTGGTAATGGGTTTGGTTTTTTGGTTTTACTTCCAAGGAGAGGAAGACCATGGGAACTTAAGCATGTGTTT
>NW_006922013.1:2083499-2084408 GCF_000298275.1 Orycteropus afer afer | reverse complement strand
GGGAACCATCAGCCCCTTGACTGTCTTAAATGCCAACTGGCCAGCGATCCCCTCTGCCTGCTTCTGGGGTGCACACGCTGAGTGAGACACAGTCCAAAGCAAGGCCGAGGGTCCTACCAACATCCCCACTTCTCCACTGCAAACGTGGGAGCAAAAGGGGCACAGCGGTTCATCTTGTTAAACAATATAATCAAACCAAGTCTGTTCTGTCTCTCACAGACCCCACGTGACAACATACAACTGTCTTCCACAGGGTTTTCTTGGCTGTCATCTTTACAGAAGCAGGTCGCCAGACCCCGCAGGGTGGGTTCAAGCTGCCAACCTTTCAGTGAGTAGTCGAGGCACACACTTTGTTCCACCAGGGACCCAGTAACCTGTCAACAGGTTTTTGAAGGATTGGACTCTACCACTGGTGAGGTCCCTCCGCCAGATGGCCTGTTATAAGAAATCCCTTCTGTCTTTGGAATACCCATCGTCAGGCAACTCTCCCTCAACAGCCAACGGCACCTCCTTTAGATAGCCAGGCCTTTCTTCTGCAGTGCTACCAGGAGGGTGCAAACCACCAACCCTTAAGTTTATAGCAGAGCACACAACTCTCAGTGTGACCCAGGGACAACACCAACGAGAACTGCAGTAAACACAGACATCAGTGTTGATAGGGACATCAAGGTGGAATCTCTTTCATTAAAAATCATTCACTTGACCCAACCAAACAGGACGTAAGGAAGGGCTATGAACTGATTTTTAAATGGTTGGAATGTTTTAGGAGAATAGGAAGATTAAAAAAATTAACATCCATCTCTAAATACATACTATGAGACATATTAACCACAACCACCAAACCCACTGCCGTGGGGCTGGATCCGACTCCTAGCGACCCCTCGTTGGGTTTCTGAGGCAGTATCACTA
>NW_006922013.1:2082857-2083399 GCF_000298275.1 Orycteropus afer afer | reverse complement strand
GATAGCCAGGCCTTTCTTCTGCAGTGCTACCAGGAGGGTGCAAACCACCAACCCTTAAGTTTATAGCAGAGCACACAACTGTCAGTGTGACCCAGGGACAACACCAATGAGAACTGCAGTAAATACAGACATCAGTGTTGATAGAGACATCAAGGTGGAATCTCTTTCATTAAAAATCATTCACTAGACCCAACCAAAGAGGATGTAAGGAAGGGCTGCGAACTGATTTTTAAATGGTTGGAATGTTTTAGGAGAATAGGAAGATTAAAGAATTAACATCCATCTCTAAATACATAGTATGAGACATTCTAACCACAACCACCAAACCCACTGCTATGGCGTTGGATCTGACTCCTAGCAAACCCTCCTTGGGTTTCTGAGGCCCTATCACTATGGAAGTAGATTGCCCAGTCTTCCTTCTGAGGAGTGGCTGGTAGGTTTGAACGGCCAGCCTTCTGGTTAGCAGTCCAATGCCTTAGGCACTACACCACCAGAGCTCCCATGCAACATACTAGAGGTTTTTAAGATTACTGAAGACACCC
>NW_006922013.1:2078167-2079233 GCF_000298275.1 Orycteropus afer afer | reverse complement strand
CTCAGAAACCCAAGTAGAAGTCACTATCAGTTGGAAGCAACTCCATGGCACCGAGTGTGGTTTATTGGTTTCTACTTTACCAAGTATGACATTGTTCGGCAGGGACTGGTCCCTTCTGACAACATGACCAAAGTAGGTGAGACAAAGTCTGGCCATTTTCACTTCTAAGGAGCTTTCTGGTTGCACTTCCTCCAGGACAGATTTGTTAGTTCTTCAGGCAGTTCACAGTACTTTCAGCATTCTTCACCAACAGTACAACTCAAAACATGAACTCTTCTTTGCTCTTCCTTATTCATTGTCCAGCTTTCACATCTGTAATTGATGACTGAAAATACCATGGCTTGGGTTAGGTGCACCTTAGTTTTCAAAGAGACATCTTTGGTCTTCAGCATTTTAAAGAGGTCTTTTACAGCAGGTTTGCCCAGTGCAGTATGTCATCTGATTTCTTGACTGCTGCTTCCATGGGTGTTGATCGTAGAACCAAGTAAAATGAAATTCTTGACAACTTCAATCTTGTCTCCATTTATCATGATGTTGCTTACTGGTCCAGTTGTGAGGATTTTCATTTTCTTTATGTTGAGGTGTAATCGATACTGCAGACTGCAGTCTTTAATCTTCATCAGTAAGTGCTTCAAGTCATCTTCACTTTCACCAAGCAAGGCTGTGTCATCTGTATATTGCAGGTTGTTAACGAGTCTGCCTCCAATTCTGATGCCGCATTCTTCTTCACATAGTCCAGCTTCTCGCATTATATGTTCAACATACAGACTGAATAAATACGATGAAAGGATAAAACCCTGATGCACTGCCTTCCTGAGTTTAAACCATGCAGTATCCCCTTATTCTGTTTGAATGACAGCCCCTTGGTCTATGTACAGGTTCCTCATGAGCACAATAAGTGTTCTGGAATTGCTATTCCTTGCAATATTATCCATAATTTGTTATGATCCACACAGTTGAATTCTATTGGATAATCAATAAAATATTTTTGCATAGTTGATAAAATACTGGGGTTAGAATGAGAAATACCATCCATCCCAATGAAGAACGAAATACTCACTAAGCA
>NW_006922013.1:2071799-2076607 GCF_000298275.1 Orycteropus afer afer | reverse complement strand
TTCTGGTTAGCAGTCAAGTGCCTTAGGCACTATGCCACCAGAGATAAGGCAGGATTAAAGGCAGTTATGTTAATGAGGCAGGATACAATCTACAGGATTAGGTTGTATTTTGAGTCAAACTGTTTTGAGATATAAAAGAGATTAAACATGCAGAGATCAGAGGGAGCTCAGTACCACCAAGAAAGAAAGGCCAGGACTGGAGTGCATCCTTTGGATCTAGGGTCCCTGCACTAAGAACCTCCTAGACCCAGGGGAAAATTGACAGTAAGACACTTGGAGATCTCCAAGGGACAACAAACCCACAGATATTGAAAAGAGATAAGAACTTTTCCCCTATAGACAGCAGACAGAGAGCGCTTTCTCCTAGGGCTGGTGCTCTGAACTGGGACCTGTAGCCTCCTAAACTGTGAGAGAGTAAATTTCTGTTTGTTAAAGCTACCTACTTGTGGTATTTCTGTTATAGCAACACTGAATAACCAAGACAAAATCTGGTACCAAGAGTGGGGTGCGCTCTAGCAGATACCTAAAATGTAGCTGTGGTTTTGGAATTGGGTCATGGGTAGAGCCTGGAAGAGTTTCAAGGTGCCTAACAGGAAAAGGTCTGGTGGCACAGTGGATAAGGCATTTGGCTGCTAACCAGAAGGTCTATGGTTCAACTCCCCAGCTACAAAACAGAAGGAAGATGGGGCAATGTACTTCCATAAAGATTTACAGCCTCAGAAACCCACTGGTGGTGTCTATGAGTGGGAATCGACTCAATGGCAGTGAGTTTTTGTGTTTTTTGCTTTTGGTGATAGAAGTAGCCTAGATTGCCTGGAGGAGACTGTTGGTGCAGTTACGTCCATCCAAGGCAATTCTGTGAGGGCTCAGAAGGAAGTGAGGAACCCCGTGACACCAGAGATGATGCAGATCCTGAGAAGCGGCAGCAGCAGAGCCAGGAGACTTGGGAGAGAGCCAGGGAGCAAGAGTGCTCCCAGGCAGGAGGCTTTGGTGAAGCAGGGTGCGTCCCAGCAACTGTCAGCAGAGTTAGGCTGGCTGACCCACACAGCAATAGAGCTGGGTGCTTCCAGACACTTAACCACAGAGGTAAAGAGCTTTGGAACATTTGTCCAAGCAGGGCAAGACCCAGCTGGCCTCTTTGAAAGACCAAGGGACTAGGCAGCAGAAGCCGAAGAGACAAGGATTCAGACCGAGCAAAATGTCAGACAGCTTTGGGAGAAGGTCCATATGTACTGGATGCAGGCCACACCCCCGAGGAAACTCCCTTTCAGCTGATTGGCTGCTCATCGTGGATCTCATCATGCAAGTGATTACACTGTATGAGATCTCATCACAGGGGAGAGGGTAGGACTAGACCATTATTGTATTTGCTAAATGACATCTTAACTGCCAAACCACCGAGAATCACCGCTAGCCTAATTGACACAGAACCTTAACCATCACAAAAGGGTTATCTGTTGGACTATCTTTTTTTAAAATCGATAAAGAAATATACACGAAGACAGCAAAAACCTTGATGTGAATATGCATTTCAATAGCTGTTGCCACATATTGAAAGACCTATTCAAAAGTACTGTGACTTCTCGAAGTTCAACATCCACATTGTTTATTCAGCCAACTCTCAGTTTACAGAGCAGTCCCTGGGTGTCACGGACTAATGTGTTCAGCTTCTGATTGAAAAGTGGGTGGTCTGAGACCACCCAGATGTGCCTTGGAAGAACAGCCAGGTGTCTGCTTCTGAAGGTCAGAGCCCTGAAGTGAACTCTGGAGCACACATTGGGTCTTCATGAGTCGGAATCAACTCAATAGCAATTCACAACCACAATACTGCAGAAAGAGCCCCGGGAGGTGTCAACCGTGAGGAGCCTGACGACTGATCTAAAGGTTGGTGGTTGGAATCTACTCAGGGGTGCCTCTGAAAAGCCTACCATTGAAAACCCTGTCGAGTGCAGTGCTACCCTGTCACACATGGGGGTGCCCATGAGTTGGAATTGACGAAGTGACGACTGGTTTACAGATCCAATTGTCACGGACTACGTTCCCTCAGCCAGTCCCCTGTCTCTGTATTTCTCAAGGTACTAACCACCTATACTACAGTAAAACCTGTGAAAGGCAGACCTCGTGTAAGGAAGAAATCTGTGAGAGAAGGAAAACGCTCCTTCATGTCTTTATCATCGCACACAACCTTGTCGCCGTTGTTAGTTGCTGTCCAGTCCATTCCGAGTCATGGCGGCCCCATGCGTGCAGAGTAGAACGGTTGCCTAGGTATTCCAAGGCTGTGTTGTCTCTCAGAAGCAGAGCACCAGGCCTTTCTTTCAAGGTGCATCTGCGTGGGTTTGAGCCGCCAACCTCTTCTGCTAGTAGTTGAGTGCTTTCCTTCTGGGACTCCTTGTACGGTTCGACATGAAGGAACGAGCCTATATTAGAGGGGACCCGGGAGGATGGAAACACAGCAGAGAAGCCAAAAGGACTCTCACAGCATTTGGAGGAGACGGGCGAGCCGGGGCTCTGGAAATGGCAAGCTGTCCATGTGTCCTTCTCCCCTGACGCTGCCATTAGTGCTGTAAATATCAGCAAGCCCCTGGGGTCCCTCTCTCTGGGTAGTAAAGCTTTCTTTAAGGGCACAAGAACTACTCAGGCTAGGCTGTGAGCTGAGATGAAAAACAACATTAGATTAGCTCTCACACGCCTGGGGGCAAGCACACCCCGGAGGGCGGCAGAGAACGAGGACTGGCCACAAAGGAGCAATGAGGACCCGCCTGGCCAGCCGGACTGCCGCCCTCACGGTGGGTCCAACAGGACTGTCAGCCAACCTTGCTTGCTTTCTCGCGCAGGGGCAGGGCAGTGGGGGGGCCTGACTGGGGCCCTGGGCTCTCTCTGGAACAAGCCGTCTATCGAGCTGGCTTTCCCTGCTGCTCCGGCGACTGTCAGTCCGTGCAGAAGGCTGTGTGTTGGTAAGCAGAACGTGAGTGGTGGGGGTGCCCTCGAGGGGATTCAGGCTCACGGTGCCCCCAAGTGTGCGGAGTCGGTCCGCTTCATAGAGTGGGTTCTGGCTCGTGGCGCCCTGGTGCGTGCAGAGTCGATCACTCCACAGGGTTTTCCAGGCTGGGACCTTTGGGGAGATTATCAGGCCCTCTGGCTGGCTTCGAACCACCAACCTTTCAGCTAGTAGTTGAGTGCCACCTGAAGAAGACCTGAATCTGAAGCCCAGCTCAGCTAGAAACAGTAAGCCACCATCAAGGGGCGCAGGTGGGGCAGTGGTGAAGTACTTGGATGCCAAGCGAAAGGTGGGCGGTTCAAACCCCCAGCTGCTCCGCAGCAGAAAGCTGTGGCAGCCTCTTCCATAAAGACAGACACCCTGAGCAAGCCCTGTGGCAAGTGTGGGTTACTTGTTACCCAGCTGCTGTGGCACCCACTCTGACTCGCTGTGAGCCCACGTGTGCAGAGCTGAAGCATGCCCTGCAGGGTTCCCAATGTTGTGACATTTCAGAAGCACTTCAGCAAGCCTTCTTCCAAGACACCTCTGGGTGGGTTTGAACCGAGAACCTTGGTGTCTCTGAGGGGCACAAATGGTTAAGGGCTTGGCTGCTGACTGAATGGCTGCAGGTTCAAGTCCCCCCAGAGGCACCTGCAAGCAAAGGCCTCGGGACCTCCTTTCTAAAACCCAGTGAGTGACAGCCCTAGAGAACACAGTCCTACCCTGGCACCTCGTGGGCACCGCGAGTCAGAGTCAGCTCATTGGTGGCTTTTTCATTTGCTCGGGTGGCTGTGCTTGAGGGGTCAGGTTCAGTGGACGTTTCCCAGGCCAGGGCTCGGATGTGTTGGACATCAGAAGCATGCTATTGCAGCAAGGGCCGCTGGGCCTGCAAGGGATCAGCCGTCAGCCAACACCCCTCCGTGCCTTGTCTCAGGGATACTGCACCAGGGATTACATCACAGAGAACAAGGGAGTTAGAAGGGTCGGACTCCTGTCGCCTCTCCTAACCGGACAGTTGATCAGCCCTTAAGCACATAAATCGCAGACACCAAAGCAGACGTGGAAGTTACAAGTGTGGCACGCACGGAAAGGAACCAGGCAGGCGGGCATTCTCGGGGTGCTTGCTGGGGTGCATGGGCAACGCTCCTTGCTCTATTAGCCAGTGGATGCCATCTTCCCGTGACATCCACTCGAGAGCAAGATGATAATTAACAAATAATCTGTCAACCTAATTTAATTATGGGTCATTGTAATGTTTTGCAACAGCCATAAAAGCAATTTGCATCTTACTAATTAGCGCCATTTATAAGCCCTTCTCACCCTGCCCTTGCTAAGTAAGCATCTCAGAAAATCATTACAGTCAATGGGAATTACTAAGCAACAACACATCCAGGAAACAAGTCCACGACAGTGGGTGTTGGGAGAAAACGCAACAAAGGCAGGTAGGTGTCTCCACACCTGCGTATTTCAAGGTTAAAAATCAACAGGGCCGGTCAAGGGATGAGGTGCTTGTCTTCAGAGGAGATCCAAGGAGCCCCGCGGCAAGGCAGGTAGAGAAGCAGAAGCTCGGCCAGGTAAACCAGTGGTTCGAGGTTTGAGTCTATGCACAGGTGTGTTGGAAGAAAGGCCTGGCAATCTACTTCTGAAAACTAAGCCACGGAAACTCCTACGGAGGCCAGATCTACTCTGGCACACATGGACACTGTGAGTTGCTATAGACTGGGTGCTAACGGTTTTTGTTTTTTCATGGGATCACTAGTGCCTGTCCTTGTTGGGCTGACAGTTGGCCATGCAAGAGTTAGTCAGTCTTCATCCTCTTCCCAAGAGTCAG
>NW_006922013.1:2069454-2070559 GCF_000298275.1 Orycteropus afer afer | reverse complement strand
GAATGCTCCTTGGAAGCAAAAAATGGCCAGACTTCATCTCGCCTTCTTTGGTCATGTTGTCAGAAGGGTCCATTCCCTGGAGAAGGATACCACGCTTCACAAAGTGGAGGGTCAGCGAAAAAGAGAGAGGCCCTCAACGAGATGGATTGACATGGTGGCTGCAACGATGGGCTCAGGTCTAGCAAGAATTGTGAGGCTGGCACAGGACTAGGCAGGGTTTAGTTCTCTTGTACATGGGGTCGCTATGAGTCAGAGCCAACGTGACAGTACCTAACAAGAACTAGAAACTCAGCTCCACTGAGTGGACAACGCCCCACCCCCACAGCCCAGCAAATGGATCCAGCCTGTTTGCCCACTGGGCCAGGAGGTGCTACTGGCCTGTCCTAGGAGAGGCCAGGGTGCCGCCTAACACCCTCCAGTGCACCAGACAGCACCCCACAAAGCGATCTGATGCAAGATGTCAAACTGGGAGCAGCCCCAAGGCTGAGACGCCCTGCTCCAAATGGTGTGACGGCATAACACCTTCATCGTTCCAGCTACCTGTCACATGCCTGCAGTATCACTGCCAGTGTAACTCAGTCTTTGCGGATTGGAAACCACTTAGCAACCCAACACCACCAGACGTCGGCCTGCTCAACTCTGCCACCACAGCTCCTTTCAAAGATTAAGTTAATTCACGTGGTGTGAACTAATTTTTAAGGAATGCTTTGGAAGGCATTCAGCGCATGCACAAGCTTATTAGGTGATAGGTTTTGGTCTGTGAAGTTGACACTGGTTTGATTACTACAAAAAAGTCGTAATGATGATAATATTAAAGCCCGTGCTGCTGGTCCTTAGGGGGGGTCTGTGGGTGGTCACGTGGTTGACAAGCTCGGCTGCTAACTGAAAGGTTGGTTGGAGATGCGAGTCGGCCCAGAGTGCCTTCAGAACCAAGGCCTGAAGTACTTCTGCAAAGTCAGCCGGATGGAGCACAGTTCTCTTGGGACCCATGTCCCCCATGAGCACAGTTCTCTTGGGACCCATGTGGGGGCACCTCAAGGCAGAGTCCCCTCCATGGCACCTGGTGGGTTGGCTCCTACTTTACATCCAGGTTAGAAATGATGGC
>NW_006922013.1:2064414-2067924 GCF_000298275.1 Orycteropus afer afer | reverse complement strand
GTGGGTTCAAACCACCAGCCTTTTGGTTAGCAACTGAATGCCCTAACCACGGTACCTACCACCTGAGCTCCTTCACCAGAGGCATAGAAGCTAGGATTTATAATACATCACAAAACGGAGGACTATGGCTCTCAATGCCATGGAACCGGACCTGACTCACAGCGACCCCTCCTTGGGTTTCCAAGGTGGTATCACTACGGAAGTAGATTGCCCAACCTTCCTTCCATATTAAGTAATTTGCTGCATTGCAGGGGTCCCTGCAGAGGGTGGTGTGTTGGTCCAAGGTGAGGGTGGGCCAAAGTTCATGTACTTGGGGAAGGAGCGAGGCCTCAGCAAAGTTTGGTGAACAAACACTTGGTGCCCATTAATCTGTGGGCCACACAGGTCAGTTACTCATTGATGAGCTAGGGCATGGAGATTTTGAAGGGGGTGGTGGTGTCTGGCCTTGTCCTCAGTAAACAAGGGGTCATCCGTGAGTCCCGGGGAAGGTGTGATTGGCCAGAAGCTGTTCCTAAACACACTGGGTAGGGGTCTTCTTTCACCTTCCGTATCTCCCAGCATCTGGAATTCAGGTAAAATTCACCACAGATAGTTCCCCAGTTCCTGATGGGTTCCTGACAAGCATCTCATTATGAAGGGGTTGAGAAAATACAACCAAGAAAACAAAAACACAACCAAGAATGCATGGCAGCTTATTGGTAGGGAACAAATTTCCTTCCACTTAAGTTCAAACTTGGAAGGCTACGTTAAGATATGTGGAACTGTGACTTTCCCTGTGTGTATGAATATGCCTGTACTGTATGGTGAAACTTCAATAGTGGAGTTTTGTTCTGTCTGGGAGTACCTGGGAGGCACAATCAGTTAAGCACTAGACGATCAACCCACCCAGAGGTGCCTCGGAAGAAAGCCCTGGCAATCGGCTTCCAAAACACCACCCACTGAAAACCCTTTGGAGTGTTGTTCTCCTCTGAGACACCTGGGGGTTCCTGCAGGCAAAGTCTGGTCAAGAGGTACTGATTGGGCTGGGCTGTTAGGTCACCAAAACCTGCAAGATCTTCTTCATGAAGGCACTTAGAAAAACTAAACATTTTAAAGTAATAGTTATTAATTCAGCCAACGTGGAAAACTAATTCACTCCCTCCCTCCCCTGACTAGCAATGTCCTTAATAGAGGGTTTCTTGACTGAATTGTTAAGAAAATGAACCACCATTCGCCAGTCCTGCACCGTCTAGTATGATCTAAGTCTGGTAACTTGCACATAGCGTATAAATGCCTAAAAACAGTGCCCACCAAAGCAGGTCTGTAATGTGCAAAGGTGACCTCAGGTCCATGTGTTAGCTGTTGTTTTCTCAATAAACAGGCAACTCACAACTAAGGCAGAAAGATCAGCCAGCCACTTAGAAATGTGTTTGTTTGGCATTGGGAAATGGGGGTGATTGTTAATGGAAATTTTAAGCTATTACCATGGATTACAGGAAGAATCTCAAATTTGCTTACCAAATCTAAACTGACAAATTGTTTTTAAAAATATAACTAGTAAGTCTAAATGATATATGTAATAATACATAAATTTTTAATAAAATTTCTCAGCATAGCTTTAGTTTCCTCTTCCCTTCAGAAAAAAACAAACTCACTGCCGTGGAGTCAGATACAACTCCTAGAAACCCATCCTTGGGTTTCTGAGGCGGTATCATTACGGAAGTAGATTGCCCAGCCTTCCTTCCGAGGAGTGGCTGGTGGGTTTGAACCGCCAGCCTTCTGGTTAGCAGTCAAATGCCTTAGGCCCTGTGCCACCAGAGCTTCCTCTCCTTTGTGTGTGTGTGTGTGTGTGTGTGTGTGGTGGGTTTTTTACAAACCAGGGCCATTTAAAAGTCCTGGAGACTAGTCACACCCAGGGATGAAATAACAACCCCAAGAACAACTGTAAATCCCCTGGTGGAAGCTCTGCGCCCCGCGCACAGAGCACCTCTGGACGGGGGACACATGTTCCGTAATGAACCCTGTTCTCTGGGCTTCAAATAATACAAAACCAGGACGACAGAGGCTGTAAGAGACCAGGCCCCCCTGCAATCTACTTCCATAAAGATTTACCACCTTAGAAACCCAAAAACCAAACGAAACTCACTGCCAACGACTCAGATCCGACTCATAGCAACCCCTCCTTGGGTTTCCGAGGTGGTATCACCACAGAAGTAGATTGCCCAACCTTCTTCCCAAGAAGCAGCTGGTGGGTTTGAACTGCCAGCCTACTGGTTAGCAGTCAAGTGCCTTAGGCACTATGCCACCAGAGCTCCAAAGGGGGTCACTATTTTGGTTTTGTTTGTAAATCGGAACAGTTACGTCCAGTTCTTATCTAATGTCTGTCTTAGTATAGACTGTACCTTTTTATGCATGGCATAGTGCCTAAGGCGTGTGACTGCTAACCAGAAGGTTGGCAGTTCAAACCCACCAGCCACTCTACACAGGAAAGACTCAGCAATCTACTTCCGTAACGATTCACTGCCTCAGAAACCCAAAGGGGGTCCCTGTGAGTCAGAATCGACTCAATGGCACTGAGTTTGGTGGGGTTTTTTTTTTCCTATGCATGAAAAACATAAAGAAACACTTCCAGATACATTAAAACATCTTTAATGTAATAATACAGTAATCATAATAACATTTTGCTGCTCACGGCAAAGTAGCATGTATGTGCTTGTTATTATGAATTGTATGTACCTCAAATTTTTCATACAGTAGGCTTTGGGATGGTTGGTTCCTAGGTACAGTTCGTGTATCAGTCAGACATTCATACCAGGGGACCTCCTGTAACCACAAGAAAAGACAACCCTACAGATACAACCTAATCACATTGTATTTCTGCTGATGGAGGCAGGGTCAGGGTTAAATTTACAAATGCCTCAGGTGACAATGTGCACTCATAGGAACAAAGGAAAAGTGGCCCTGCTCTGAGAACTGGCCGGGAGAGACCCTAACTTGGAGAACTTGGGTTTGATGAGCTCTGATTTTTAAATACTGATGGTTTGCCAAAGAGCTGGTCCTCATCAGTAATCAGAAATAATAATGTTTCCTTTTTAGAGCAAGCCAAGTTCTTACCCTTTGAGGAGAAGCTCCCGGTAAATCTTTAAGGACTACTCAAGGCCCAGAGAATGGACTGAGCTCAGAGGTCTGGGCTCTGGAGTTTCTGTGCCCTGGGAGAAGGGTCTGTTTGTGCAAATGAGGTGGCCAACAGGCATTCATCTGACGGGGACACAAAGGAGCAGTAAGTGCCATGCCTGGGGACCCTCAGAACACTTAACAAGCTTGGTTTCCTTCTCTCTGCCTTTTGTGAACACTTGAGAAGGAAGGAGAGAAGGAAAGGAGGAAAGACAGAAGGAGGGAGGGATGGGAGCCTTCCAAAGGAAGCTTTGTAACAAGGTGGCTGAGGAGATACCTAAACAACAACAACAACAACAACAAAAATTAGTAAAGTGTCATTTTGATGTGTTTTCAAAGGATTAAAAGAAAACTACA
>NW_006922013.1:2056474-2063529 GCF_000298275.1 Orycteropus afer afer | reverse complement strand
CAATTAAACAGACACAGTGGAAGCACATGGAAAACATCAGAGAGCATCCTATAGTCATAAAAATATACAATTTAAGAAAATAACCCAAATTTTAAATTACAAACACAAGGAATTAGGATACCCAAGAAAACCAAACCCATTGTCCTGGAGTCGATTCCAACTCACAGCACCCCTAGTGGACAGAGTGGAACTGCCGCAAGACACTCATCGTTACTGAAGCCAACTGCCGCATCTTTCTCTCACGGAGCAGCTGGTGGGTTCAAACTGCTGACCTCACAGTTAGCAGCTCACTGCTTAACCACTGTGCCTCCATGGCTCCAGAATTACCATGGCATAATATTAAATAGTAAACGTCCTTTCTAAAATTGAATTCAAAGTTGATTGTTAATAAAGGCAGAGATGTAAAGTAGTAGCAGATAACGGAAATATAATACGGACTGTTCACGATCGGTTGATTATTTGAAAATTAGAAGGCTGAGCCCCCAATTATAAAATCAATCTAATTATTTTATTGCTGTCTCCTGTCCTTTTATGTGGAAACATGCTGAGGAATTTGAAGATGGAGGTTAGGTGATTTTCTGATTGACTTCTAATCAAATCACATTTCATATTTAAAGACTCTGAAGAAGTTCCTAGAACTCATGCCTAAAATGGAGGCTTAATAACCAGAAGTCCCAGCTGCCATCAAGTCAACTCCAACTCATGGTGACAATGACCCCATGTATGTCAAGCTGAAATGGTTCCACAGCGTTTGCAATGGCAACTATTTGGAAGTAGATCATTGGCTTTTCTTCTCTAGCACCTCTGGCCTTGAACTGCCAACCTTTTGGTGAGCACCTGAGCTCATGAACAGTTTGCACTGCCCCCCCCAAAAAAACCCACCAAACACACAGCCATCGAGTCATTTCTGACTCATAGCGACCCCCACTGGGTTTCTGAGGGGGTAAATCTTTACAGGAGTAGATCACCCAGTGTTCCTTCCATGGAGCAGCTGGTGGGTTTGAACCGCTGACCTTCTGGTTAGCAGTCAAGCCCCTTATCCACTACACCACCAGAGCTCCAGGGACTCCAGCCTTCTAGTGGAGAGGAATCTTTATGCTCTTCATGGTGGTATCTTCAGTAGGAAGAACTATATTTGGTAGTCAGTATCCAATGCAAAATTGGTGAAAAACTGAGTGATTTGAGGATTAGTTTTACAACTTAACTCATTGCCTTACTCTGGAGGACAGGATCCATTTTCATCCTCCAATCAGGTCATTAGTTAAGGACATAGTAACATGTTTCTGACTCAGAGAATCAACTAACTGAGTGAGAGCAGTCTTTGAGCCAGGCTTCTTGTTAGTTACCACTGAGTGGGTCCTGACTCAGGAAGACCCCAAGCACAACAGAATGAAACACTGCCTGGTCCTGTAACATCTTCAAGGTCAGTGGGATGCTCAAGTTCATTGCTGTGACCCAATGTGTTTGGAGTGCCTTCCAACCAGGAGGCTCACCTTCCAGCCTCGGGACTCAGGACCACGTTCTTGGAGGACATCCAGGTCAACTGGCACAACATCATCAACACAAAGACAATGTTCTGCATCCTACTTTGGTGAGTAGTGACTGGGATCTTAAAAGCAGGGGAGCGGCAATTGGCATAACACACTACACAAAGCATTGTTCCACCTCCTACTCTGGCGAGTAGCGACTGGGATCTTAAAAGCTAGCAAGCAGCCATCTAGATGCAACGATGGGTCTCTCCTTGTCCAGAGCAAAGAAGAATGAAGAAAACCAAAGATTCATGGAAACAATTAGTCCTAGCAACTGGTAAACCATGTGATCTGCAGCCTATACGACTATGAGACCAGAAGAACTAGATGGTGCCTTGCTACCACTGTCAACCACTCGGAGGGGGATCTACATAGGAGATCCTGGATAGAGAGGGAGAACAATGTGGAGCAAAACTCAAATCATTTGGCAGGGGGAAAGGGGGAGACCAAGTTTGCTGGTCTGACGGAACCTGGTGGAACCACTGAGAGTATGGCCCCCAGCTTCCCTTCAAGTCTGGAATTGAACCCACACCTGTGGCTTCGAGCTAAACAAAAGACAGGCATATGAATTGAACACATACCTGAGGTAGACACACTCCTTGGAGAGGACAATCAAGGAAGAAAGAAGGGCTGCTTATGCACAGGGAGACAACTCAAGGGGAGAAGTACATGGAGGAATGGACACAGGGAAGAGGTACCTATCATGAGGAAGTGGGAGGGGAGCTGTTGCATTGTGGTAAATTGTAGTCAATGTCATGAGACAAAGTGTATGTGAACTGTTGTATTGAAAGTGAATTCACTCTGTAAATTTTCACCCAAATCACAATTTAAAAAATAATAATAAATAAATAAAAAGCTTGGGAATGGCAACAGTTGGTCTTTCCCCATCCGCAACAGGGAGGAGTGAAGAACATCAAAGAGTCAAGGAAACAGGTCAAGGACTACAAACCAGGTGAACCACAGCCTCCACTAGCCTGAGACCAAAAGAGCCAGATGGTGCCCGGCTACCACTGCCAAATGCTCTGAGTGGGATCACAATAGAAGATCTTGGACAGAGTGGGAGAAAAAAGGAAGAATAAGATTCAAAATCCTAAAAAAGACCAGGCTTACTGTTCTGATAGAGACTGTTGGAACCCCTAGGACTATGGCCCTTACACGACCTTCAGAGCTGGAGCTGGACCTACTTCCAAGGGTCACCTTCCAGCCAAACAACAGACAGGTCTATGAAGTGACCATTAACAACAGTGGGAAATGGGCTCCTCAGAACCATCAACCATAGGAGATCAGGAGGCAGGCGTGTGCCCAAGAGCAAAGACCACAAGACAGGAAGGGGCAGGAGAAATGCACCAAAAAGAAACTCAGGGAGGAAGTGGGAAGACTGCTAACACACTGGGGAGGCTGCAATTAACGTCACGGAACAAAACATGTACAAACAGTTGAATGGAAAACTAATTTCACCTGTCATCTTTTACTCAAATCACAGTAAAAAAAAAAAAAAAAAATTTAAGTAAAGCAAAATCAACACAATTGAAACATCTCCTCAAACAGGAGAGATAAAATAAATGTCATAAATACTATTTTCCCCACATTTTTTTATTTGGAAATATCAAACTTATAATATACTTCAAAGAACAATAGTGAATAAATCAAGGGGAAAATGCAGCACAGAATTTCAAATTCTCATAGAATCCAGACTTTCTGGATCCTTAGAGGCTGGATGAACCCCCAAAACTATTGCCTGAGATCATCTTCACACCTTAAACCAAAATTATCCCAAAGTCTTCTTCAAACCCAGCAAGGACTGAGCTTCCCTAGTAAAGGGGGTTTGTTCTGAGTGCTGTGTTCTTTGGAGAGCTACCTGTACGGGATCCAATTGACAACAGCCACTCGAAAGGTTAGACGGGAAACTCAGGGAGCAGTGAATTTACGTCAGTGGAGGCAACAGAGGATGAGAATGGTTGTACAAGCTGAAGAGTGTCCTGAAGGTGATTGAATTGGACATGGAAAATTTGTTGCATTTGTGTATGTTCTGCACCACATGTTCTCAGAAACAAGAAAAGTAAACTATTTTAAAACATGTCGACTCCTTCACTTTGATCCGCTGTTGTTGGCATCTCACCATATTTGCTTCTCTTCCTTGCTTTGTCCTCCCCTACCCCCCTTCCTTCTTTCCTTCGTTGTCTCTCTCTCACAGACATATGCACACATAGAACCTGGATTTTCTACATCCTAACATTGAGAAGGAATTCTGTACCTGGAATCATTTATGATTTCTAGTACGATGCATGGGTCTCCCCATCGGGAGAGAAGAGGTGGTGGTGAAGCAGAGTGTGTCTCTGGACCCGAGATCCCTGCACTAGACCTCCTTTGGCAGAGACACACAGGCAGAGAGAGAGACAGACAGACAGACAGATGCCTCAGCAGAAAGAGACTCTCTGGCAGAGAGAGAAACCCGGCAGAGAGAGAAGCCCCGCAGAGAGACTGCCGTGGGACCAAGCGGCATGAGACCAAGCTGCAGGCTCACCTGGCCCACAGACGGAGAGATCGCACCACCCTTGGGCAGGAGGCTGGCTGACCGGCGTGGGCTGCACCTCGGTGCATTTATCAGCAGAGCTCAAAGAGCTTTCTAACACTTGCCTGAGGGGGACAGAGGCCAGGCCACGAGGCCAAGGGACAGAGAGGTGTGCCTGAGGGTGTGCCTGAGGGCCCCGCAGAGGGGAGACTCTCCCGATCAAATAACTGTCTCCTGAGTGCATTCCTGAACTTGGCTGCAGCCTGTTAGTTCCCTACTAAACCTCGTAATCCTGAGTATTGCCTGTGAGTTCTGCGTAGCTGCTGCAAGCCATTATGGAACCCAGCAGAGACGTAGTGAGTGCCGTGGAGGGACAGTTGGTGTCAGAACTGGTAAGAGGCTGCAGGGTAGCGTTATGTCTGGCCTCATAGGAATAAGCCTTGGGCTGCTGCTGCTGATTCCGGCTTCCTCTTGTGAAGTTGGAGGAGATCAGAGACTCCACCTCTATGCCCTCTTTGCAGTGGATGTCAGAGATGATGGAGTGGCCCAGCAGCTCGGAAAAGCTGGTTTTTGGGATATCTTTAACCTCCGTCTCACAGGGGTTGGCCTTCAGCTGATCCTTCTAAAGGAAATCACTCAAGCAGTTGGAACTGCCGGCAACTCCAAAGATCAGACCAGAACCTTAGGGGCAGCGAGTTGATCTTCATGAGGGAAGAATTACAGGAAAGGCAAGATGAGGATGTTTGCCCAACTTAAAGAATGTCATCCGGGCCACTGACCTGCACATGGAGAAACAGTTTGAAGAAGACTGCATTTACAACAAAAGAAACTCATTTAAAAAAAAAAGTGCCTTCTGGGGGGCAGGGGGAAGCTGTCTCCTAGAAAGTGTTATTTTTATTTCCATAAGAAAACTATACTTCAAAAAAAAAAAAAAAAAAAGAAAAAGAAAACTATACTTTTCTATCACTGAACATTTTTGTTCTTCTCACGAGAAATCAGAAAAACCAGAGACAAGACAAGAGCATTTCCTTGAGCATCTTCAAAGTCTTCTTGGGCAAAAGGGGAGGGACAGAGGACAGGCGGCTGTGGCCAAGAACCCCAAGTCCTGGATTTTGCTACCATGAGAAGACCCCATGAGGTCGGCTTCATGCTGGGAAGATGGAACAGGTATTGTTCATTGGTATTTCAGAGCACATATTTTCGTCCCCACTGGAAGCCCCTAGCTTCCCATCTGAACATTCAGAAAGGATACTGAATGGTCTATCATTTTACCACGAATTAACCATAAATGGACATTTTAGCTGCATACTTTTAGTTAGCGGCAGAATCTGTTGTTGTTTTTTTTTTTTTTTTCAGAGCTCTTCTTGCTGGGTCTAAAGATGGTCAATCTCATGTCTGGACGCAACTGCCATCACACAGACTTAAAGTATGTCTCTGCGGAGCATACGCTTGTTTTCCAGAGCAATAAACACGAACCTCGGCCTAGCTGGCGCTTCCAGCTCTCAAAGCTAGGTCAGAAAGAAAGCCAGCTCCTGCCCCTTCGCTGCCTCTAGCAATCAGTCCTTAAGGCCCCAGGAAGTTCATTTTGAAACCCAGGAAAGAAGTGCAGGGTCGATTTCAAGAACAAATGGCAAAAATCACAACAGAAAGGGAATGTGCTAAGCTGCTTGGCTAGCAGGCTAAAGCTAAGCTGGGGCTTTTAGGCTTTCGTGAGGATGGGACTCCTATGCCTGCCCGCCAGGGGTGGCACTGTCACAAAAAAAGATCTGAAAGGGTCACTGTCTTTTTGTTCTTGGTAGTCCTCCTCCTCACTCAGACAGCCCTGAGTAAAGGGCCACGGAACAGTCTAACAAGAAAGATTTTGTCTGACAGTCTTGCTCTGAAGAGCAGGCCTTTCCACCCAGGACTGACGTGGGCAGGAGCTCTGGTGGCACAGCCCCGAAGGCGTTTGACTGCTAACCAGTGAGTTGGCGGTTCAAATCCACCAGACACTCTGTGCAAGGAAGATGGGGTGATCCACTTCGGTAAAGATGTACTGCCTCAGAAGCCCAATGGGAGTTGCTGTAAGTCTGGATCAACTCGATGGCAGTGATACTGGGAGCTGGATGGTTGGTGCCATGGCGGGAGGCCATCTTGTGTATTGGATGGGCCTGCACCCATGATGCCAGTAGTGCCCTCTTTAGTCGTGACAACAAGATTGTCTCCACACGTTGCCAAGCGTCCCAGGCAGGGCACAGCTGCCATCGGCTGGAGAACCACTGGCATTGAGTCAGGTGGAGCGCTTTGAGGGTCATCTGATCTCCCCACGAGCCCCGTCTTGGTTGCTGCAGGCGACCAGGGCTTCCCATTTTACCCGGAACGGAAGTCACCTCTCACTCTTCACAAGCGTGAATGGACACAGACATCTTGCCATTTCACAGAGAAGCAAAGTGTTGCTGAGAGGGCACCCAGCTCCCGAGAGAGCACGGCCAGCAGGGGGAGCCGTGGAGACTGCTGCGTGGTGACTGCTGCGTGGCATGCTTCCATCTTGGGGAGCTCCCACTGCAGTCTCAGAAAGGTATCTCCTCTGCAAGGGGGTCTTGTTGCCCGCTTCTCGGACCCTGCTTCTCCGAGGCAACAAGAAGGCCCTGTGTGGGGGTGAACTGAGGACAGTCAAAACTATCTCCCCCACCCTGGTTAAGACACATAATGAGAACAGACAGGGCCCCGGATGGGACTACATCAGGAAACTTAATGACCGTCAACTATTTCCCCACTCTGGACCCTGTTGGAGATAAATGAGTAAACACATAGGGCTCTGGTTGGAGACAGATGAGTAAATACGATACGCTCAGTTCCTTAAGAACTGAATGGAAAAAACATTCTTTCCTCCTATTTCCTTGTTGTTGTTGTTGTTAAGTGCCATCGAGTCGTTTCCGACTCATAGCAACCCCATGCACAGCAGAACGAAACACTGCCCGATCCCGCGCCAGCCCCACAATCCCTGCTATACTTGAGCCCATCATCGCAGCCAC
>NW_006922013.1:2046170-2049209 GCF_000298275.1 Orycteropus afer afer | reverse complement strand
CTGAGAAACAGGAAGTGGTGGGTACTATGGTCAGTCCAGCCCCCAACTGCACGCACTCACCTCCTCCTGTCTAAGTCCTCCTTAACGGACCTGCTACCCCAGGAAGCACACTCAGACATTGGTCTGCAGAAAAATCAGTGTGCTTGACTGCCGAGGGGGTCCTAGAGATATGGTCAGTACACATATTATCGCCCCCAAAGGTGCGTAATTCTGCATTTTAAGACACATCTGGCTCCCAGGACCGCAGATAAGAAATTGTGGATGCATGTTGATGCTCAGTAAGTGTGAAAAGCTGGAGGACTCCAGGGTGATGGGAATACTGGGAATTTAATCAAAGCCAGGGCTGAGGTGCCACTCCACAGCCAAAGAGCACCTCCAATTACCAGGCCAAAGAAGACACTTCTACTTCTGATTCACAGCAGCCTCTTTCTTGCAGAAGGGTTTTGTTTGGTTGGTTGGTTTTCTAACTGCTCATGTGTGAGACAAAGAACTCAGTTTGGCCTTTGTCTCTGGTTCCTAAAAGATACCCGTCGCTCTTTGCCATTGAGTCCATTCTGATTCACAGCGCCCCTAGAGGACAGAGTGGAACTGCACCACAGGGTTTCCAAGGCTGTCAATCTTCACAGAAGCAAAGCCCCAAACACACCCCCTGCCATGGAGTCCATTCTGACTCACAGCGCCCCTAGTGGACAGAGTGGAACTGCACCACAGGGTCTCCAAGTCTGTCAATCTTTACAATTGGCAACTGCCACGTTTTTCTTTCATAGAGAAGTTGACGGATTTGAAGCACTGACCTTCCCATTTGTAGCTGAGCACTTAACCTTGTGTCACCAGGGCTGCCTTGTACCACCCAGGGGCTTCTAAAGAGTACGGAGCCCCGCCTTTGGTTAGCAGACACCGCTGTGCTCCCTCCAGACATGGACCAGTACCTGTCCTGGGGATTCAAACCCTCCTTTCTCTAAAGGCACCTTTGAGGGAGCAGGTTGGAGGGACAGCATTTAGAAGCATATCACCAACAAGAAATGTCACCTTTGGGTTTTCCTTTCTGGGACCAGGCTGAGAGGTAGCATCTGACTTAGGAGCACAGTCTGCCAACTTTTGAGTGTCAATTTAAAAAGGGATTTAAAGGGAAACTTAAAATTCTTTGCTTTGGGTGTAAATGATTAATCGTGGGCAGCAAAAGGAGTTTAGGAAGCTGGCTAGCTGTCTCAGTTGAAGATCCTAATCAATGACCTGATACTCAGTCACCCCCATGCCGTCACGTTCATTAAACAAACAGTAGTCCAGCCTGAAAGCACTTTGGGGCAGGGGATGTCCAATGGTCGCCTGGGAACTTTGGAGAACGTGTGTCCCGGTTCAATGCTCAGAGCTGAGCCCAAGTCACTCCGACTAGGAGTGATCACCTGAGTCCCTCGACGTCAGGTGAGAGGACAGCCTCCTGGGCAGACTGTACCTCTCCGTCTGTGTCACTCCACAAGGGAGTCGTAAAAGCACAAAGAGAACCCAGGTCTCTGCAACCCTGCTCTCCGTGACCCCATGACATCCCCTGGCCTTGGCACGTGGTGTGGATACTGTGACCCTCATAGACGTGGGGCCAGAAGCGTCATGAACCCACTGACCTGTACGAATCACTAAGTTGTCAAGACATGGCTTCCATGAGCAATGGGCACATTGGCTTCCACCACTGTTTTGTCTGCTGTAACGGAAACACCCCAAGGGCAAGGCTTGAGAGAACACACCTTCTTGCGTCACAGTTCAGAAGATGAGAAGTCGGATTTCAAAATGCGGCTCAAGGGAAGGTTCTTGTTTATTTCAGCTTCTGGCTGTCACTGGGGGCCCTCCAGTCAAGTCTGTCTCGTCCCAAACCAAACTCACTGCCATCGGGTTAATTCTGACTCACAGTACCCCCACTGGGTTTCCAGGGCTATAAATCTTCATGGAGTTCATGTGGAGCTTCTGGTGGGTTTGAACCACCAACCTTCTGGTTAGCAGCCAAATGCCCTCATCCTACACCACCAGAGCTCATAGTGACCCTCTATGACAGAGTAGAGCTGCCCCATACCACCACTCACTGCCATTAAATCAGGTCCGACTTATAGCAACCCCAATTGGATTTCCGATGCTATAAATCTTTAGAGAAGTTGTTGTTGTCAGGTGTCATCGAGTCGTCTCTGACTCATAGCAACCCTACACACAGCAGCACGAAACACTGCCTGGTCCTGCACCAGCTCCACGATCCTTGCTAGACGTGAGCCCATCGCCGCAGCCACGGTATCAATCCATCTTGTTGAGGGCCTTCCCCTATTTCATCGACTGTCACCTTACCAAGCACGACAGTCTTCTCCAGGGAATGGTCCCTTCTGACAACATGACCAAAGTAGGTGAGACCAAGTCTGGCCATTCTCGCCTCCAAGGAGCATTCTGGCTGCACTTCCTCCAGGACAGATCTGTTAGTTCTTTTAGCAGTCCACGGTATTTCAGCATTCTTCACCAGTACCACAACTCAAAAGCATCAACTCTTCTTCAGTCTTCCTTATTGTACAGCTCTCACTTGCATATGAGGGGACTGAAAATACCGTGGCTTGTGTCAGGCGCACCTTAGTCCTCAAGGAGACATCTTTGCTCTTTAGCACTTGAAAGAGGTCCTTCGCAAGCTGATTTGCCCGGTGCTATATGTCATCTGATGTCCTGACTGCGTTGACTGTAAAACCAAGCAATGTGAAGTCTTTGACAACTTCAATCTTTTCCCCGTTTACAGGGATGCTGCTTACAGGTCCAGTTGTGAGGATGTTTGTTTTCTTTATATTGAGATGTAATCCATACTGCAGACTGTAGTCTTCAATCTTCATCAGTAAAGGCTTCAAGTCATCCTCACTTTCAGCAAGCGAAGCTGTGTCATCAGCGTATCACAGATTGTTAATGACTCTTCCTCCAATCCTGATGCCAAGTTCTTCATATAGTCCAGCTTCTTGGATTATTTGCTCAGCATACAGATTGAATAAGTATGGGGAAATGATACAACCCTGATGCACTCCCTTC
>NW_006922013.1:2043295-2045520 GCF_000298275.1 Orycteropus afer afer | reverse complement strand
GTAGAGTGCCCCATCTTCCTTCTGCGGGGTAGCTAGTAGGTTTGAACCACTGACCTTCTGGTTAGCAGCCAAATGAGAGCTGCCCCATAGGGTTTTGTTATTGTTGTTGTTGAGAATCAATACAGCAAAACATACACCATTCAAGAGTTTCTGCGCGTACAATTCAATGACACTGACTACCATTCCCACTCTCCTTTTCTGAGTTGTTCTTCCGCCATGAACATAAACTCACTGCCTTCTAAGGTCCCTCTCTAACCTTCTGAGTTGCCATTGTCAATTTGATCCCATAGCGATAATTGTGAAAAGAACACAACGCTCAAGGCAGACATTTTTACTAGTCACGACCCCACCAGCTGCATTTTGTCCCTTTAATGAGGATTCTTCCGTGGAATCTTTATCAAAAGGTTCAGGCACGGTAGGGGGCCACCATCTAGTTCCTCTGGTCTCCTGGCAAAGGAGGCAGTTGTTCATGGAGGCGATTGGCCACACACCCATTTCCTCCTCCTCTTCCTGACTCCTCTTCTCCCTCTGTTGCTCCAGGTGAATGGAGACCAGTTGTGGTGCCTTGGATGTTTGCATGCAAGCTTTTTAAGAGTCCGGGAGCTATGTGTGGAATGAGGCCCATAGGTTTTTCCAGGCTGGAGTCTTTACAGAAGCATACTGTCAGGTCTTCCTCTTGCACAGCAGCTGCTGGGTTCAAACTGCTGACTCTTCAGGTAGTAGCTGAGTGCTCAACCCAGGCAGCACCAGGTCTTCCCTTAGCTTCCGGGAGCTGCTGTCAACCCTGAGCATGCTGAGTGTCTCTGCTTCTGTCTCCCTCTGCGTGTGTGCACCTCTGTCTACTCTGTTCATTTTACAACTCAGCAGTGAGTAGCTTTAGAACCATGCTGCACTGATTGGTAACATAAAGAAAACCTGATTTCCAAATGGGATTACATTAACGTGTATAAAAAACCAAAAAACCAAACCCACTGCCATTGAGTCGATTCTGACTCATAGCAACCCCCATTGGGTTTCCAAGATGGTAAATCTTTACAGAAGTAGACTGCTCCATCTTCCTTCTGTAGAGTGGCTGGTGGGTTTGAACCACCAACCTTCTGGTTAGCAGTCAAATGCCTCAGGCACTATGCCACCAGAGCTCCTCACATTAACATGTATGGGGGTAAGAATTTGCAACACATATTCTGGGAGGACACAATTCAATCCATAAAATAGGAAAAGAAAGGAGAATGATACAGTTCAAGGAGATCTGAACAGGAAAGCATTTTCAGGAAGTAAGTTCTGACGATATTTACACATGGAGAGGGAGCTGGGCAAGAGGCCAGACCAAGGAAAACGACAGTTTCCCATGACCTTGGCTGACGCTGGAAATGCCCTCATCCAACAGCCATGACCTTGGCTGATGTCATCAATGGGCTCATCCAACAGCCACAACCTCCACTAATGTCAGCAATGCCCTCATCCGACAGCAATGACCTCATCCAACAGCCATGACCTTGGCTGATGTCACCAATGGGCTCATCTGACAGCCATGACCTCAGCTGACAACCAAAGCCCTCATCTGACCTCCATGATCTCAGCTCATGTTACCAATGCCCTCATCTGACAGCCATGACCTAGGCTGATGTCACCAGTGCCCTCATCCAACAGCCATGACCTAGGCTGATGTCACCAACACTTTCATCTGAAAGCCATGACCTGGGCTGATGTCACCGATGCCCTCATCTGATAGCCATGACCTCGGCTGAGGTCACCAACTCCCTCATCCAACAGCCATGCCCATAGCTGACGTCACCAATGCCCTCATCCACTCACTGCCTGTAGCCAAGGCCCCTGGGTGGCACAAGTGGTTTGGGCTCCTCTCGAACCTAAGACCCAGAGGCCGTCATTCACCCAGAGCAAGCGGACACTGTATGGTTCACAATCAGGAAGGGGGTGTGTCAGGGCTGTATCTTTCAGCATGCTTATTCAATCTGTCTGCTGAGCAAATAATCCGAGAAGCTGGACTATATGAAGAAGAACATGGCATCAGGATTCCAGGAAGACTCATTAACAACCTGTGATACGCTGACGACACAACCTTGCTTGCTGAAAGTGAAGAGGACTTGAAGCATTTACTGATGAAGATCAAAGACTAGTCTTCAGTATAGATTACACCTCAACATAAAGAAAACAAAAATCCTCACAACTGGACCGATAAACAACATCACGATAAACAGAGAAAA
>NW_006922013.1:2039727-2041570 GCF_000298275.1 Orycteropus afer afer | reverse complement strand
CAACGGATTTGGTGTTTGGCTTTTGGAAAAGCTGAAAGGTTAGGAGTCAAACCTACACCCAGAGAGGAGTCTTGGAAGAAAAGCGTGGCCATCTGCTTCTGAAAGGCCAGAGCCTTGAAAACGCTATAGAGCAGACATAGTTCTCCCTGCACAGACAGGCTCACCTTGAGGCAGACTTGAGGGTCATGGTTTGTTTTTGATCACAAGCCTTTACCAAAGATCAGCCAAAGATGGGTGGACACACAACAGTCCAGGACAGCCTGACGGGACGTCTGATGCTTGGGTCCTTTTGCCCTGCCAGGTGTTCATGTACCTTCTGTCATTTGCTAGTCCTCCTTAGCATGGCCCTAGGGAGAAAACACTGGAAGGCCCACCCAAGCCACCCGCCCAGAACCTGACCATCACAAACCCTAAGCCAGGGACTGGTGGGTGCCAAGAAGCTATGGCAGACAGCCCTGCACAAGCTTGGGCAGCAAGGGGTGGAGGGCTCTGCCCAGGGCCGCCATGTGAAAGCGGGTCCACACAGGTGTGCCACCCTTCGCTGAGGTATCACGAAGGAGAGCTGTTCTGCGAGTCATCACCAGGGCCACTGGCGCATCCCACAGTGGCCTGCTCCATGGACACACTGCACGTCACATGATCAGAGTGCAAGGCATGGATGCCGTCCCTATGGCCAGCACACAGCCCAGAGGAATGGTCAGGCAGTAGTTCTCCTCCGACAATGGAGAGAAGGAGGATCGCTTGATCAGGACATCCTGAGTGGGAACCAAGCTCCTGGGTCCCACCCTGGTTAGGTGTTATCACCCTCTGTCCTCTACCAAATGGTCAAGTTGATGCCTTCCTTATCTTTCAATGGAGGCTCTGTGTGGTGCAAAGTGTTAACAGACTCAGCTGCTAACTGAAAGGCTGGTGGTTCAAGTCCACTGAGAGGCACCTCATGAAAAGGTCTAGCGACCTATGTCAAAACACAACCAGTCATTGCAAACCCTCTGGAGCACAGGTCCCCTCTGACGCACCCAGGGGCACCATGAGTCGGGGTCAGCTGGTTCCTGGTTCTTGGCTTCCAACTGGGAGCACCCTGAGTCATGCCACCTCCGGCGCAGGCACCTGGCACCTTATCTACCCAAATTAAATTAACGAGCCCGGCCCTTGGCCTAATTGGCAATTAGGAGCTTCTGGAAGCCACTGCATATGCACCATGGTGATACTGTGGGGTGAGATCTAAGTTATGTGATGTGACCCAGACTAGCTCGGAAGGCGAGGGCCGTTCAGCCCCCTTGGGGTGACTCACCCTTGTGATGTAAGGGACATGGTGGGGGCGGACCTCTGGCTCTGACACCATGGACACTCACACACACACACACACACACTTAACCTTTGTTTTCCCACCTGTAAAACGGGACTTCAATGAAGGAAGTGATGAGCCCTGCTGGTGCAGTGGTTAAAACCCTCGGCTGCTGATAAAAAAAGGTCAGCACTCTTGTAAAGATTGACAGCCATGGAAACGCTCTGGGAGGGTTCTACTCTGTGTTATAGTTGCTATGACTTGGAATTAACTTGAGCAGAACAGGTCAAGCCATCAGAAAGTGCTTTCTGTAAATATTAGGAGTGGTGCAATGTTTCAGCGCTCAGCTGATAACTGGAAGATTGTCAGTTCAAACCCAACGGTGGCGCCAAGGCAGAAAGACCTGGTAGTCTGCTCCCATAAAGATTCCAGCCTAGGAAACCCTAGGGGGCAGTTCCACTCTGCCCCCTAGGGGTGCTGTGAGTCAGAATCGAATCCAAAGCAGTGGGTTTGGTTTGGGAGGTGCTCTAGTGGCGAAGTGCCTAAGGAATTTGACTG
>NW_006922013.1:2036443-2039113 GCF_000298275.1 Orycteropus afer afer | reverse complement strand
ATTCCCAAGGCTGAAATCTTTACAAAAGCAGACTGCGTCATCTTTCTCCTGTACAGCAGCTGGTGAGTTTGAACTGTCAACCTTCTGGTTAGCAGCCAAACGCCTTAGGCTTTCCTTTTTATTGTTGTAAAAATATTTGTAACCCAATGTTTGCCACTTTAACCTCCTTCCGGTGTACCAGTTAATCATATCAGTTACATCAACTATGTTGTAATCATTGCCAATTTCTCATGATGCTAAACAAACAAGTTTTTCGATTTCAGAAGTCATGTGGATACAGTGTGTAATACTTAACCCTTTATACAAAGTCCAGGACAGCAGTCTGAATCATGCCTGGGAAGCACCATGCCATGAAAGAAACAGTACCCACGTCCAGTGACAGAAATAAAACCACATCAGTCTTTTTATGGGGAGTTAGCACCAATCTCACTGCCAAATTTGTTCCAAAAATATAATAATTTCAGAGATTATTTTGATTTTTTTTGTTGTGGTAGTTCGGAATATGGAAGCTCTGGTAGCATAGTGGCTAAGGCACTTGACTGCTCACCAGAAGGCTGGCGGTTCAAACCCAGCAGCCACTCCCCGGAAGGAATATGGGGCAATCTACTTCCATAGTGATACTGCCTTGGAAACCCAAGCAGGGGTCGCTATGAGTCGGGTCTGACTCGATGGCACACAACAACAGCAACAGTTCGGAATATACACAGCAGGACATACAACAATTCAACAGTTGCTACGTGTCCATTCCACATGTCGTCACATGGAATTAGGATTCCGAGTTGTTCCTCCCCCATGAACACACACTTCTTGTTATTGTTTCTAGGTGCTGTCAAGTCAGCTCTGACTCATAGTGACCCTGTGGACAACAGACTGCCCGGCCCCGTACAAGCAGTGTTTCACGGCGAGTCATAAGATTTTCACTGGTCAATTCGTTTAGAAGTGGATGGTCCCTTCCTTCTTCCGAGTCTGTCTTCCTCTGGGAGTTCTGCTGAAACCTGTCCACCATGGGTGACTCTGCTGGGATTGGAAATACCAGGGGCATAGCTTCCAGCCTCACAGCAACGTACCAGCTACCACAGGATGACAGACAGACAGACAGAAACCAAGAAAACCAAACTCAATGCTGTCGAGTCAATTTCGACTCACAGTGACCCCCTCCTTGGGTTTCCGAGGCAGTATCTCTACAGAAGTACATTGCTCAGTCTTCCTTCTGTGGAGTGGCTGGCAGGTTTGAACCACCACACTTCTAGTTAGCAGTCAAATGCCTTAGCCACTATGCCACCAAGCTTCAAACTGACAGACACTGCCTCCTAAATTTTCCGTCTAATCTTTCATTGTCAGTTTGATCCCATATACCAAAAATACACAAACTCATTGCCATTAAGTTGACTCCAACTCACAGTGCCCCTAGAGGACAGAGTGGAACTGCCCCACGGGGTCTCCAAGGCTGTCAATCTTCACAGAAGCAAAGCCCAAACCACACCCACTGCCTGGAGGGGATTCCGACTCGCAGCGCCCCTAGAGGACAGAGTGGAACTGCCCACAGGGTTTCCAAGGCTGTCAATCTTTACAGAAACAAAGCCCAAACCACACCCACTGCCTGGAGTGGATTCTGACCCACAGCGCCCCTAGAGGACAGAGTGGAACTGCACCACAGGGTTTCCAAGGCTGTCATCTCTACAGAAGCTGACTGCCTCATCTTTTTCCTGAGAGGGGCTGGTTGGTTTGAATTGCCAATTAGCAGCTGAGTGCTTAACCATTGTGCCACAAGGGCTCCTTCCTGATCCCATATGGATGGTTCTTCAAAGAGCACACGGTGAAGGAAGAAAGACATTCTTTGTCAGTTAAGCTAAACCAGTGTTTGGTTTTAAGAAGACTCCAGGGGATCTTACTGGTTTATGGTTTAAAGAAGAGCTCAGGGCAATGCCTTCAAGGGTTTCTGCAGCCTCTGTGGCTCCAGAAGGTCTGGCGTCCACGAGAATGTGATTCCATTATTATTATTTTAATCATTATTCTAGGCAAAGGACGATCAGCCTGCCTTTTTCAGGCAGGACTTGGCCCAGTGCTGTGCACAGGCTGTCAGACCAGGCAGGCAGGCCAGCTACTTGAACTGCCATAGCCCTGGCGTTGCCTCCTATGCAGATGAGGTGGCAGGGACAGACACCGGGCACCCTCGCCCAATGAGCCAGGTCACACAAGCTGGGCCGGGTGCCCGCAGAGCTGGAAACGGTGCTGAGAGCAGAGGACAGGGGCCTCTTCCCACCAGGTCTAAGTCAGCGGTTCTCAATGGGGGGGAGTGGTCTCTAGGTGACACTTTGTAATATCTGGGGGTCATTTTAGATTCTCACAACCCGAGGGACAGGGTGTCAGTGGTACTGAGAAGGTGCAGATCAGGGTTACTGGTCAACACCCTACAGTGCACAGAACACCCCTCCAGCACAGAGAAACATCCGGCCACAGCCAACCCTGCCTAGGTCAAGAAGCCCTGACGAGCAGAAGAGACTGTCTATCATCTCTCTAGGAGCTCTGGTGGGTAGTGCCTAAGGCACTTGCCTGCTAACCAGGAGGCTGGCGGTTCAAACCCACCAGCCGCTCCTCGGAAGGAAGGTTGGGCAATCCTACTTCCGTAGAGATACTGCCTCGGAAACCCAAGGAGGGGTCGCTATGAGT
>NW_006922013.1:2031365-2036343 GCF_000298275.1 Orycteropus afer afer | reverse complement strand
AATCCTACTTCCGTAGAGATACTGCCTCGGAAACCCAAGGAGGGGTCGCTATGAGTCAGGGCCGACTCGACGGCACATAACAACAACAACAACATCATCTCTCTAAGGAGCTCTGGTGGGTAGTGCCTAAGGCATCTGACTGCCAACCAGAAGGTCAGCGGTTCAAACCCAACAGCCACTCTGCTGAAGGCAGATGGGCGATCTACTTTGGTAAAGATTTACTGCCTCGGAACCCAGTGGGGGTTGCTATTGAGTCAGAAGTGACTCGATGGCAGTGGGTTTGGTTTTTGTGGTTACCATCTGTCTGTCTATCACCTATCTATCTGCTCATCCATCCGTGCGTCTATCCATCCATCTATATCCACCGACCTCTTTATCCAGCTATCACTCACCCATCCATCCATTTGTCCATTAGCTATCCCACCACCTGCCCGCCCACCCATCATCTACTCTCCCATCTATCCTTCTGCCTATCCACCTATCCATCTATTGTCTGTCTGTCTTTCTATCTACCTGTCCATCCATGCTTCCGTCAGGTATCTATGCATCGATCCAGACTCATATGCATGTGAGAGCTGGACAATGAACAAGGAAGACGGCAGAAGCATCGATGCACTTGATTTGTGGGGTGGGGAAAGAATACTGAATGTCCTACGGACTGCTAGAAGAATGAACAAATCTGGCTTGGAGGAAGTGCAGCCGGAATGCTCCTTAGAAATGAGAATGGCCAGACTTGGTCTCTCGTACTGTGGTCACGTTGTGAGGAGGAGCCAGGCCCTGGAGAAGGCAGCGTGCCGGGTAAGGGGATGGTTACCGAAGAAGAGGCAGCCTTCCACGAGATGCACCGGCAGAGCGGCTGCGGTGACGGGCTGGAGCACAGCCAGGATTCTGAGGACGGCACAGGCCCGGGGAGTGTTTGTCAGGGCTGACGCTCACCAAGCCAGCGCCAAACCCTCCTCGGGCGCCTTCCGTTCCTAGAGGCATGCGGTTATTATTGACCTTGGCACTTGAAGTATTTATACTGAGTGCTTCCAGGCTTTCTTCCCCAACCCTGGAGGGGACACTGGCCTGTTTAGTCATCACCACATCCTCTATTACCTATACCCCAAGGCGTGCGGTAGGCTGGCTGACTTACTAACCACGTTTTACAGGGTTAATTTCCAAACAAGGCAAGGCAAGAAGGTTCACCGAAGGGCAAGGTGGAAACAAAACAATGACACAAGGTTCTGGGGGGCCTGTGTGATTTTCACCCACAGAATTTTCTTGATGTTTCACTCAACCTCTGAAGGCATGCCTGGCCCTAACTGTTGAGACTTGTAATTCAAACAAATGGAGTCTTTGTAGCTTTTGGGGCGCACTGAAAGCTTTCGCATTGTGTCAGATATCATCACTTGTTACGGGGAGCCCTTCCGGATCGGTGTTTAAGCGCCAGGCTGCTAACCAAAAGATACCAAAACCTAAACCAAACTCACTGCCATCGAGTCACTTCGGACTCACAGCAACCCCCACTGGGTTTCTGAGGCAGAAAATCTGTACAGAACTAGATTGCCTCATCTTGCTTCTGCGGAGTGGATGATGAGTTTGAACCGCCAGTCTTCTGGTTGACAGTCAAATGCCTTAGGCAATGTACCACCAGAGCTCCTTTAAGCAACAGACAGGTAGTTCCAATAGTATATGATTTCATTTATTTGCAATGTCTAGAACAGGAAAATCTAGAAAGCAGATTAGTGGTTACCAGGGGCCATGGAGCTCTGGTGGTGATGAGGTTAAAGAACTGGGCTGCTAACCAAAAAGTTGGTGGTTCGAACCCACCAGCTGCTCTGCAGGAGAAAGATAAGGCAGTCTGCTTCTATAAAGATTGGCAGCCTAGGAAAGTACCTGGGGCAGTTCCACTCTGTCCTCTAGGGGCGCTGTGAGTCAGAATGGACTCCAGGGCAGTGGGTGTGGTTTGGGCTTTGCTTCTGTGAAGATTGACAGCTTTGGAGACCCTGTGGGGCAGTTCCACTCTGTCCTCTAGGGGCGCTGTGAGTCAGGATCAACTCTATGGCAATGGAGTTGTTCTGTTGTTTAGACCCCCATTCACAGGAATATTCTGTCAAGTTATTATCAGTGTGTTTAACAACACAAAGAATTCCTGCAGTAAGTGGCTACACCATGGACTAACATATATACATGCGCATTACATCCGTCATGTAGTTTCTGCTCAGGAACTCTCCAGTTCCGCCCGGAAAGGTTAACACAGAGGACAGAATGCATTGGACATGAACCATGAAGATGCCTAGATAAGCAAGGAGGTCAACCAGAAAGGTCCCGGGAGCTGTGAGTGATGAATGGGCTGAGCCGCTAACCAAAAGGTTGGAGGTTCCAGCCCCTCAGAGGCACCTTGGAAGAAAGGCCTGCCAATCTACTTCCAAAAAAATCAGCCGCTGAAAACCCTACGGGGCCCGGTGCCACCGTGACACACGGGTGTCACCCTGAGTCAGAAGTGCCTCTGAGGAAACGGGTTGTAAGCAAAGGACTGGGCATTGTAATTTACGACAGTCACTCACTCTTACGGGCAACACGTGGGATCCCCTCGAAGTGATGACACACCTTTTCAACCCCCTCCTTTGGAAAACAACTCACACACGTGGTGGGTCCATAGTTGTTAGAGCATGTATGGGACATGGGTGACGTTGTCCTGGAGGCTCGCTGCCTGCAATTCATGCAAACAGACCAGCCGCTCTCTCGGGTATTTCCTCAGTGCTTCAGTAAACGCAGTTCCTTCGCAACAAAATTTGTACAGCCGGACACACTGTGCAAACAACAGAGTCATGGCTACCACGCCCTACTGCAAAGCCAGCACAGCGCCTGAAGCCATATTGGACCCAATGGCCCCGAGGGTAAGTTCAGTGTCCCCCTCAATGGATGCCCCGCCACAAGACAGGAATTTTTGTTCCGTTTTTCCATTGTTCAGGATCCAAATTCCAGGTGCACGTGACAGATCTTTAATTTGGATATAATTAAAAAAAAAAAAAAAGCCAAAAAAATTTAAAAGTTTAAAAAACTGAAGCTACTATGAATTCCCTCTCCATTTTATTTATTAGAAAAGCAGTAATTTGTGTCAGATAACAGTGACTTTGCATGGAATGCATTTGACGGCTCACATACACACACACACATACATGCACATATAGACACACATGTTCATTGCACCGCAGCGTGATTAGCAATCTAACCCAGAAGCAGTGGTTCCTATCTTTTGATAATGTAAGTACAATTACTCCCACTTCCTGTTTGAGTAAGCCACAGAATGGAGCACACCTATTTATTTCTTCTTTCCTTTTCGGTTTCTTCTCCTTAAGCCCTGCATCATTCTTTCTACCGGCTTGGCCCTTGCACCCATCATTTGAGTGATGAAAGGAAAGAAAGAATGGAGGAAGGAAGGAAGCAGATAGACAGACTGCCACTGGCCACTGCTTCCCTGTCCAGTGAAGAAAGGAACCCTAAGACCTGACTCTTCCAGCTGCACCGACAGTCTTAACGTGACAGCACAGGTAAAGATGTACAAACATTCTCGGGTCTTCCAGAAGACACTCTGGGCTTCTCTCTTCCCCTGGCTACAAGTCACCTTCCCATGTCTTCACTGCACTCTGACCCTGAAGGCTAGTTCGTTATTCCAGGAGAGCAAAGAAACAGAATCCTTTAGACTTTCTTCCAAGTGTTGTTGTTGTTGTTATGTGCCGTCGAGTCAAACCTGACTCGTAGCGACCCCTCCTTGGGTTTCCGAGGCAGTATTACTACGGAAATAGGATTGCCCAACCTTCCTTCCGAGGAGTGGCTGGTGGGTTTGAACCGCCAGCCGTCTGGTTAGCAGGCAAGTGTCTTATCCACTGTGCTACCAGAGCTCCCTCCTTCCAAGTAGCACAACTAAAGTAAACATTCCCACCCAGCCTTTTCCTGCCATCCTTTATCTCAGTATCTTTGCAGCTGAGAAGCCAGAAAATATTTCCGACTCACCGGTTCCCGGGCAGCTGTCAGACAGGGCTTGGTGCTGGGCTGGGCGGCTCAGAGGCTCGCACCTTCCCCCCAAGGGTCTCGGGAAACTCTTCAGTCCTGACGTCGGCCAACACCTGGCCAAGTGAATAATCCCCTGTGAGCCGGGGCAGCTGTCCTGGGCCGTCATATACGGCCACTGAAGTCAGGATGCTGAACCCATCATAAAAAACTTCCTTGGCTGCCCGTAGCTCTGCAGCTGGCCCGGCCCCATGCCTCACGTGTTTCAGATAGCAGTCAGAGGCAAGCCGGACTTCCTGATCGGAACAAGCCCGCTGCAGAGCCTCGCGCCATCAGTTCCCAGGTCTTCATCCCCGTCCACACAGACATGTGGGCACAAGGAAGTGGGAGGAAGCAGGAGTCCAGAGGAAGCCTTCCGGGGCTGGACCAGAGTGCAGGTTGCACCATGCAAAGCAAGGAAGGGCGCGCGTGCTCACCACGGAGACAGAGATTGCAGAATGTGTGCGTGTGTGGCGGCGAGCTAGCCAGTCACACGCACCCGTGGCTTTGCCGTTAATCAGAACCCGGGATGCAGGTTAGGCTGGCCAAAGCAAGGCTGATGTTTTGGACCCAACTGCTGAAGGTTGGGCAATCCTACTTCCGTAGTGATACTGCCTCGGAAACCCAAGGAGGGGTCACTATGAGTCGGGGCCGACTCGATGGTAAATAACATAACAAGCTGACAACCCAGCGTACAGGAGCCCTGTAAGCCGGTTGGTTGAGTTACAGGGCCACACACAACACAAACGCCTCGAGGAATTCATTCTCTTTGTCAACATCCGGGGCTCGGCCGGGGCCAAGGGCACCATTAAACTCCGTGGGCGAGCAGCAGGGAGGTGTGCCCCCAGCACAGAGGGCAGAAATGGCCAGGGAGTTTCTGGGCTCGCCCCCTGCCCCTTGGGGACAATCACACCCCCCGGAAGAACTCACTCCCTGTGTTTTT
>NW_006922013.1:2026539-2030834 GCF_000298275.1 Orycteropus afer afer | reverse complement strand
AACAGGACAGCTGGACTCTGCAGTTTCCACTCCTGAGCACGACTGCCCGCCCCCCAAGGCCCCCTCAGCGGAGGTGGGGTCTGGGGGTCCTGGACAGGACCAGCACAAGGCAGCTTCTGTTTTTCTCGCCTCCCACCCCCCCTACCCCCCCCCGCTGCAATACTGCCCCCTGCAGAGAGGGGGAGCCGGAGGAGAAGAATGAAACGGGCAGAAAGCTGCTTGCTCTCTGTTACTGGGTACGTCCTGAGGCGCCTTCAGGCAGGTGAGTGGCCGCCCCTCCTCTGAGCAATTCATGCGAACGCTCCAGGCGAGCCTGCCCACAGGGGGCGGGGCCCAGCTGCGTTTTCTCTGGTCCACTCCACAGCTGCTGTCCCTACGGGCCTCCTCTCTCCTGACCCCACGGGGCCTTGAGAGCAGACGCCCACGTGGCTGCAGCCCTTGTCTTTGCCTCTGTGCCCCCACTGCTCCCCCACACACACACACACGCTACTTGGTATTTTTTATTTTTCAAAGACTATGCATCTTGGAGAGAGCTGTATCTTCCACAACAGACCCTGCAGGGGTTACGACAGCACCTAGCAGACCCAGAGCCCCAGGGGCGGCTGCAAACAGTCCCGCAGCTGACTGCTGACCTGAAGGCCGGAGGTTCCAACTCACTGAGAGGCACTTGAAAGAAAGGGCTGGTGGCCTGCTTCCAAAATAGCAGCCGTTGGAAACCCTCTAGAGCACAGCTGTGTTCTGACACACGGGCGAACCGTGAGTCGGAATCCACTGGGGCCACCAGTGGAACTCATGGTCCCAGCTGTGCCCTCTAGCCTGCAGCCACAGGCCTCTGGCTTCCTCAGACGGGAGCTCGGCGCCCAGCCCTTGTGCCCCCGCAGATGTGAAGAGAGGGGCACCACTGCCGGGGGAGGGGCAGCACGCTAGTCCGGCAAGTCCCTTAAAGCCCCTGGCCTTTGTCATAGCTTTGCAGGGGCACACGGGGTCTCACAGGTGCTCAGCTACCTGCAGAGAAGATATCAGCAGGCTGTCCTTTCACTGAGGCCCGGGGTGCTGCAACAGTCCCAGTGCTTGGATGCTAACCAAAAGACTGAAGGTTCAAATCCACTCTGAGGCACCTCGGACACAGGCCTGGTGATCTGCTTCCAGAAAGACTGCAGCCTGGAGAACCGTACGAGGCACCTCCAGAACTCTTGTCTCATGGGGCTGCCTTGAGTCGGAAACTAATATGACAGCACCCTACGACAGCCACACCGCTGCCCCATTCGTTAAAATCACTGCCCTCGTGTTCTTTGTGGCTAAACGGGAAGCTGCTCTTGTGCTCTGAGTCTCCGGATGGTACCAAGGGTTACCAATATGCTCTAGTATCAATTGAAAGACTGGGGGTTCGAATCTCCCCACAGCTACCCTGCAAGAAAGGCCTGCCAATGCACAGTGTTTTGAAAAACCCGTCCTTGCAAACCCTGTGCAGCACAGTCGCCCCGACACCCCTGCAGCTGCCGTGTGTTGGAGCGGGCTTGGCGAAACACAAGAACCGTAAACAGTCCCCCAGAATCATTTAACTTAGTGGAGCAAGTCCCCCAGAATCCCACAGCCATGAACCCAACCCCAACTCCAGCACTTGCCAGCTCCGTGCCCCTGGAAAAGGAATTCACCCCTGGGAGCCCCAGCCTGTAGGCCATAACGATACACTCCCTGCATGGTTTCTGATCGGACACTGCAGGAGACCTGCGTCCTTCATTTCTGAGACCAACGCCAAAGGTAATTGGTTCAAACCCACCAACTGCTCTGCTTCCGTAAAGACTGACAGCCTTGGAAAGCCAATAGGGGTCCACTATGACTCAGAACCAACTTGGTGGCAGTGAGTTTGGTTTTTTCGGGGATGGGGGTTTAGAGCCGCTGGGTGGCTTCCAAGCACTGACTTTGGTTTGCAGCTGAGCACTTCAGCACTGCGCATAAACAGATGCTCCTCTTTGGCAATCTCTAGAGTACGAAGGTAGAAAGACTCGCAGAGCTCTGGAAATCACTACACTCTGAAGTCGTGAGAAGTAGCACTTGGTTTTGTTTGTCCCTGAGGCTCTTCAGGCCGCCCACTCAACCCTCACTGCCAGAGAGTCCATTCCGACTCCTCGTGACCCCACTGGGTTTCCAGGGCTGTTCATCTTTATGGAAGTAGGTCGTCCCACCTCCCTTCCACAGAGCAGCTAGTGGGTTTGAACCACCGACCTTCTGGTTAGCAGCCAAATGCCTTATCCCTGATACCACCACAGCTCCGTCTTAAGACTTCTGGGTAACACAAACGGTTGGTGCTTGACGAATCACCGAAAGGTTGGCAGTGAAGTCACCCAGCGGTGCCTCAGAAGAAAGCCCTGGTGATCCCTGTCGGAAAACTCGGGCACCGAAGACCCGGTGGCCATCAACTCTCCTCAGACCCACCCTGAGGCAGAGTGGACTCAAGGACACCTGGGTCTGGGGGCGGCGTGCTGAATGAAATTGCTGAAGGTTGAACCTACCCGACGTTTGCCAACCCAACAGCAGCGCTGACTGTCAGCGACCGCACCTGGGAACGCAAACGCAGCACTGGGCACGGCTTCTCGCGCTGGGCTCTATGGGGTTGGGTCCCGCGGAAGGAATGCCAGGGGGAAGCCTCCGGGGTCACCGAACTAGGGCACTGGTGCCGCCACTCAGGCGCTGGCAAGCCAAGGCCCACTCGGGATGATTAACTGTGCAAGCAGGTGTGAGCAAACACCCAGGATGGTAATTAGGGGCCTGAATCAAGTGACAAGTATCTCCATGCAAACAAGGCCACTGGTGAGAGAAGCCTGCTGCCTGCGGGGGCAGCCAGGAGACAGTGGCCTGGGCCTGCCAAGGAGACAGTGGCCTGGGCCTGCCAAGGAGACAGTGGCCTGGGCCTGCCAAGGCTTTTCTGTTAGCTGGCGGGGGAGGGGAGGCCTGGAGGGCCACTGAGCAGCCCTCAAGGACTGAGTGTGTGTGGGGTCCTGGGGCACATAGTCGGGGGTGGGATGCCATTTGAGAAGAGGGTTTTCCTTGTTGTGTCCCTGAGGGAGCCCCGCCAGCATGGCAGGCATCTTCAACCTAATGACTGGGGAGCGGCAGAAAGAGCAGATTCGGCACCGAGACAAGGAAGCACAAACAGAAGAGACAGATGTCTCCTGAAGATTCCAAGCCAAGGAACAAAGCTGAAGGGAGACAAGAAACCCCCAGAGCCCAGAGAGACAGAGCCTGTCCCTCGGGCAGGGGCCCGGCATTGGGACTTCTACCTGCTGAACTGGGAGAGAATGCATTTCTGCTCTTTCAAACAATGACTAAGGAAGACCAAAGAAGAGTTGAAGCCTTTGAGCTGTGGTGTTGGCGAAGAATACTGAAAATATACCAGCCAGCCAGAACGAACAAATCTGTCCTGGGACAAGTGCAGCCAGAATGCTCCTTGGAAGTGAGAATGGCCAGACTGGGTCTCACCTCCTTTGGTCCTGTTGTCAGAAGTGGCCATTCCCTGGAGAAGGACGCCATGCTTGGGAAAGCGGAGGGTCAGCGAATGAAGGGAAGGCTCTCAAGGAGACGGGCTGACACGGTGGCTGCAACGATGGGCTCACGCCCAGCAGGGATTGTGAGGCTGGTGAAGGATCAGGCAGTGTGAGGTCCTTCTGCACATAGGGTCACTACAAGTCGGCGCCGAGTGGACAGCACCTGACAACATGTGCGGTATCTGTGTTACAGCAGCCCCGGGAGACTGAGCCCCCTGCATTCTATTGCATTCTGCACAGGGCCATGGGAGAAGCTGCATGCCGCTCTGTAGGCACACAGCATGGCCTCAGCTAGGCCTCCCACAGCTTCTGGCCACCTTCATAAAATGCACAAGCGTTGAAACATCTTGGGCAATCTCATCCCTCTGGGTTTGGGACCTGCCCTGGCTATTAAAATTAAGGTTATCAAGCAGCCAAGAGCTGCCCATCAACAGATGAACAGATACACACACACACAATGGCACAGTCAAATGGAATATTACGCAGCCTTGAAGAGAAATGAAATCCAGCTCCATGCTGTCATCTGGACAACATGACGCTGAGTGACAGAAGTCAGTCACGAATGGACACATGACAGATGCTCCCACTTATACGGAGTATCACGAAGCTCTGGTAGCATAGTGGCTAAGGCACTTGACTGCTAACCAGAAGGCCGGCGGTTCAACCCCACCAGCCACTCCTTGGAAAGAAGATGGGGCAATCTACTTCTGTAGTGATACTGCCTCGGAAACCCAAGGAGGGGTCGCTATG
>NW_006922013.1:2022120-2024824 GCF_000298275.1 Orycteropus afer afer | reverse complement strand
ACAGAATGGAACTGCACCACAGGGTCTCCAAGGCTGTCAATCTTCACAGAAGCAAAGCCCAAACCACACCCACTGCCCTGGAGTCCATTCCGACTCATGATGCTTCTAGAAGACAGAGTGGAACTGCCCTGTAGAGTTTTCCAAGGCTGTCGATCTTCATAGAAGAAAAGCCCAAATCCAGCCCACTGCTGTGGAGTCCATTCTGACTCACAGCGCCCGTAGATACGGTTTTGATTACTTACCCATAATATAAGAACTTTTAAAAAATATATCAAAATATAAAAATAGATCGTTTCACTCTGTTATTATTCTTAATTTTTACATGCAGGTTTGACTCCCCCCTTCCCAGCTGTATTACACCTGAGGCAGCTGCTGAACTTGCCACAAATCCCATCTTCTCATTTACATAATAATTATCCTGCCTCCTTCGCTAGGCTGCCTGGGGAATGAAGGGGAGACCGTTTATAATGCAGAGAGTTTGCCTCTGTCATTCACGGACTGGTGGCCATCGCTCCAGTTGCTATGAATGGAAGAGCCGACTTCAACCATGAAGAAGCAATCAGTCTTTAATCTGCGCCCCTCAGCACAGGCTGGTGATACAGACTTCCGAGAACCCACCAGAGTGCTAGCAAACGTGCGTGAGACAGCACGCGGAGTTAAAGACCTGCAGCCCAGCCAGCGGTTTCATGAAGGCAGCAGCTCTGCCAGACACAAGAGGCGAGGGCCAGGTGCAGCAGGGCTGTGTCCCAGCAGACTGCATCAGGCAGGCAGGGGCCCCAGAGCGCCCGCCTTGCGCATCGGGCCACGGAGAGAGGGCCAGGACCTCAGCCTCTGGATTGTCTCCGGACAGCGTGGGACCTCAGCATCCGCCGCCACACCCACTATGAGCATGGCCATCCCTACGAGGCTCAGGAGTTGGCCAGACCCCAAGGAAGGAGGGCGTGAAGAAAGACTGACAGGGAGTGTGGTGCTGTAGTTTGGGTCTTAGCTTGGCTGGGCCTGGCTGAGCTCCACGGTGGAATGTGCTGGGAGCAGCTGAGTACCTGCCTTTGGCATATGGTCCACTTCCTATATATAAGGAGAAGCCTTGGTGAAGGGTCTCTAGCTTAGGGCACACTTGGACCCTATATGGAGCCGTGTTGTTGTTCAGCAGCCTGTCACGCTCTGCCGACCTTGGGACTTTCAATGGACGAATGAATGGTCTGCCATGTGGTTTGGCCACATCAGGACTGTGCCATTTTATTTGTCGACCTTGGGCTTGTCAGCCTCAGCAGCCAGCAGCTGCCTGAGTGAAGAGAGGCCTCTAGCTTCAGTGGCCGGGAGCAGGAGGCAGAGCTGGACCCCAAGGTCCGAGGGCTTTCACCCAGACCTCAGAGCCTGGCACTTTGAACTCAGGCTTGTAGCCTCCGGAACTGTAAGAGAATAAACTCCTGTTTGATAAGGCCATCCCATCTGTGGTATATTCCTAGCAGCACAGGACAGGGAGGGAGGGAAGTGGGAAGATGGGAGGGAGGGGACTAAAGGAGGCAGGAGGATGGGAGGGAGGGAGGGAGAGAGGGAAGGAAGAAGGAGGAAGGGAACAGAGGAGAGAGGCAGGGAGGGCAGAAGGAGGGAGAGAAGAGGGAGAAACAGGCAGAGAAAGAGCGAGGAACCAAGGAACCAAGAAACAAGCAGAGAGGCGGGGACGGGGCAGGAAGGAAGCGCCCTGCAAGCTACTAGGGAAGGAAGAGAGAGTGAAGGTCTGCCTCTCCCCCAACCAAGGAGGACATCACCTTGTGGCCCCTCAGCAAACACCTTTCTGCTCCTCCATCATGGGAAGGTCACCCTCAGGCCCACGCTGTCCAGAGACGGATCCAAAGCCCCGTCCCCTCAGGCTGGTCTGAGGGAGCCAGGTCTTGATGTCCCCATAGCTGGTGGAGAGGATAGCCTACTGACGCCCACCTGCAGGTGGTCTAGGGGAAGCAGCCCTGCTGCCCTTATATCACCCGCGAGCACTAGCTTTGCGACCTAGGCTGGGTGGCTTCTGGCCCTCGGGCAGAGGAGGGGGAGAGGGAGCAGGTAGGACACTGGGCACTGGACTGGGTATAGGACAAAGGGGTTCTTGTTCTCCAAGGAGCCATCCGACCTTGGGGAGGAACTTGGGTGAAGGACTCAGCATCCCCGCAGCTGAGCATCCTGACACCTGAGATGAAGCAGGCGGTCTCCTGGGAACCTGCCATCTCAGTCGTCCCACAAGCACCTCAGAAGGAATCTCCACCCCTTAGATAAAGTTCCTTCTGGGTCAGGGAGTGACAGAAGTCTCCATGAAGCAGATGCTGTCAGGGATGGGCGGGGGTGGAAGAGTTGGGAACGTCCCACAGTCCTCCGATGCCAGGACTACGCCCTCACCTGCATCTGTCCACCACGCGGCAGCCCGCATGGACCATTGGTTTCCCAAGTCTGTGCCTTTTCAGACTGACACGTGTAGGTTCTACAATGACCTGGGTTCCAGTGTGGACTGTCTACACCACAAGAGCATGAAATCTGTGTTAAATGCCTAAAGCACTTGACTGCTAACCAAAAGGTTGGTGATTCAAACCCACCAGCCACTCCTAGGAAGGAAGGTTGGGCAATCTACTTCCACAGTGATACTGCCTCGGAAACCCAAGGAGGGGTCGCTATGAGTCAGGGCCGACTCGACGGCACATAACAACAACAACAACAA
>NW_006922013.1:2019186-2021100 GCF_000298275.1 Orycteropus afer afer | reverse complement strand
GTCAGAATCCACTCCAGGCAGTGGGTTTGGTTTGGGGTTTGCTTCCATGAAGATTGACAAACTTAGAAACCTTGCAGGGCAGTTCCACTCTGACCTATGGGGGTGCTGGGAGTCAGAATTGACTCAACTGGCAATGGGTTTGCTTTTTTTTTTTTTTACATACACACGATACACATTCTGTATAATGTGTACACTATGAAATATTACATATGTGTATCTATGTCTATGTATGTATATATAAAAGAAAGAAACCAAAGTCACTGCCATCAAGTCAACTGTGACTCATAGCGACCCCTTTCGGGTTTCTGAGGTGGTATCTCTGTGGAAGTAGATGTCCAGTCTTCTTTCTGAGGAGTGGCTGAGGGGTTTGAACTTCCAACCTTCTGGTTAGCAGTCAGAGCCCTTAGGCACTACACCACCAGAGCTCCTTATGTGTATACATACATAATATATATTATATGTAACTTAGACTGTACATAAAATACACAGTACACATGTTCTTGCAAATAGCACACCTGTGTAAATAACGTGTGCACACATATAACGGGCAGAAATGACAAAGCCATGTAAAAAATGTCTGCGGTAGCACACCCACACATACACTGTACATGTCTTCTGACATTTCCAAAAGTGAATTTTGGCCTCATTCTCCTTCCTTCAATAGTCCAACAATGTTCATTCTGTTCGTGACATATAACTAAGGTATAAGCCATGGGCAAGAAGTCACGGGTAGAGTTTGGGAACACCCTTGTAATCAAGAAATCAACAACTGAAACTGTGTTTACCCTGGGGAGTTCATGGCCAGGCCTCAGAACAGTGGAGTTCCTTGTTCCGGGGCCAATCTTTGCCTCAGTACATTGTGCCCAAGACAGGCAGATGGGACAGGTGGAGGGTAGGGCAAGGGCTGCCACACCCAGTGCACGTCCAGGTTCCCTAGGGCCAGCCCTATGCAAAGCCGGTGGCAGGACAGTGTGGGTGCAAGTGTGCACTGCCCTGGCCCCGCGGGGCCCCCAGGCAGGCAGTCGGATCCATGTCGCCTGATCAAAGGATACCTGACACGTAGGCGTCTCTGTTTGTCATGCCCACCCCATGGCACCCACTCGGGTGGGAGATTCAAATAGCCCAAGAGTGGTGGCCGGCAAGCCAGGCGGCACGATGTGCAACCGAGCATAGATAGGCCTCCCCTGCACGAGTGGGCTCTCTAGCCTGCGGTGCACAGAGCCACTTCCGGGGCTGGGACTGGCCGTCCTGGGAAGCACTGTTTCTGGGGCAGGAAAGTGATTTCTGCCTGCGTAGGAGAAAGCACCTGCAAAGCAGGGAAGGAAACCTGCCAGGAGGGAGGCAGTTTCAGAAACTCGAGGGTCAGTTGGGAAGGGTCTGCTGGTGGGAATTAAACCTCGTCTGCGTCAGCCGGCACCAAGACAAAGACAGAACATCAAATCCATTGGACAAAAAGAAAAAGCAAAACTGAAGTCAGCAACATGTAAAAAATACTGGTATAGCATGCTGATGGAAATAACGTGTGGGTGGTTATGTGGCGTGCAAAATGCATGTGTTATTTCCATGAAAATATGGTACACATAAGATGTGTAATACATAGCACTATATATGTGTATATGCACACATTACATATATGTGCAACATACACTACATATATAATACACATCTCATACACACATGTAACATAGAATACTATATGTTGTTGTTGTTAGGGGACGTTGAATCAGCTTCCACTCATAGCAACCCCAAGTACAACGGAACAAAACACTGTCTGGTCCTGCACCAGCCTCACAACCCTTGCACACCGGAGCCCATCATTGCAGCCACTGGGTCAATCCATCTTGTTGTATATACATAAAGCTCACTGCGGTCGACTGTAAACCTTCACCCAAATCCCAATTTAAAAAAAAAAAA
>NW_006922013.1:2016151-2018901 GCF_000298275.1 Orycteropus afer afer | reverse complement strand
GTGTATATATATATATATATATGCATATATACATGTGTGTATATATATATGTATATGCTATACACCCCCACACAGGCATACACACACACGCACACATTTACTCAAGGACCTGTGATGCCACCCCTCGTAGTACGATGCTCACACGTGCATTTCCCAGCTAAAGGCATGTTGGGCGAGGGGATCCCAGCAATTGGGAAGGTGACATTCCCAGAAATGTGTGAAAAGTCCCGCCGCCAATAGCCCCACATGACTCTCAGTTCTTGATGCAACTTGCCCTTTTTAGGTCTGGCTGGTCCTGGTAGCTCCAGAACTGTGGAAAGGCAAGATGGAGGACTGGCTGGACCACACACCAGGGCTGGAAGTGCATTCAAAGATAACCCAGGCTCTAAGCAAATTCCAGATAAGGCAGATGACACACACGCAGGCTGAGTGAACGAAGGAATGCATGAGTGGCTTTTCCAACAGAGGAACCATGGTAGCAAAGTAAGAGGCCTGGAATAAGCTAGAGTCCGTAAAGAACAGCATGTGTGTGTGTGTGCACACACGCACACGTGCAATAAATGGCATACTTGTGTTTCAGGCTGTGTACAAGCCTATCTTCCTACTTGTCCCAGTGGTTGTGAACGCACTTCTGACAGTGTACGACAGCGTACCGCATTGTCTCTGTCCCCAGAAAAGGAAACCCATGGTCTCACGAGGCAAACATACTTTACAAAGATAAACTGTATGTGATTCATGGGAGGAGACCCACCCTCCTTCCCCACAGAAGCTGTCCATTTCTGGCTGTTAGGAGAAGTACGAGACGCTGAAGAGTATCTTGCAGTCTGCAGTATGGATTATACCTCAACATAAAGAAAACAGAAATCTCACAACTGGACCAGTTAGCAACATCACAATAAAGGGAGGGAAGCCTGACATTGTCACGGATTTCATTGTACTTGGACCCACAGTTAACGCCCATGGAGGCAGCAGTGAAGAATCAAATGACAGGTTGCAGTGGGCAAACCTGCTTGCAAAGACCCCTTAAAGCATTTAAGAGCAGAGTTGTCACCTGCAGGACTGAAGTGCGCCAATCTCAAGCCATGGCATTTTCAAGAGCCTCACGGGCATGTGAAAGCTGGACACTGAACAATGCGGACCAAACAAGAGTTGATGGATTTGAATTGTGCGGTTGGTGAAGAATACTGAAAGTGCCACGGACTGTCAGAAGAACAAACAAATCTGTCACGTAAGAAGTACAGCCAGCACACTCCTTGGAGGCGAGGATGCCCAGACGTTGTCTCACCTACTTTGGTCATGTTGTCAGAAGGGACATGTCCCTGGAGAGGGAGATCATGCTTGGTAAAGGGGAGGGTCAATGAAAGAGGGGAAGGCCCTCAACAAGATGGACTGACACCATAGCTGCAAGGATGGGCTCAGGCATTATTGTTGTGAGGCTGGCAGAGGACCAGCAGTGATTTACTTCATTGTACACAGAGTTGTTGTGCGTCGGAGCCAACTTCACGCACCTAACAACAACAACAAACAGTATCTAAAATGAAGCCCTGGTGACCCAGTGGTTAAAGCATTTGGCTGCTAACCAAAAGCTTGGTGGTTTGAACCCATCAGCTGCTTCACAGGAGATGAGGCAAATTGACTTCGGTAAAGATTACAGCCTATGGGGCCGTTGCACTTTGTCCTCTAGGGGTGCTGTAAGTTGGAATCCACTCCACAGCAGTGGGTTTGGTTTGGCCTTTGCTTCCAGTGGGTGTGGTTTGGGCTTTGTTTCCATGAAGACTGACAGCCTTGGAGACCCTGTGGGGCAGTTCCACTCTCTCCCCCAGGGGTGTTCTGAGTCAGAATCGACTCCACCGCAGTGGGTTTGCTTTCTGTGGTTTGTAAAAAGTTACTTGCACACAATCCACTTCAAGAGAACATTCTCATTTTTTCCAGTCTATCTTGTGACACTGGGTACAGGTGCGTGTCCCTTCACGTCCACAAGGCATTCCATGAATCCCGACGTTATCTGATCTGGACGCTGTGTGTACACGCCTCAATCCCCAGCAATTACACATACTGCTGTGCCACCTCCGTGGTGTTTGACAACCTTGCGTTTCACTTCCACATTGATGCCTCTCATTGGCCTCTCACTGCCGCCATCACTAGCATTGGTTTTTCTGCATTTGGGAGACATTATGCCCTGCACAGTAATATTTTCCAAAGAAAATTAAACAGAGAGATAACACTACAACACACAAGAGATGCATGACACATGAGAGACTGGAGGCAGCTGCCTGGGAGTTGAAGCATATGCTGTTATACAGTAAACTTTTCAAACAGAAAGTACAGTATGGTACACTACTCATCACTCAACTGTATCTTTACCAACGTGTCACATTTACCACAATATTTATCACAAAAGAAAAAGTGCATCATCCAACTATTTTGCTGATTAACAAGGAGCCAAGATGGCAAGGGGGTGTTTCTGAGAGGCAGCGAGGTCACGGATGATTTGCCTTATCCAGGTTGGACAGAGGACCCAGGCAGGGCCACCCAGCACAGGGCAGGTGATTGGCACGCAAGAGGGAGGGGCGGCAGGGCCACCAGGAGGCAGCGGGAGCCAGGACCACTGGACTTGGGCAGGGCAGATCTCAAGTCTCTTGTTCTTTATTATTATTTTTTTTTTTAATTGTGATTTGGGTGAAGGTTTACAGAGCAAATTCACTTTCCATACAGCAGTTCACATATACTTTGTCTCATGTCATTGACCA
>NW_006922013.1:2008956-2010871 GCF_000298275.1 Orycteropus afer afer | reverse complement strand
TTCTTCTGCTAGTTGGGGTTTAGTCCACTTCTACATCCTTCCCTTCAAGGCTCAGGGGTCCAGGATTATCTTCTGTGTCTGTGTTAATTGGTTTCCCTTGTCTTTGTTGAAGAGGGTCTGTGCAGTCTTTCTGCCTAGTCCACCATCTTGCTGGAACTCCTCACGTCTCTTGTTCTCAAGAGTCCTCTTTGCCATCTCTGCAGCCTGTGCTGGGCCCGGGGGGCTGGGCCTCACCTGCATCCACCACTGGGGCCCGTCTCTAAGGCCAGCAGAGTAGGAAGGCAGAGAGGCAAGGCGTGGGGGTCCCCACTGAGGCCTGGAGTGTGACCAGGTAATGGTGGGTTCCTGTTCCTCCGGAAGCACCCCTGACCACCACCCTCACGCCCTGTGGATTCCATGGGGGTGGGGAAGGGGTGCCCACTGTACCACGTGCATATCGGGCTGAGTGAGGATGGAGGGGGAACAGGGTCCAGCCTGACTCTCACATGCCAATTTTTGTATAACGACCTGGTCTGCGGAACCTAACCACGTTTAGAAGTGAGCAGTAATTGTACATACATAAGCCACTAATACAGGCATTTATTACAACTGTTGTTAGGTGCTGTGGAGTCCGCTCTGACTCATGGGGACCCAATGAACAAAACACTGCCCAGGTGTGCACCATCCTCACAGTGCTTGCTACACTTGACCCCATGTTGCAGCCTCTGTGTAAGTCCATCTTGTTGAGGGTCTTGCCATTTTTTGCTGACCCTCCACTTTGTGAAGCATGACATCCTTCTCCAGCGAATGGTTCCTTCTGACAACATGACCAAAGTAGGTGAGACGAAGTCTGGTCATTCTCGCTTCCATGGGGCATTCCGGCTGCACTTCTTCCAGGACAGATCTGTTTTTTTCTTTTGGAAGCCCATGGAATCAGGAATCGTGATCAGATTAACTTGGGAAAGAGTCCTGTAGCCGTGGCTCTAAAAAACAACCACCGAGGCAAACAGCAAAACCTGCAAAAGCCAGAAGCTGTGTAAGGTGGCAACCTGTCAGAGAAGGAAAACGCAAAAATTTTCCAGGAAGAGGACCAAAAGAAAAGTGGTAATTCTGCACTCTGCCAGTGGTGGGAATCCTGCCAGACCCGGAAAAAAGGCCGTTCCGTGAAGTTCTGGCTCTCGCAGGTTTCCCTGCCCTGTGAGCCAGTGGCAAGGGCCTCAGTGGCTATGTCTCGATGAGCAGACCATTTACACCAGGAAACTGAGGGACCCCCACTGAATCCCCATGCACGTCTGTGCACCTAACCACAAATAAGGCCTCATTAGGGACTGAATGGTGCCCCCCCAAAAAAAGCATGTTCTGTAATCCTAACTCCTATACCTGTCATTAAGGAGCTCTGGTGGTGCAGTGCCTAAGGCATCTGACTGATAACCAGAAGGTTGGCAGTTCAAACCCAGCAGCCACTCCTTGGAAGGAAGACTGGGCAATCTACTTCTGTAAAGATTTACCACCTCAGATACCCAAAGGGGGTTGCTGTGAATCAGAATCCATTTGATGTAAGTGAGTTAGTTTTTTTTTGTTTTATACCTGTTGTCAAGGCACTTTGGTGGCGTAGTGCCTAAGGCATTTCACCGCTAATCAGAAGGTTCCACTCCGTGGAAGGAAGACTGGACAATCTACTTCCACAAAGATTTACTGCCTGGGAAACCCAATGGGGGTCCCAGCGTGTCAGAACTGACTTGATGGCAGTGGGGTTTGGTTTCGTTTTGGTTTATACCTATGGTTTAAGAAGCTCTGATATTGTAGTGGGTAAGGCATTTGGCGGGAGCTCTGATGGTGTAGTGCCTAAGGCACTTGACTGCTAACCAGAAGGCTGGTGGTTCATACCCACCAGCCACTCCTGGGAAGGAAGATGGGGCAATCTACTTCCGTAGCG
>NW_006922013.1:1995253-2007461 GCF_000298275.1 Orycteropus afer afer | reverse complement strand
GGAAGGTTGGGCAATCTACTTCCGTAATGATATCACCTCAGAAACCCAAGGAGGGGTCAGTATGAGTTGGGTCTGACTTGAGGGCACATAACAACAACAACAACAACAATGGGGAAGGAAAATGAAGAAATCTCCTTCTGTAAAGATTTACAGCCTCAGAAACCTAAAGGGGATCACAATGAGCAGGAATTGACTCAAGGGCAGTGGGTTTTATCCCTGTGGTTTCAGTCCCATTTGGGAGTGGGCTGTCTTTGTTAGGTGAATGAGACAGGATCAGTGGAGGGTGTGTTTTGAGTCAATCTCTTATAAACTATAAAGGACAGGACATTTATTTGCTGACAAATATATAGGGAGGACAGCAGAGAGGATGGAAGACATGCCAAGCCACTCAAGGACTGCTCAGGAGCAAAAGATCCAGAGACAAGGACCGTCCCCCAGAGCCCACAGAGGGCAAAAGCCTGCGCCTAGAGCCAGGCCCTCAACCCAGACTCCTAGCCTCCTCAACTGGGAGAGAACACGTTTCTGTTTAAGTCATCCATGTGTGGTATTTCTCTTAATAGCAGCACTAGGTAACTGAGACAACCCTCAAGTTTTAAAACATCTGAATTTTTATTTCTGCCTGTTGTTGTGGTTAGTTGCCCTGAGTCCATTCCAACTCAGGGCCACGTCATGTGGGCTCTGCTCCACAGTGACCTTTCAGACCCAGATCACCAGGCCTTTCTACCCAGTAGCCTCTGGGAAAGTTGTAACTGCCAAACTTTAGGCAAGTCGTTGACCGCTTAACCCCTTGCGTCACCAGGGGACTCTTCTGCTATTCTTAAACAGTATCTACAATGCAAACCAACACTAAACAAAAACAGGGACAACATGTGTTTCTGAGAATGTTGTTGTTGTTATGTGCCATTGGGTTTCCAAGGCAGTATCACTACGGAAGTAGATTGCCCCATGTTTCTTCCGAGGAGTGGCTGGTGGGTTTGAACCGCCAGCCTTCTGGTTAGCAATCAAGTGCCTCAGCCACTATGCTACCAGAGCTCCGTTTCTGAGAATAGCAAGGAAAAAATGCTTTCCAGGATGCATTCAGAAAGGTTAGAAAAGGAAGAAAATCCCGGAATAAGGCTTTTGTGTTTAATTTCAGCATCTTCCTTGAATACCTGTCCCACCAGATTTCAGCCGGGCGGGGTTTTGGGAGAATGCACCAACAAGGGCGGGCCAGTATGTAAAGGCCCAGAGGCTGAGGGCCTCCGGTACCCGGGCAGCCTCACGCCGCACTGCGCATGCGCTGCCCAGGGCCGGTGACCGCGGCGACACCGGCAAGCAAAGTCCACAGGGCCACTTCGAGGGTCTAAGTGCTGGCGTTTCAAGGTGGAACAAACCCACATGGGGGACGTGACTCAGTCCGTACGGCTGCACATGTATCGATGATTCGCAGTGATGCCATCCTGATCATCTTTGCGCCCCCTCTCCCCTCATGACTCCTGGCACTGTCACCTCAATGACCCCCCCTCCTTCCTCCCACCACGCACTGTCCAATTTCTATTGAAAACTGGAATCCGGGCCCAGCCGAGGAACTCGACTCCGCGTGGCCCATGGTTGCGCGGCTAAGCCCGCTCTGGGATGTGAAGCGAGGGAGGGTCGGTGCGGACAAGCGTGCCGCCTCTGTCCGCACCACTGCCCCGCCCCTGACGGCGCCAGCTGTGGAGGTGATGGCCGGGGATGTGCGTGCGCGAGACCGTGCGAGGACGACTCGGGATGCGCGTGCGCAAAAGGGCTCCAAGGTACCGGGGCGCGCGGAGGCGGCTGAGGGCGTGCGTGCGCAGAACCGCGAGAAGATGCCTGGGGCGCGCGTGCGCGTGCGCGTGCGCAGCAGTGGGCGCGCGTGCGCGGTGCGGCGCGGGAAGGCGGGCGCGCGCAGCTCTCCCCGCCCCCACCCGGTAGATACAGCAGCACCATGGCGGCGCCCTCACCCCCGCCGCGGCCCGTCACCCACCTGCTCTTTGACATGGACGGCCTGCTTCTGGGTGGGTAGCCTGCGGCCGCCTCCCACAAAAACTCACCGGGGGTGGGGGAGGGGGCGCGTGGACGCCGGGGACGGCCTCTCAGTGCGGTTGGCCGGGCAGCCTCGGGGTAGGGACCCTTGGGTTCCCGCGTCCCCCGGCGGGCCATGAAGCGGAGTCCTCGGGCCCATGTCCAGGCTCTCAGCGCGCTGCAGCGGCGTCTCCGCGGCCCGGAACCCGCTTCCGGTGGCCGGCTGCGGTGTGGAGGGGGTGCCGCACGTCCGGGTGCGCCCCCAGGGACCCGTGGCGGACGCGCGGTTACGTGCTCTCCGCGAGCCCAGACCCCTCCACCCCCAGCCTGGGCTCGGCCGCCCTCAGTTTCCCCATCAGTGCGCCCTCGCACAGCCTCAGTTTCCCCATCAGTGAAATAGGCTCGCTAGTACCTGCCGCCCGCTCCAGGTGACCTCGGGGGTGGGCGCACCTTGATTGTAGCAGCTTACGTGGCCGTGCATCGCAGCCGGGCGCTTTTGCTTCTCAGGGGACGTCTGGCGACGACAAGGGACATTTTGGGGTGTCACAGCTGCAGGCAGGGAAGTGCTAGCCGGCAACCAGAGGGTAGAGGTCAGGGATGCAGGTCTAGCCTGCAACGCACAGGGCGGTCCCAGCCCGCGACGAACCAGTCTCCGCTCCTGAAGTCAACGGAGCCGGCGTGAGAAGTCGCCTGCATTGGCCTGGCCGCCCAGAGTGACCACTGCTTGGCAGACTCTCTGGTCCCACCCCAGCCCGGCCCGGCCCTATCTGAACTCTTACTTTAACTGGAGTGCCAGAAAGTTTGGGCAGCAGGGCTCAGTGCCTTTGAGGGTTGGGCGTCCTTGTCTGGGGACTAAGGAGTCGTTCAGTCAGTCGATGTGGTGGCCATGAGCCTCACCTTTACTGTGTCTGCAGAGAACAAAGAACAACAGAGACTCAGTTTACAACTCAAGAGAGAACTGTTCTAAACACAACAGAGTTAACACTGCCACACTCTCGCGGCTCAGCACGCCACAGAGTACACTGGGACTCTGTGCAGTTGGGTCCATTCCGCCTCAGCCACTAGAGGAGAACTGCCCCGTAGCCTTTCCTAGGCTGCCATCTTTAAGGAGACCTGGTGGTGCAGTGGTTGGCGCTCAGCCGCTATCTTGGAGGTTTGAACCCACCAGCTGCTCTGAGGGAAAAAGACCTGGTGATCTCCAGTAACGGTTACAGCCTTGGAAACCCTGTGGAGCAGTGCTGCTTGGTCCCTTAACATCACTGAGTCAGAAGCTGTGGGTTGAATAAGATTGCCTGGTCTTTCTTCTGTGGGTCCCTGGGCGAATGCAAACCATCATCCATTCAGTTAGCAGCTGAATGCTTAACCAGTGTGCTACCAGAGCTCCATGTTGGGACTCAGGCCTGGGAAAGTATTGAGTACTTGGACAAACACTGAGCTGGTGATGGTTTTACATACATTATTGCTTCAGCTCATAAAATCAGGCAAGGTTGGAGGAAATCATCACATTTGACTAATTAAAGCACACATTCACACACAAACATACACACCTTGGCTCAGAGAGGTAAAGTGAACTTGCCCAAGGTCACACAGCCGATAAGCACAGCTGAGTCATGGACCAGGTTCTAAATGTAAAGAATGTATTTGCCTTCAATGGTGACTGTGACCTTGCTGCTGCTGATGCAACTGCTGAGTGATTCAGGAGTCACGGGACCCGGGACCCACGGAGCCCTGGGGGTGCAGTGCTTAAACACTTGGCCACTCTCTGTAGGGTTGGTGGTTTGAACCCCTGAGCTGCTCCCAGGGAGAGAGCTACAGCCGTCTCCTTTGATGAAAGTCACAGCCCCATAGGGCTGTTCTGTTCTGCCCTGCAGGGCCACTGTGGGCAGGAATCCACGGCAGTAGGTTTGGTTTTAGACATCTCGAACAGATAGCTTCATTTTACGGACATACAGATATAAATTAATGATCTCCATCGAGGTCGCTAATTGGAGAGAACAGTGTCTGCAGCTGCTCGATCTGAGATGCGACCATTGAGAGGGCTGCAGGGATCCGTAAGCACACTTGGTGGACGCGAATTTCCCAGTCAGGTGGACAGGACGTTAAATTGTCAGATAAATCCCGCACTCTCTCAGGGAAGGTCCAGAGAGCCTGTCGAAGGAGGCTCATGGATTTTAATGCAAACCGATATGGCTCATTAAAATGGAATTGATTAAACTTGCAAATGAGCTGGATGCTGAATTGGGATTCTGGGTTCCCGCATAGCTGTTCCCTGAAGCGATGTGTGATTTACACGGGGAAACTGCAGGGGTAGTTAGTTAGCAGCCAGGGTCCTCTTTGCCAGCTAAGATGAGTGGAGTGGCGTAGCTAGTAGCACTGACCTGACACTTACCCAGACCTTGGGATGGGTCCAGAAAGCCAGTTGCCAGAGTGGAGTCGACGCTGGCCCACGGTGCCTCCGTGTGGGGCTCATTCAGCAGGCCTGCTTTCCAAGGCTCCTCTAGGGGCTTCAAACTGCCAGCCTTTTGGCTAGTAGCTGAGTGCTTCGCTGTTTCCACCACCCAAGGGCTCCTGGAACTGTCAGAGAACCAAGAATGCCCTTTGGGAAGATAAGGCTTGGCTGTCCCTCCCTCTCTGCGTTGTTTCCTCGCCTGCCCTCATCCATCCTTGAGGTGGTGAGGCCTGCAGACGTCTGTCGGGAATTTGCTTCCTTGTTCAGTTGGTTGACAGCACAGCTCGGCTAGGCCACAGCTTCCCTGAATGTCCTCATTTCTGTCATGTGTTCTGCCCCGTCCCGCCTGCGCTGTTCTGAGCGTTGCATCTGGGCGCATCTGCTGGCAGTGCACGGCAAATCATTACTATGTAAGGAGGGCTTTTGCAGGCGGTCCTTTTTGGGGATTTCAAAGGCACTTCCCTAGAATGTGCTATCCACGTAGCAGCCCCCGGACCCACAGTTCCCCGGGCAGTCAAACTGAAAGCAAACACTTGGCCTGGAGATTGTTTCACAGGCGTGGTGGTTTAATCAGAGGAGAATGAGGAAGTAAGAGGACAGTGCTTTCTGGAAACGGTGAGCACTGAGCACCTTAAGGCTCTTTTCAATGCTTCTGCCCTTTCTACTGCTCTTCGTTCCCCTTTCAAACAATAAAAAAAAAAAGGGGCTTTTGGATTCTGTTTTTTCTTGACATGAGGTGGCAGCTAATAGGCTGTGATTTAGGTAAAAAGGTTGGCTCTTCACTGGAATTCAGAGGAAGAGGGAGTGGGGCTGAGATTACGTAAGGAGCAGGGCAAGACTGTGAAGGCAGCAGGCCACACGTGTGAAGCCGACAGTGCCGTGACTGACATTGGCGGCACCGTTTATTCAGCTAGGGGCTGGGGACAGGCAGGGGCCCAGAGGGTGACTCTCTAATCTTTCTGAAAAGGAGCTGTCTTGTCTGCAGCGTAGGGCTGTCCAGTGGAACTCCAGTGGGCTGTGGAAGATGTTCCAGCAGCAACACGCAAGGCGAAAGGACACAGTGAGGTGACTGAGAGTCTTCTAATTTATCTGCCCGTCTGTAACCATCAGTTGTCGTCAAGGCACTTTGCATTCATAGCAGTCCCACGTTGTGTCAGCGTAAGACTCTGCTCTCTAGCGTTTTAATGGCTCTGACCTCTGGGGTAAGATCACTAGGCCTATCCCCGGAGGTGCCTTTGCATGTGTTCCAACCACCAACATTTTGGTTAGTAGCCCAGAGCTTAACCGATTGTCCCGCCCGGGATCCCACCAGTTGCATGGAGTCAACTCCGACTCCCAGTGACCCCATGTTTTGGAGCAGAACTGGTCCACAGAATATTCAGGACTGACTTTTCAGAAGCAGATGGCCAGGCCTTTCTTCACAGGCACCTCTGGATTCGAACCATCAGCCTTTTGGTTAGCAGTTGATACTTAACTGTGTGTACCATGATGGATCCAAAATCCTGGTGTTCAGCATGTAATCATGTGAAAGATCACTGAGGTACTTTACGATCATTTTAAATATCAAGTCTCCGAAATCTGCGTGTGCCTGGCACTCACAGCACGGTGTCAACTAGCCACATTTGAAGTGCCCATGGCCACAGGTGGCACATGGCTGCCATATTGGACAGTGCAGGCCTAGAGCTTTGGGAATCATGTCATATGTGTGCTGTTGTCACGGCCTTGACGTGAGGGCCAAGCCGAGGGTGGATGTCAGCAAGCTTGAGGTGGACAAGTAGGGGACATGTGTGTAAAATGTGTGTCCCCGGGGTTGGATTCTTCAAATCCTACAGAGACAGCAAATAAAATAGAAACCCTAATTTAAAGGTCTTTACAAATTCAGCACAAAAAGCCAACCCATGAGGGAAGTAAGACTATCTGTGGTGTGGAGTTTAGTTTGCCATGTCTCCATAAATGCACACGGACGGGGGAGTTCAGTGGGTGACGCATGGCCTCTACGTCACCTTGTGTCGTCGGACACACGACCTGTTTTGTACTCAGCCGCACTCCATAGCTTTCTTCCTGTCAAAGGACAGCGCTTGAGTGGGTTGGCGGGTACCTGTCTGACTGTCTGGGGTCTGGGAGGCAGGGACTGTGGTGTCCGCTCAGCACAGCACTGCTGAGTCACTGGTCCCACGGACCAGGGAGTGGTGTGTCCAGTCTCCCCCTGTTGGCCTCCTCACTTCACCTAGGCTCCTTTCCTTCCTAGGCTCCTTTCCTTCAACCCCAGAACAGCCATGAAGCTGGGGACCAAGAGAGACTCTGCCTATAGTACTAGCGTGTGCTACGGGGGCGTCTCCCCAGAGCCTGGGTCTGTTGCCATGGGGCCTGATGTCCTGGGTGTGAAGCTTATCAGCGGAGATGGGGGCTTCCCAGTGCCCCTTGCTCCTGAGTCATGCAATGCCACAGGGGGTTCCTCGGTGTCTTTTGACTCATGGAAGACCCTGGGTGGTGCACACCAAAGGTTGGCGGTTCACTTCCACGCAGAGTCCCCTTGGGAGGAAGGCCTGGCAGTCGCTTTCCAAAAAATCAGCCATTGAAAACCCTGTGGAGCGTGGTTCCGCTGTGACCCGTGCGGGCCGCCGTGAGTCAGTGGACTCTGTGGCAGCTGGGTTTTTGGTTTGGTCTGTTGTTCAGGACAGAACAGAGCAGAGTCAAGACTCGTCCTGTGTGGCACCCCCTCCCCGTGGAGTGACATGTGAGGCCTCACATTTAGAGGTCTTGTCTGATGGGCACTTTGGGGTTTCTTTCAGGCTGCTGGGGAGACTGGGTAGTGGCTCCCATTCTCTTTACTCTGGCTTCCCTGGGCCCTAGCAACATACCTTTGTCACCTTGCAAGGTGGGATGCAGGTCCCTGTGCACATTTGTAAAGACTTGGCTGATTGGCTCACGGTCTGAGCCTTGGGACAGAGCAGAGCCCACCTCAAAGAGGCCCTCCCATTGGCTTGCCCACTAGAGTGGGATGAGTGCCTCGTTGGCTCTTGTCTCCAGAAGGCGGACAGCTGTCTGGAGTATGGCAAACAGACACCAAGATTCATGTTAGGAGTCCAAAGAGGTGTGGCGTGAGGATGCAGACGGGGTCAGGAAGGGGGTAACCGACTAGCCTACAGGGTTGGGGAAGGGGGTAACCGACTAGCCTACAGGGTCGGGGAAGGGGATAACCGACTAGCCTACAGGGTCGGGGAAGGGGTAGCAGACTAGCCCACGTGTGCTGTGAGTGAGAAAAGTCTGTCAGTGGGAGGGAGGACCCTGAACGGGGGACTAGCGTGGGGAGCTGTGTGCTCGTGGGTCTGCTTCCTAAGAGCTGAGAGCCACGGCAGCGTGCAGCTTGTCCTTGTCATTAGCGGTTCAACCACAGCTGTTCTCCTTTCTAGAATAATTCAGGACAGGGTGAGATTTAAATTGCAAAATTCTGCAGATAAAGGGGAGTTTTGTCAGGCTGGCAATGTGACTGACGAAGGATTTTGCTGTTCTGTCACTGCAGGTGTGAAATGCCTGTTCTTACTGTCGCCAGCGTCCTTGTCCTCCCAGCGTGCTTTGACGGGGCGCCTCAGCTGTGCACACCCAATGTGATCAAGGGCCGGTACGCGTTACTTTTTTTTTTTAGGACTTCTTCCTTTTTTCTTCCTTTTCTTTTCCCCTGAAAGCTGTTGGCTGGCGATTGTTTGGTTTCTCTTATCTTCCTGACTGTTAGTTCTTCCTTCTGATTCCGTCCCTTTCTTTTAACCTAGTGGTGCTAGCTTTGAGTTGGCAGATCCTGGGCCGTCGCCATGGTAGTTGATGCTGGAATCCGTCGTTGGGGCTGTTGTGTGAGTCCATCTCATGGAGAGCTGCTCTGATTGTCGCTGGCCCTCTACTCTACCAGCCACGATGTCTTTTTCTAGTTACTTTCTTGATGACTGCTAACTAGAAGCCTGGCAGTTCAAACCTACCAGCCACTCCTTGGAAGGAAGACTGGGCCATCTACTTCTGTAGAGACACCACCTGGGAAACTCAAGGAAGGGTCAGTACAAGTCGGGATCGACTCGCTGGTAGTGAGTTTTGTTTTTTGTTTTTCCTGATGACATACCCAAAATAAGCGAGGCCGAGTCTCCTGCCTCTCTCCTAAGGGGCGCCCCGGCTGTGTTTCTTCTAAGACGGATTTGCCGGCCCTCTTGGTGCCCACGGGGTATTCAGTCTCTGCCAGCAGCACGATTCATGACCACGGCCCTTTCTTCAGTCTTCCTTTTTCATTGTCCACTTTTGCACGTGCAGAAGGCAACCGAGCAGACCAGGGCATGGTGTGAGTTCATCTCTGCGGTTGCGTGGGAGAAAGTGGCGATTAAAGCACAGTTGCAGAGCTGGGAAGGAATTCCTGTTCGGCATGTCCTCTGACATCACTAGTTCATGAGGCAGTGTCAAAAGGCACGACTCGGAAAGTGCCGACCCTCGCCAGTCAGTTAGGACTGGGAGACAGAAATGCTGTGAGGGGCAAAGTGCTTTTGATTTTTTTGAATGGTGTTTGTTTTGTTGTGACTGAGAATCTTCACAGCAAACGCACTGATTCAGCGGTGTCTGTGTGTGCAGGTCAGTGGCACCAGTGCCATTATTCGAGGTGTGCAGCCCCTCTCCCCCTCCCCTCCGAGCTGCCCCTCCGTCGTTCGGCGAGTCTGAACTCACTGCCCCCTGAGGCTCCCGTCTGATCGTTGGAGTTGCTGTTGTCACTTTGGTCCCATCGCGGTTGCTCTTAAACGAGCACCGCGCTCCAGGCAGACACTTGCTACCGGTTAAGCTGCAGTGCGGTTTGGTTGTGAGAAGACTTCAGTGGCTAGTTGCGGTTTAAGGGTTGGAGGTGGCTTCAGGGCCACAGTTGCAGGGCTTGCTCCGTAGGGTCTTTGTTTCTCTGTGTTTTGAGCTTTTTGTGGTGGTTTGGGTGGGAGGTTACAGAGCAAAGTGGTTTTGCATTCAACAGTTCATACCTATTTTGTGTCATGTCCTTGGCGGCAGTCCCCTCACTGTAACAGCCTCTTCCTATCCCAGGGTTCCCTGTCTCCATTCTCCCATCTTTTCTGCCCCTTCCTGCCTTCGCAGCTTTGTTTCTGGACAGATGTTGCCCTCTGGCTCTCGCATGTTCGATTGTATGGAGGGCCACATCCCTCCCTGTTGTTACTGGTCACTTTGTCGGCCTGTCTGTTCTTTGGCTGAAAGTTAATCCCTACGTGTGGTTCAGTTCTAGACCTGAAGGATGTCTAAGGGCCACAGTCTCTGAGTTCCACCAGTTTCCAGCAGACCAGAAAGTCTTGTCTATTTTTTTTTTTTTTTTTAGGATTTTGAGTTTTATTCTATGTTTGATTCCCTCTCTTTCTGCCCAGTAGCTTACACTGTGGTTCTGATCAGAGCAGTTGGTGGTGGTAGCTGGACACGATCTAGTTCTCCTGGTCTCAGGATCGTGGAGGCTGGGTTCACGTGGTCCATTAGTCCTTTGAACTAATTATTGCCTTGAGTCTTTGATTTTCTTCACTCTTCCCTGTTGTGGATGAGGAGAGACCAATAGTTGCGTCTTAGGTGGTCACTCATAAGCTTTTGGGAGCTTGGTCCCTACTCACATTAGTAGGCGATAGAACATTGTCTTTGTAGACTGTCTTAAGCCAGTTGACCTGGGTATCCCCCATGACTGTGGTCCTGAGTCCCCCAGCCCAGTTACTCATTCCCTCAAGGTGTTGGTTATGGCTAAGAAGTTCTCCAAACTTTGCTTCCTGTGTGCTCTACTCCATCTTTGGATATATTTACAGCCCATGTGCAGTACACATACGCATGTAGGGCTGTCCTCTAACAAACTGACATGTTCTCGTGGGTGTCCTCCCATTTGCCTTCCACGTGTGTGGAGCTTGCATGTCCACCTGTGTATCTGCTGGTTGGTGCTGTTTGTTACTACTGTTCCTGCAGGATTGCGTGTGTGACAGTATTGCCCTGTGGTCTTGTACCCTCGTCTGCCTCCCTGTGTCGTCCTTTGCCTTAGTCATGTTGTACCCATGTCCCCCTTCTTGCATGTTGCCCTTTCCTTCACCCCAGTTAGCATGTGGCTACTCTCTAGTTAGTGATTCTCACCCCACCCCCATCCCATCCCTGGTAACCATCAAAGAGTGTCTCTTTCTCTGTGTAAACCTTTCCTTGACTTTTTATACTAATGATACCATACAATGTTGGTCCTTTTGTGATAGACTTATTTCACTCAACATAATCTTTAATGTTGCATAGTATTCCATTGTGTGTATGTATCTTAGTTTGTTCATCCTTTCATCCATTGATGGGCACTTAGGTTGTTTCCATCTTTTTGCTTTTGTGAATAATACTGCAGTGAACATGGGTGTGCCTAAGTCTGTTTGTGCCATGGCTCTTAGTTCTGTAAGATATGTTTCTACTGGTTGGATTGCTAGATCACATGGTATTTCTATTTCCAACTTTTTAAGGAAGCATGATACTGTTTTCCACAGTGGTTGTACCGTTTCACAGTCTCACCAGTAATGTAAGAGAGTTCCAATCTCTCCACAACCATACTAGCATTTGTTACTGTTTTCTGAACTTTGCTTTTAGTGCTGGGGTGAGATGGTATCTCACTGTTGTTCTGATTTGCATCTCTCTGTTGTTGTTGTTATGTGCCGTTGAGTCGGCCCCACTCATAGGGACCCCTCCTTGGGTTTCCGAGGCAGTATCACTACGGAAGTAGGATTGCCCAACCTTCCTTCTGAGGACTGGCTGGTGGGTTTGAACTGCCTGCCGTCTGGTTAGCAGGCAAGTGTCTTAGCCACGATGCTACCAGAGTGTGTGAGCGAGTGGTGGTGGTGTGTGTGTGTGTGTGTTGGGGGGGCCAGAGCATTCCGAGTGCATCTCTCTAATGCCTCGGAAACCCAAGGGGGGGTCGCTATGAGTCAGGTCCGACTTGACGGCACATAACAATAACAATGACTAAGGATCGTGAGCATTTCTTTGTGTTGGTTGGCTGGCTGAATGTCTTCTTTGGTGAAGTGTCTCTTCATGTACTATGCTCATTTTTCAGTTGTATTGTTTGTCTTTTTGTTTTTGAGGTGTTAAACTTTTCTGTAAGTTTTAGAGATTAGTCCTTTGTCAGATATGTCATTGGCAGTTTTTTCCGCTAGTCCTTAGGTTCTCTTGTCATTCGTTTGGAGAAATTTTTTGATGTGTGTAAGGGTTAAATTTTTAGGAGGTCCTAGTTGTCTACTTTATTACTGCTTGTGCATTGTTAGTTATGTTTGATAGTCTATTTCTGCTATAAATTAGAGCCCCTTAACTTTGCCCCTATTTTTTCCTTTGATGCTCTGTATAGTACGGGTTTTACATTTAGGTCTGATTTTACATTTAGGTCTGATCATCTTGTGTTAGTTTTTGTATACGGTGTGAGGCATGGATCCTGTTTCATCTTTCTGTGCAGCTCCACAGGTTTTCAGTGGCTGATTTTTCAGCAGTAGATTGCCAGGTCTTTCTTAGTCCTCTCCGGGTGGACTTGAGCTTCCAACCTGTCAGTTAGTTAGCAGTTGAGCAGATGAACTGTTTGCACCCCCCTGGTCTCCAGAATGGCCTCCAGTTGATGCCTAGTAGGGATTACCTGGAAGTCACTAACATACCTACTTTCAGCTCCGGAAGCTGCTTCTCCCCTGGGCTTTACAGAGGTGGACGGTTGTCATTCTTTTTTTTTTT
>NW_006922013.1:1986836-1990705 GCF_000298275.1 Orycteropus afer afer | reverse complement strand
TTCAGCAATCTCTTTGCTGGTGTAGAGGAATCCAACTGATTTTTGGATGTTGATCTTATATCCTGCGACGTTGCTAAATCCCTCAATTAGTTCCAGTAGTCGGTTGTCATTTTTGCACCTTTCCACAGGCTTTTGGCCATCTGGGTGCTTTGTCACTCCCTCCTTCCCCTTCCTTTGTGTGCTGCCCCCCTCACTCATGTCCTCATCGTGATCTGTGCAGTCATTCTCAGTCTCTGCACAGAGAGGTGCCCCGGTGGCCGGGAATGGTACTTCCGTGACCGCAAGGTCCCCAGCATTGCTTGTGGCCCCAGGCCACACACCTGGTCTGAGCTTTCTCACCCAGCCCTGGAAGGAGGGCCAGGCATCCTGCCCTTTCTTCTGTCAGCAATGTGCTGTAGAGAATATGCTGACACAGCTAGTGACAGGCCAGGAGTACACCTCTGTGTGTGTCCCCATTTCTAGAGTCAGACGAGAGAGAGTGCCCACTGTCTGCAGGGTGGGTTACAGGGTAGAGTCCGCCGTGTGTGCTCACGTGGCTACTGTGTGCTGCCCAGCTTCAGACTCCGTTAGAATGGAGTCCGACTTCTACCCCCCTGATGCACAGATGCTGGAAGCTGCCAGCCCAGCCAGGGCAGCGCCACCCGGCCTGGAAGCTTGTCTCGTCTGGGAGTGTTGAAGAGCCCTGGTGACAGAGTGGTGACGCAGTCAGCTGTGAATCCCGGAATTGGCATCTGGGACCCACCGAGCTGCTCCAGGGGAGAAACACCTACCTCGAGATGGCAGCCTAGGAAACCCTGTGGGCACTGCTAGCCTGTCACGTGGGGTCTCTGAGTCAGAGTAGACTAGACAGCACCCAGCTGCAGCAGGAATGTTTAACTGAGTTGACGTTTGGTATCAAGTCCCCTCAGGGGGCCGGACTCTGGGCTGAAGTCCTGGGCTTGCCACTTGCTGGCACTGGAGGGTGACTTTGGGTGAAGCAGACCCTCAGCCCGCTGTCTCTCGGTAATAAAAACATCACCTCTCTCAAAGCTGCTTTAGAAACCTCGGTCAGTTCGTACTTCAAGAGATCTTAGGACAGTCTGTGACTCGTAGGAAGCGTGACTTACTCATGCGTGCTTATTAAGTGACCGCCCCTGCCCCAGCGTCTGGGAACATAGTTATGAGGACCATCCTAAAGGCAGTGCTGCTTCCGTGGTGGAATTCTCACCTGGCGTGTCGGTGATAGGGGTCAGTTCCCAGCCAGTGAGCCCTGATGCCCAGCCATCGCCCGTCTGTCAGCGGGGCCTTCTAATCTGTGGGGAAGAAGAGGTTTCAGTGGTGCTTCCAAATTAAAAAAGCACTGGGAAGAAAGGCCTGCCAGTCTGCTTCTGAAAATCAGCCAGTGAAAATCACTGATGGTTGTGCGTTGGGTTGCCATGAATCAGGGGTGGACTCAAGGCCAGCTTACAACAGCAACAACAGTGGCGTTAGAAGCTGGCAGAGTGGACTGGTCTGGAGGGGCAGAGTCCTCCAGCCGAGTTCTGTTCAGAAACCTCCATGATCTTGTCATCCCTCGACGACTGCCCTCCTGCTCCATCCTGCCAGGCTTCTTCCACAGCAGGCGGCAGTCCGCACCCCTGCTTCCTTCTGGAGGGGGCTCTGGGTAAGCCCTTGACTGCTAGCCAGAAGGTGAGGGTTCAGATCCACCCAGAGGTGCCTTGGAACACAGGCCTGCTGACCTGCTTCTGGAAGCTCCGTGGAGCACAGCTGTGCCCTGCACACCGGGGCCACCCTGAGTCGGAATTGACTCGACGGCAGCTAATCACAGCCGCTCCGTCCTTTACCCGTCACTGCAGGCGGGCTTCCTATACCATCCTGATGACCACCAGTGACTTTGGTCTGGCCACATCCAGTAGGCACTGTTTCTTTATGGCTCCAGAGCTGTCCGCCTCCTCTGAGCCTTCCCAACCTCCATGGACACCGGTCTTGTTGGCTTCACCACAGCTGTTGTCCGCCTTTACCCTTCTTTCCTCACTGCTCTTCCACTGACCCTCTTCTCAACGCCTGAACCAAAATGTCCTGTGTGGACGGTCCTCTCTCCGGCTTCTCTCAAGTACCCATCTACGGGTGCCAGGGACCACTGGCTCTTCCTACCCTAGTGGCCAGAGGCAGTGCCAGGCCACCATCTTATGAACTTGGATTTCCGCCTCACGGCTGTTTATCCCCCACACTCCCCTGTAGGGGACGCCCGTGTGAGCGACAGTGGTCAGATACAGACATGGGCCCTCCGCACCCTAGCATTCCAAGTGCTTCAAACCCAGACCGCGGTCCTGGAGTCAGCGTCTCCTGCTGGCCCACGTGCTCACAGTGCACCTGGGCTGCTCACGGGCTTTTCAGAAGTCCATCTCCAGGCCTTCCTTTCAAGGTGCCCCTGGGGGACGGAAACCTCTGACATTTTCGTGAGCAGCTGACAGTGTTAACTGTTTGTACCACCTGACACACACCCCCTAGATAAATAAATAAACAAATAAACCAAACCCGTTATCATCAAGTGGCTTCTCATTCATGGTGAACATGTGTGTCACAGCGCTCCCTAAGATTGTCAGTGGCTGCTGTTGTGGAAGTAGATCGCCAAACCTTATTTCTAAATATTTCAAAGCCATTTTCATTTCATTGCAGCTGTCCTTGCCTTTCTGCAGGCTCTCAACCTTTGTCCGGGTCTAATGATAGTATTTATCGAGAGCTTTTCCCATTTGGTCCTGTTCTGAGCACTGTCTAGGCAGTCTCTCTTAACTTCTTCCAGCTAATGGCATGTGGCTGTCATCAGTATTCCCACCCATTTTGCAGGTGAGGAAACTGAGGCGTCATGAGGTGAGGTGACAAACGGCTTCAGAGGGACTGACTTGACGATTGTCATCCCGCCCTTTTCTCACAGCTTTAGAAAAAGATGCAGCGCCTCCCCAGACGCGGGGCTCCTGTGTGACTTCTGCAGCCCGCGGGGAGACCCACAGCAGCTGTTGCTGGACAGGCAGGTGTGGTGACAGTATGTAGTTCTGGGGCCCGTTCAGGTGCACTTTGGAGAGAGGAGCGACCTGCAGGAGATGTTGTCCCACTCATGTTCCTACATGACTTGCGAGAGAAGAATTTTGTCATCTGGTCATTCCACACTTTCAGGCCGATAACGATAGCCTTGGGCTCCGTCTGTGAGGGTGGGGCACCCTCTTCCTGCTTACTCGCTTGCTTTGGGGTCCCCTGGAGGGCTCCATGTTGTTGCTCTGGCTCGGCCAGGTGTGCCTGGCTGCACCGCTTCTCATCCAGGAACCTCAGATCTGTCTCAGCGCCCATCTGGCTAAACCAGTTGTTGAGACCTTGAGCACCCCGATAGAAGCCTTGCAGTCCTCGCCCACTGGTGGGTGGAGTAGTCAGGCAGCTGGCCAGGGGCCATGGCAGGCAGGGGAAGTGGCCGAGTGCTGCCGGCAGCTGGGTGGGTCTATTCTAGTGGCTAAAGATGTGGGCACATCCTGCTGTTGAGATGTTATGTTGGTTTTTTTTTTTTTTTTTTTGGTGGGTGCTCTGGTGGCACAGTGCCTAAGGCATTTGACTGCTAACCAGAAGGCTGGGGGTTCAAACCCACCAGCCACTCCTCAGCAAAAAGGTTCGGCAGTCTACTTCCATAGTGATACCGCCTCAGGAACCCAAGGAGGGGTCACTATGAGTCAGATCCGACTTGATGGCAGACACAACGATGACAACCACAAAAGGGAGACTGAAATAGAGCTTAACTTCGAAAGGAATTTGAGAAAACCATGGCAGAATAGAGGAACCCTGGTGCACAGTGGTAAGCCCTCAGCTGCTAACCAAAAGGTCAGTGATTCAAATCCACCAGGTGC
>NW_006922013.1:1984510-1986576 GCF_000298275.1 Orycteropus afer afer | reverse complement strand
GTTCCATAGGGGTTTCAAGGCTGTTACCTTTCAGAAGTATATAACCAGGCCTGTCTTCTGAGGTGCCTCTGGGTGGGTTAGATCGACCAACCTTTTGGCCAATAGCAGAGTCCTTGACTATTTACCCTGCGCAGAGATTTCTCATTGTTAGGTGCCTTTGAGTCAGTTCCATCTCCCAGTGACCCACGTACAACAGAGTGAAACCCTGCCTGGTCCTGCCCCATCCTCACAATCGTGGCTGTGTCTGAGCCCACCGTGCCAGCCTCCGTGTCAGTCCATCCCGTTGAGCGTCTTCCTCTTTCACTGACCCTCTACCAAACATGATGTCCTTCTCTGGGGACTGGTCCCTCCTGATGACATGCCCAAAGTATGTGAGATTAAGTCTTGCCATCCTTGCTTTTAAGGAGATTCTTGCCATCCTTGCTTTTAAGGAGATTCCTGCCTGTACTTCTTCCAAGACAGGTGTGTTTGTTCTTCTGGCAGCCCGTGGTGTATTCAATATTTTTCACCAGCACCACAATTCCAAAGCGTCATTTCTTCTTGGATCTTCTGCTCTCCACACCTGGGGTGCCGCGAGTCAGAATCGACTAGACGGCACCTAACAACAACAGGGGTGTGCTAGGTGGAGAGGGAGGAAGGGCGGAGAGTCTCCCTGGTAGGAAGATGCATGTGCAGATGGAACGTGCGTAGTACAAGAGCAAGGTGTTCAGGAAGAGGTGACTTGTGTGTGACTAGCGTAGGCAGGGAGGAAGGTGCATCAGGGACAGATTGGGCCAAGCCCCTGGGCCACACTGAAGGACTGATGCTTTAGCTTACTGCCCCTGCATAACCTTCAAAGCTTGTAAGCCCAGGGAAGGATGTGGATGCAGTAGATGGTTGTGAGGATGTGGGTAGGAGAGGCTGAGGCTCTGGGAGACAGGAGGGTGTTGTAATTGCCCAGGTGAAAGAGAAAAGCACGAGATTCACATCGTAGGGCTGCCAAAATTAAGGACCACAAGAAGTCCCACATCGAGATGTCGACAGGGCCACGCCCCCACAGAGTCTCTGGGAAGAACTCTTTCTTGTGTCTCCCAGTGTCTCATGGCCCCAGGCATTCCTTGGCTTGTGGCCACGTCACTCTAGTCTCCGCTTCTGTCTTCACATAGCCGTCTCCTCCCTTTGTCTCATGTAAGCCGCTTGTCATGGGATTTAGAGCCCACCCAGGTGAAGTCATCCCAAGATCCTTCAGTTGATCACATCTGCAAAGACCCTTCTCCCTAACAAGGTGACATTCACAGGTTCTTGGGACTACATGTGGACATACCTTTTTCAGGGTCACCTTTCACTGCCCCCCAAGGACCCAGTGCAGTAAAGTAGAGGGTCAGTGAAAAAGGAGAAGACCCTCAATGAGATGAGTTCACACAGCGCCTGCAAGGATGGGCCCAAGCATAGCGAAGATGGCGAGGACTGGCACAGGCCCAGGCGGTGTTTGTTTCTGCTGTGCATGGGATCACTGTGAGTCGGGGCTGACTCAGTGGCACCTAACAACACAACACAAGGACCCAAAGAGATGGTGCGGTAGGAGGAAGAGAAACCTGATTCAGAGCAGTTAGTTGGCAGCGGGTCTGGAGAGGCTGCTGGGTGAGAGGTGGGGGCGGGGGGGAGATGGTGGGGACACTGTCTGGCTGGAGGAATCAGCATGGGCTCATCCTGAACTGGGGACTAGAGGAAGCAGAAAGGCTTTGGAAACTGGCGAGGCCTGGTGAAGGCATGTTTGGAGGTCAGGCACCTGTGAGGTGGGCGCGATGGATGGAGGCTGCCATGATTCCCTGTTTATGCAGATACTCAGATGAAACCCTTGGTGCTGTCATCACGCTAAGTACAAAAAACCAGACCTGTGCCATCGACTCGATGCCTCCTCTGTTGGTGGTGGTAGGGGCCACTGAGTTGTTTCTGACTCTTAGCAACCTTATGTACTGCAGAATAAAACCCTGCCCGGTCCTGCCATCCTCACAATCTTCGCTATGTTTGAGTCCATCCTTGCAGCCACTGTGTCAATCCATCCTTTTGAGGGTCTCTTCTTTTTT
>NW_006922013.1:1981121-1983550 GCF_000298275.1 Orycteropus afer afer | reverse complement strand
AACCATTGTTGAATTATTTTCAGCAGAATGTTATTTACATGTGATCTTAATGATCCTGTTCAATAATTTCTGCATTTTGTTGGATCACCTTTCTTTGGAATGGGCACAGACAGATGTCTTCCAGTCAGTTGGCTAGGTACCTGTCTTCCAGATTTCTTGGCATAGATGAATGAGCCAAGGAGAACTCTGTCACGTGGGGTCACTGTGTGTCAGAATTGAGTTGACAGCAGTGAGTTTGGTTTGGTTTTTGTTTTTTCTCCACGAGTAGGAGGAGCAAGGAATGCTTTAGGCTAACTGTTGGAGTCAGCTCACTGTGCTCGGGTAAACTTGGAAAATAACCATGTATCTGGTGGGGCTGTGTGCTGTCTTTATAGTACGTAGTTTATACCCAGAGTAATTTTTCTCTTCAGTCAACATGGGTCCTCTTCCAGTCACCCAGTGCGTGCTCTGTGTTGTGAACGTGAGGCAGTTCTACACAGCTCACATTTCTGGTGGCACCTGAGTTCAGGGCAGCTCCTTCCTTGGTCTTCCCCAAAGGTGTTCTGCCTCAGGTGGGGAATCTGCATAAGGTCTGAATCCTTGAATAAGGAAATTAACCATTTTCTAGAAAAAAGTCAAGACTGTCATTGAGAGTCTCTGGGCAGTGCCAAACCGCTCAGCATGCTTTGAGTCCACCCAAGGCTCCTTGGAGGTAAGCCCTGGTGGCCGAGGCCCTAAGCTCAGCCTTCGAGAGCCTGTGCAGCGCAGGTTTAGTCGGACCCACGGGCTCTCCACGAGCTGACTTAGCGCTACAGCAGCTGACTTCGGTTTGGTCTGGTCTGTTTCTGCCGTCTGTGTGTCTCCAGAGTCCCTGTGTATCCAAGTGGTGAACACACTCAGCTGGGCACCAAAAGGTTGGCAGTTCCAGTCCATCCAGGGTTGCCTCGGAAAGGCCTGGTGATCCCCGTCCTCAGAGCAGCCGCTGAAGCCTCTCTGAGCACAGAGGGTCCTCTGTCCTCCCCTGACACGCTGGGGTCACCAGGAGTCGGGGTCCACTCAGTAACGGCAGCTAGTGCTTATACAGGGAAATGCTAAGTCAATGGATGTGAGTTTGCAGGGAGGCCCTCGTCGCTGGTCACGGTTTTGGCAAGTGATCCCCCCGTCCTTAGGTGGACGTGAGGCAGAACTTTGTTTAAAGTCCTCTGCAGCAAAGAAGGACTGTGCCAAAATCCCGGGACCGGGAGCAAAACTGAGAGCCGCGTTGGGTTCCCGACTGCATCCTCGGTGAAGGCCAGGGTCTAGCCGTAGTTTGCTGGCTGTTGGATCTCTGAGTGTCGGTTAGCCAGTTCCCGGACCTGGTGAGCGTTGCCAGGGAAATGACTCCGTGATTATCCACACGTGTGAAGGAAGGGAGAGAAACTTTGTGACACGCTGAGGACCAGATGGATGCAGTGTGTCAGATCACCCCGTCTCCTGTTGTTGTGGTTAACTACCCCATGTCAGCTCCAGCACGGCCAGCGCCTGTGGGCAGAGCGGAGCGAGTCACCAGGCCTTTCCTCTGAGGCACCTCAGGGGACATTGGAGCAGCCAGCCTTTCGCTCCACCAGGGCTGCTACCCGCCCCTTCTGGACACATTGCATTTTCAACACATTGCACGCCACATGAGAATATGAAAGAAATGAACCAGGACTTTTGTTCTGTGTATGTCCTGTGAGCTCTTAAGTGTTAGTCAGTGTGTTGTTAACGAAATGTTGGGGTATAACTAATTACACCCTGACACCTCCATAAACCTAGATTCTCTAATCATGTTGAAAGCAGTGGCTGCCAGAACAGCCAGAGGCCAAAGGCACTCTCCTCGCTGTCCTGCCCTCCCAGCACGAGGACTATATTTACCTTGTACCTTGACCTGCAGGAGCACATCGTCCAGACCCATCTGAATGCAATTATACCTAATAAACAGTTACCCGGTACAGAAGAGAGGACTGTGGGGAGTCGGGCTAGGCATTTATAATCTAAAATATATGAATCCTTAATTATTCATGGAGTCATCATCTTGGGCCCTGCTGCTTCTCTGGGTGGTTGTCTGAATGTGGCCCACATCATCATCATTCATTAGCTTCAACACAAGTGCGTGAATGAAGAGCCTAAAATAATTGAGGTGCATGGTACTTGGCTACTGGGAGCACGTTTCCCCAGAGAAAGATGTTAAAAATAGCAGCTAGATAGCACGAACCATGTCCGGAAAACCTGTCAGGCACCACGGAGCTGCCTTATTTCAAAGCCCAAACCAAACCCAGTGCAGTTGAGTCGATTCCAACTCACAGCATCCCTAGAGGACAGAGGAGAACTGCCCCGTAGGGTTTCAAGGCTGTCAGTCTCTCTTGAAGCAAAGCCCAAACCAAACCCTTCGCCATCAAGTGGATTCCAACTCAGCAACCCTAGAGGACAGA
>NW_006922013.1:1978902-1980531 GCF_000298275.1 Orycteropus afer afer | reverse complement strand
CAGGGTCGCCAGGAGTCGGAGATAAACCCCACAGCAACTGAGAACAACAGCATTGTCATGGAAATTTCCCAAGGAGGTTAAAAATTCCCCCGCAGTAGGTAGGCACAGTCCGAAAAATCTCCCCAGAGAGGTAGGCAGAGACATGAACGTTTATTCAGAACAGAAACAAAGAGAATCAGGAGAGAGAGGATTTAAAAGGTAAAAGAGAGCAGGCTTACAAACATTGCTAGCAATTCAGCATCTATTGGCTGGAGTGGATCCGAGATGACTATAGACCCTCTCCCACTTTCCTGGGATACTTTTACCTGACTGAGGAATTGGGGATGAGGACTGCGGGACTGGGAATGGAGAGCTACCTATGGGACTGGCTTCAGACTCCTCGGGGGTTCCAGGTCCTGATGGGGAGGGGCCCTGGGCCACCACCTGTGTGGGATCTGGTAAGACACTGTCGGTTACCAAGCCTTATTGCTTAAAACTATTCTAAGGATGAGTTAATACCTGACTGGGAAGCAGGGGGATACGTGATGGTGGTGGGGGGGAGAAGGGAAATGGCTTGTGGTTCTTGCAAGTGTAGCTAAAGGAAATGGAATCTGAGACTCATTTTGGGGGCTTGCAGCTACTGATCTTACAAGCACAATACAGGCAGACCTCAGACACATTGCAGGCTTAGTTCCAGACCACCACAATGAAGCAAATGCCATGGTAAAGTGAGGCCCGCCCCTTTGCTGGTTTCCCGGTGCACATGGAAGGTAGGTTTACACTCTAGTCTAGTAAGTGTGCAGTAGCATCATGACAAAGTCTGAAATACTGTGAGAATTACCAGGATGGGACCCAGGAAGTGAGCACGCGCTGTTGGGAAAATGGTACTGAGTGACTTGCTCAATGCAGGATTGCCACGGACCTTCCGTTTGTAAGAAATGCAGTATCTGCTGAGCGCAGTAAAGCAAAGCACAGTACAACGAGGTTGGCCTGAACAGCTGTACCACAAGGGGGGTGGAGCACGGTGCTCGGTCCTACCGTCTGTGAGCTCTGCTCAGAGTGGGCAACTGTGCTGCATGCTGGTTTGAAAAAGTATTAACTATTAACACTTGAGATTCAAAAACGTAACTGTTCATTAAGCTTTTAATTTCTGCTTATTCTGTTTATAAGTCTAGTAACTTTGACAGTCACTGTTAAATGCTAGTGTTGGATTCTGTTCATAAATTTTTTTTAGAACCTTGAACACTTTTGTAGTTGTTAAGCCACGTTGATAAAACTACCATATCTTTCTTCTTGTTGAGTATCTGTAAAATCTGGATTCTGAAATGGCCAACGAAACATTTCTAAGTAGTCAGGGGTCCATTAACTCCTTGGGGTTTATGTTAATTTTACCCAAAGAATTTGATCTTTGTGCTCAGTTCTTGAGAGAGAACCTTTAAAACCTTGGAGTTTCCCAGGAATGACAAGTGTCTGCTGAATGCTGCAGACCACACCTGCCCAACAGGGCATCCTGGTTGACTCTCAGGTGGCGGCTGGCCAGGCCACAAAGACCCATCTCATGGGATCCACCTCTGGATCACCTTGTCTCGTGGACCTACGTCAGGGGAAAGGGGCTGGAGTTTGCATTACGTAATGAGACCCTGCGCCAGC
>NW_006922013.1:1976665-1977962 GCF_000298275.1 Orycteropus afer afer | reverse complement strand
AGGAGGGGTCACTATGAGTTGGAATTGACTGGACAGCAGTGAGTTTGGTTTTTTGATTTGGGTGATGTATCCACAGCAAGTGTCATGGATTGAATTGTGTCCTCTCAACATATATGGCAACTTGGCTGGGCCACGCATCTCTGTGGTTTGGCAGTTAGGTACTGTGTAATTTGGCAGTTAATATAATGATATGTGATGTGGTGTGGTCAGCCAGTCATTTGTAAGAGGATTAGTGTGGGATGTAACACCCTTAATCAGGTCACTGCCCTGATGAGGTGGAAGGGGAGTTTACCTTGTGTGTGGCCTGCATCATGTTTTACCTTACAAGAGACAGAAGGAGGGAGAAGTGAGCAAAGGAGAGACCTACTGCCAACAAGAGGAAAGAGCTGCTAGTAGTGTGCATCCTTTGGAACCTGGGTCTGTGTGATGAGAACCTCCTTGACCCAGGGGAATACTGATGACAAGGGCCTTCCCCCAGAATTGACAGGGAGTGAGAGCCTTCCCTGGGCCAGCACCCTGAATTTAGACTTGGAGCCTCCTGAGCTGTGAGAGGATCAGTCTCTATGTGTGAAAGCCACTCACTTGTGCTATTTCTGTTACAGCAGTGTCAGATAACTAAGACAGCGAGTAAGTCGGACAGTGTTCTATTGTGATCCATATGGTTTTCGTTGTATTTCCCAAATTTCCTGTTACTTATGTCCAGTTTCATTCCATTGTTGATCAGGGAACATGCTTGGTATGGTTTTAATCCTCTTCAATTTGTTGGGACTTCCTTTATGGCGTACCGTATGACCTGTCTTTATGGCCTACCATTTGACCTGCCGTGGAGGATGTCCCATGTGTACTTGAATTGTGTGTTGTGTAGAGATGAGTGCAGTGTTCTGTAGGTGTCTGCCTGGTCTAGGTTCCTGGTGCTATTCCATCTTCTGCCTCGTTGAGCTGTGGCCCAAGTGCCTGTCCCTTCTTGACAGGGAGGTGTTGGAGTCTCCAGCCATTACTGTTGACTGGTCTGTTTTTCCCTTCGTTCTGTTTCCTCTTCCTGGAGACTGTGTTGTTGAATTCATGCAGGTTTCCTTTTGCTGGATCTTCTCGATGGATTAACTCCTTAATCGTCATAATGATTATACCAGTGGTGTATCCTGAGTGTCCTGCACCCCCCCCACCCTCAGCCTCCCACCTGCGGCTCTTCTCCATGGGTCCTCACTGTTCTGTGGGTGTGATGGGCTGTCACCACTGTGGCCCAGGGAACCAGTTCTCTTGAAGCAGCCTTCCCATCCCACATCCCCCGGGATTACAA
>NW_006922013.1:1961645-1963069 GCF_000298275.1 Orycteropus afer afer | reverse complement strand
GTGCTGCATGCGGCAGCGGCGGCTTGGTCAGTGTCTCGCGAGGTCCGTGTCCCGGCCCCCCACCTGATCTACAGTCATTTACACCGTAGCAGAGCAGTCACATGGGGGCTTTTGTGACAAGCCAGGCCAGTCGTGCAGGTGTCAGCTCCCCTCTGGGGGTATTCCCAGGTGTTCCAGCTGATGGGGCGTGTCTTTACGCAGGTGGTCACAGTAGTTCCTTTCTGATAAGACGCTGGCGTCAGCAGCCGCAAGCTGTGCTGGCCCAGGAGCGTGTGGGGACAGGAAGCCAAAGAAAGGGGTACGAGGCTCAGGACGGTGGCGCAGGGGCCGTGTTGGGCCGTTTGAAGGCCTGCATCATGCACTGCTTTAACTCGCCTGCCCTCCCATGTGAGGGGCTGTACCCCCAGGGATCTCAGCGTCAGCCTTGGGGACCCCGAGGCCATTCCAGGTGGCTATGTCCTCAGTGCTCTGGACTCTGCTCTGAAGGGCCGATGCTTCATTGGGAAGCAACTCCACCCGCCAAGCTTGGAATCTGCTACTTTTCTTCAGCCTTCTGGTCTTCCCTGGACATCCGTGCACTTAAAGGACACAGAGAACAAAGCGAGGAAAATTGTCAGCTAATAGCCATGGCCGTGTGGTCAGCTGATTTTGTGTTCATTTTCTCTTGAAGAAATCAAAATTCAGCACATGTGCAGGAATGCTGATGACCGTAGGGGCGAAGGAACAACCCTGGAAGCAGGCTCTCTGCTTGTCCAAATATAAGTAACAGGTGTTTAAAGTTACACCCCCTCTCCTTTCAAACACCAGCTTGCTTGGTGACACGTACCGACGATAGTCCTTTTTTTTTTAACCTGAAGCCTGTCATTGCCGTATTTGTTATACTATAATGAAGATAACCCTACACTAGGCGAAAATGACACACACATCATCATCATTGCGTCAGTGGTCCTAGAATTCCCATCAATGTGGACGGGGAGAGCTTTCTCCCATGTGCTGCCATGAGATACGATACCACAAGGGGTGGTTTAAAGAGTGGAACTGGATTGCCTCACGGTTTGGGAGGCCTGGAGTCCGCACCTGAGCACCGAATTGAGCAAGTCCTTCCTGGTACGTGGCCCCGAGACGCTGATGAATGACCATAATATGATGACCTAGGTGTTGCCTCTGCTCGGAGGCTCATGGGGCCTGGACATTGCTTAGGATGTCTCTGGGCTGTAAGGTGGTGGGTGCTGTCCACACAGGCACAGGTCAGGGGGCCTGTGGCCCCTGCCGGGAAGGGTGAGTTAGAACCGAGTCACACAGGGCTGTCCCGTGGTCCAGAGGCCCGCAGCTCACTTGGAGCCCACTAGTCCTGTATCCAGTTTGCTGTCCCTTGTGACAGGAGGCACAGTGCAGGCCTGGGTGGCTGCTGCCGTTGGTGGCTG
>NW_006922013.1:1959815-1960341 GCF_000298275.1 Orycteropus afer afer | reverse complement strand
TGACAGTGGTAGCTGGGCACCATCTAGTTCTTCTGGTCTCATAGTCGTATAGGCTGCAGATCGCATGGTGTACCAGTCACAAGGACTGACTGTTTCCGTGAATCTTTGGTTTTCTTCATTCTTCTTTGCTTAGCATTTCTGTAGTAAGTGGATTTTTACCGCTTTATCGTGGTGCAGTCTGCTTCCTTAAAGACTGCCAGCCTGGGAAACCTAATTGGAGTTGCTGTGAGTTGGAATCGACTCAGTGGCAGCAAGCTTGGTTTGGTGTTTGATTATCGTATATAGAGTTATAGAGAACCAGGAAAATCCAAGGTGCAACTACCATTTCCTCATTTACTTTTCCCTCTGGCTGTTAATATCAGGCTATTTAAATAGCTGTCCATGCACTGATTCTATAGCAACAGGTCCTTGGAAGTAGCAATGTTGGAAGTGATTTGAAGTACAGTACTTAGCGTGCACAGCAGATTGCCAGCAAACAGAACGGCCCCAGAGAGAATCCTTCCAAGGACTCCTGGTCAGTTTCCTT
>NW_006922013.1:1955538-1958530 GCF_000298275.1 Orycteropus afer afer | reverse complement strand
CATCAGCCAGCCTGGGCTGCGCACGGCCCGTGAGCTGTGTGCCCTCGTGTTGTGCATCGCCATGGAAAAGGCTTCTTCTGAGCCCATACTTAGCATGTGTGTCTATTAAATTAACTTAATTTTTATATGTTACTTTTGTCTATTGGAGATTTTGTTGGATTAAATTTCTTGGACCCAAGAGACTTCAAAAGCTGATCTCCTGCCTCTTTCTGGCGGCCAGAGTTGAGGTGCTTCGTGACGACTCTGTGTGTGCAGAGTGGCACTGTCTCCCTGGGTTCTCAAGGCTGGGACCTTTGGAAAGCCGATCGTCAGGCCCCTCTCCTGAGGTGCCTCTGGACGGATTCGTCCTGCCTACCTTTGGGGTCTTAGTCCGGCCCTTAACCATTTGTTTGTACCACCCAGGGCAGAAAGCCCCACCCAGACTCCCGGGTTTCTGTGCTGTCACCTTGTCCCCGCCCTCTACTCAGTCTTGTGTCCTGAGCACCTGATTGTGTGCTGTTTCCTGTTGTCTCCACCTTCGTGCCCTTGGCTGACCTGTGCCTGTGACACTTGGCTCATTCACTGTCACTTCCTGGAAGTCCGTCCAGACCCTCCTCTCCGAGCGGAAAGGACTATTTCCATCTCTGTGTGGGTGTTGCTGGGTGTTGGTGAGGTCACACTGACTCCCAGCGACCCCATGAGACCAAGTGGAACTGCCCTGTCGGGTTTCCTAGGCTGCCATCTTTACGGGAGCAGATGGCCTCATCTTTCTCCCTTGGCGCAACTGCTCAGTTAGCATGTCTCCCCTCATTGCTGGTTTGCAGACCTGAGTCTGAACACGAGTGTCCCAGGAAAGCGTCTGTCCCTGCCAACACTTGCCCACTGTGACAGGATCACATGCCACTGAATAAAATATTGGGAGAGTACTGAATGCTGTTGCTGGGTGCCATCCGGTGTATTCCGACTCCTAGTGACCCCATGTGGCAGAGTACGGCTGTCTCATAGGCTTCCTAGGCTGAAATCTCTACAGGAACGTAATGCCAGGTCTTTCTCCCAGAGTCGCTGGGTGGGTCTGAACTGCCCACCTGTGGGTTAGCCAAGCACTTCCCTGTTGCACCACTGGGCTCCTTTTGCTTTATAACCCTCTGTCACTCATCCCAGGGCCTGTAGTGTACTTTGTTGCTGTGCTTGGGTTGTGTGTTTATAATCCTCTGTTCAAGGACTAAGGTGAACCTTAGTGCCAGGGTGCAGTGTACAGAGAGGCTTGCCAGAGTGCCTCTGCTGCATGGTTTGTGATATTCCTTCTAAACAGCTAAGGGGCCTTTAGGCACACTGCCCTTCACTCCTCTCTTCTTCCGCTCCCGTCTTATGAATAGGAACTCTGCTGATGCAGTGGTTAAAGTACTTGGTGGTTTGAACCCTCCAGTTACTCTGTGGAAGAAAGATGAGGCCATCTACTTCCATAAAGATTGACAGCTTTGGAAACCCTGTGGGGCAGTTCCACTCTGTCCTCTATAGAGGGGTGCTGTGAGTGGGAATCCACTCCACGGCAGTGGGGTTTTTTGTTGTTGTTGTTTCTTATGTCTGGAGCTCTGGTAACATAGTGCCTAAGGCATTTGACTGCTCACCAGAAGGATGGTGGTTCAAACTCACCGGCCACTCCTTAGAAGGAAAGTTGGGCAATCTACTTCTGTAAAGATACTGCCTCAGAAACCCAAGGAGGGGTTGCTATGAGTCGGATTCGACTCGATGCCAGTGAGTTTTTTTGTGTATGGTGGGTGGTGGTAGGGCTACCCAGTGCTTTAATTTTTCTGAGTTACATCTGTGTCACACAGACTAGAATGTAAATTAATTAAGGTCAGTCATTTGAATATGAGCTAATTTTTCTTGTGTTCTGTGAGTTACCTGTGGAGCAAGTTGTGGTTGAAGTGAGCCTGCTGGGGGTGTAAAGGTGGCTTTTGCAATCGACCAGAGTGCTGGGAGTTTCTTAGGTCTGGCATGTTGTGACAGGAGACTACACTCACCTCTTTCATATGTAGCTGGTATGTACTGAACACCCACTGACTATTTGTGGGATATACCAAGTAAATGGTTAGGGCAAAGGTCATGAAAAATGACATTAAGTGACTTCAGTTCATAAGGGGCAGCTTTTCATGAATCTGTTCACAGTGTCTGCAGTGTGAACATGGAAAACGTTATTCAAAATATTGTATATTTGCAAATGTTTGTTTGAGAACAAGTGTGCTGCAGCAGACCTCATTACTATAATCCACTAAGTTGGGTCTGACTTGACGGCACATAACAACAACAACAAAAATGGATGGACGAAAGGAGCTCTGGTGGCATAGTGCCTAAGGCATTTGACTACTAACCAGAAGGTTGGTGGTTCAAACCCACCAGCCCCTCCACGGAAGGAAGACTAGGCAATCTACTTTCGTAGAGATACTGCCTCAGAAACCCATAGGGGGTCACTATGAGTTGGAATCGACTCAATGGCAGTGAGTTTGGTTTGGTTTTTGGATGAATAGGTGAAGGGGGGTGGGATGTCAGTGAATCAGCTCCGACTTGGGTGACCCCGTGCGCAGCAGAGCATTGTCTGGTCCTGTGGCATCGCCATGATTATGGACAGAACCCCGTAAGGGCGCTGTCCTGTGCAATGGTGGTATGCCGCCACACGCTGGTGTCTCTGGAGGAATGGAGGCAGGGCCTCCCCCAGGCAAGCCGCTGGAAGTTGGTAAGCACCCCGCCCTGGACAGACAGAACAACATGCAGACAGCTACTGGCTATGGAAAGATGGAAGTGTTAGGGTTAAAATTAAAAAACAGAGAGAGAAACTTAAATTGCTGAGCAGGCTCCTGGGTCTCTGAGTGACGCCAGTGCTTTGTGGCTGGCTGCTGACGTCAGGGTTGGTGTTTGAACCCGCCCAGCGGTGTGAGTGAAAAAGGCCTGGTGGGCTGCTTCTGTCAAGATGGAAACAAAGCAAACCGTGGCTGTCGAGTTGATTCCTGCTCAC
>NW_006922013.1:1952562-1954288 GCF_000298275.1 Orycteropus afer afer | reverse complement strand
TTCCAAGTGCAGTCTGCTCCTTCCACAAAGGCTGGCTTTCACTGAGAGGCCTGGGCCGTGTTCAGGGATCCTCGGTGCTAATTTCCTGAGGGGCTTCAGTGCCCTTGGCACCATCCGAAGCTGATAGAAAACATTAGCACTGCCCGCCAAACAAGACCCTATCGTGGAATAGGAATTAAACAGTTCCAGGACAGCATGGCACCATCTGTCTGTCCGTGTGCTGCCCCGTGGTGGCTGCACGTCCCTGCAGGGCTGGAAGCTCCGCCACCAGTATGTCAGACACCAGCAGGCTCGCTCGTGGTGGACAGGTATCACTGGAGCGTCCAGACCAAGACAGCCCAGCAAGAAAGGCCTGGCCTTCAGCTCTGAGATAGCAGCCAATGAAAATCCTAGGTATCACAACAGAACGTTGTCAGATAGCGCCGGGAGCTGTAAAGGACTCACAGGACACGGTGGCCTCGGCCAGTGTCAGGTACACCGATGATCATGGGGACAGCGTACAGCCTGGCAGGCTTTCGTTCTGCTTTGATAGTGCTTTGCACATTGAGGTCCTCGAGACATCTTGAATTGTTTTTTGTGCACCATGTGACACCTGGATCCTGATCCGTTCTCTGCATGTGGGAATCCAGTTTTCCTAGCCCCATGTGCTAAAGAGACTGTCCATTGAATGGCCTTGGCATCATTATGCATTGAAACCTGCAGTTATAATCCATTTGGGACTGGGCTGTCTTTGTTGTGGTAATGAGGCCGGGTTAGTGCCCTTTGAGTCTTGAGTCTGTCTCTTCTGTGGCGTCAGAGAGATTCAGCAAGCAGAGATGGGGCAGGACGGACACCAGGCCACAGGAAGATCACCAGGGAGCCAAGGGACAGAAGCTGCAGAGAAGGGGACCTTTCCCCAGAGCCCACGGCGCGAGAAAACCTTCTCTAGAGCAAGTGCCTTGAATGCGAACTTCTAGCCTCCTAACGGTGGGAAAACAAACTTCTGTTTGTGAAAGCCGTTCACTTGAGATGCTTCTGGTATCATAGCACTAGATAACTAAGACGACCCTGGTCAGAAATCAGGTGGCCATAGATCCCTGCATTTATATCTGGATTCTCACTTCTATTCCATTGATTTGTGTCTGTTACACTAACACAAGGTTGGCAGTTTGAAACTACCACAGAAGAAAGATGAGTCGGTCTACTTCTGTAAAGACTGACAGCCTTGGAAACCTTGTGGGGCAGTTCTACTCTGTCTTTTAGGGGTGCTGTGAGTCAGAATTGACTCCAAGGCAGTGGGTTTGAGTTTTTGCTTTTAGACTGTTAAATTTACTATGGCTTTATGGTATGTTTTAAAATCAGGAAGTGCAAGTCTTTCTACTTTACTCTTCTTCAAGATTGCTTTAGCAATTTGGAGTCCCTCGCTCTCATAGGAGCTCTGGTAGAATAGTGCCTAAGGTACTTGACTGCTAACCAGAAGGCTGGTGGTTCAAACCCATTAGCCACTCCTTGGAAGGAAGGTTGGGCAATCTACTTCTGTAGTGATACCGCCTCGGAAACCCAAGGAGGGGTTGCTATGAGTCGGAACTGACTCGACAGCAGTGAGTTTGGTTTGGTTTTGGCTTGGTTTTGCTCTCCCATATAAATATTTTGAGGGTTGACTTTTCTATTTCTGTAGAGAAGGCTGTTGGAGTTTTGGTGCGGATTGTATTGCATTTATAGATTGGGTAGTAAAAAGAGTGCTGGT
>NW_006922013.1:1949426-1952022 GCF_000298275.1 Orycteropus afer afer | reverse complement strand
CTTTAGTAATGTTTCATAATTTTCTGTGTACAAGTCTTTTATCTTCCTGGTTAGATACATTCCCAGGTAAGTCATTCTTTTCGATGCTGTTTTAAGCAGTACTGTACCTTTTAAACCACATGCTCCTGGCTGATGTGTAGAAACCCCGCTGATTCTTGCGTGTGGACCTCGGACCCTGCCGCCTTGCTGAATCCCTGTCTTGGTTCTGTAACTTTCTTGTTGTTGGCAGTATCTTGGCTGCTGTCGGCAGTCTTGTTTCCTGGGGACTTGCTCTGTTGATTACTGAAAGCGGGGTTCTGGAACCTCCACCCACATTTCTTTGCCTCTCCGTTCAGTTCTGTTGGGCTTTGCTGTTTGCATTTCGATGGGCACAGATTTAGGATTATTGTATCTTTCAGATGCATTGACTTATCACATTAAATGTCCTTGTTTATCCCTAACAGCAATAATTCATTGACCTATAAAAAAGCCTCATTGTCTCAACTGAGGGGCCCTGCCCATCCTTGAGCAGTGGTTCGTGGTATGCAGCCCCTCGTCCGCTCATTTGTAGCCTGTCTGTGTGTTTATGTCTGAAGTAGACTTCTTGTAGGAAACATAGACGTGTGGGTGTTACTTTCCGTTGTGTGTTTGGGTTTTGGTGTTCTGCTTTGCTAGTCTCTCTCAGGCATATCGGTGATGGTTGCGAACCTTGCATGAGATCACTGTTGGCTTATCCCATCCTCTCTGTCATTTCTGTCTCCATTTCTACTGAACACGTTTTCTTCTGGTTGTGGCGTTTTTGTCTGCTTCTTTGCAGGCCTGATAGTTTTTGATTGGCTGTTGGACACTGTGAATTTCACACTGTGGAGTGCTAGGTTTGGCTTTGTTCTCCACAAAGGGTTGGCTTTTTCTGGCCCAGAGTTAAGATCTGTCCACGCCTTGCTTTCAAGCTGTGACGGGGCTATTTCTCTAAACTGCCAAGTACTCACAGTATCTGTTGCTTCACCAAATGGTTTCAGGTATTGAAAAATTGACTGTGTCATTCTTTTTTTTTTTTTTTTGGACAAAGCAAAGACATTATATATAATTATTAAAACAAGAATGATCCTGTGATTATTTCTAAATGGTTTTAGGTATTGAAGAAAATGACTGCCAATCTCCCTCCCTCTTTCTCTTGCTCTCTTTTTTTAATGGTGTTTGACAGTGTAGGGACATTATCTCATGTCATTACTGAAACAGGAGTGATCAGTTGATTATTGAAAATGCCATTTTAGATAAACCATAGCAGTTTGTGTGTATTTAGAAGTTATTTTCCTAGTCAGAGTCCCTGTGTGGTAGAAAGTGTAAATGCCTTGCATGCTGTCTAAAAACTTGGAGGTCTGAGGCCCCCCAGAAACCCACTGCTATTGACTCAATTCCCACCCACAGCGCCCCTAGAGGACAGAGTGGAACCGCCCCACAGGGTCTCCAAGGCTGTCAATCAACAGAAGCAAAGCCCAAACCACACCCACTGCTGTCAAGTCAATTCCGACTCACAGCGCCCTTAGAGGACAGAGTGGAACTGCCCCATTGGGTTTATGAAGCTGAAAATATTTATGGAAGCAGACTGTCCAGTCTTTGTCTGATGGAGCAGCTGGCTGGTGGGTCCATACTGCCAGTATTTCAGTTCCCAGCTGAGTGCTTAACCGTTGTGCCACCAGAGCTCCTTCCGAGTCTACCCAGAGGTGCCTCTAAAGACAGGCCTGGCAGTCTCCTTCCAAACAACCAGCCGTGGAGAGATCCCGGTGGAACGCAGTTTCTGACATGTGAGGATGCTGGGATTCGGGAATTGGCCTGACCACCACTGCTCGGGCTTGGTGTCCTCCTTGGTGTAGGTGAAGAATGAAGGGTGTGTCACACTTCAGATACCCGGCTCTTGACTGGCTCTGGGAGTCACCCTGATAACCTGTGTGTCTGCTGTTAGGGATGTTCACAGTTGATGAGAATGTGAGACCGTTCCTGTCACATGGTACGTTTGTGCTACATTCCACTGTGGCTCAGCACCCTCAAGCAAGATTGAGGATCATTCCCAATCCCGTCCCAAGTGGTGCTCGGCCCTCCCGTCTGCCTTGGTCCCCAGCATCTGATGGGGCTGTTTGCTCATTCCCTCTCCTCAGCTGTCTGAGGAGTGACTGCAGAGCCTTCCTCACCACCATGGGAGCACTGGCTCCCTGGTAAAGGCCCCCTGCCCGCTGGCTTCCTCTTCCCACCCCCCAGCATGACAAAGCAGCATGGCTTCCTATAGAGTCACCTTGCATTTCTGTGGCAGGTGCTCGGGCTAACCTGTGCTCGCCTTTATAGAGTGTTCTCATTTCTTTTATTTGGGAGTAGGGCCATTTCAGGGCTGATAACAGTCTGTCTCAGACCGACTAGCTCCTTGGCAGAGCTGGCAGAAGAGCCCTGTGTCACACGGCCACAGCTCGTGTTCCTGAATGCCCTGCTCTCAGGTCCTCCCCCTCCCCCTCCCTCCAGGTGTTGTCAGGTCCTCACCCTCTCCCCCCTCCAGGTGTTGTCGGGTCCTCACCCTCTCCCTCCAGGTGTTGTCGGGTCCTCACCCTCTCCCCCCTCCAGGTGTTGT
>NW_006922013.1:1942360-1948370 GCF_000298275.1 Orycteropus afer afer | reverse complement strand
GTTGTCGGGTCCTCACCCTCTCCCCCCTCCAGGTGTTGTCGGGTCCTCACCCTCTCCCCCCTCCAGGTGTTGTCGGGTCCTCACCCTCTCCCCCCTCCAGGTGTTGTCGGGTCCTTACCCTCCCCCTCCCTCCAGGTGTTGTCGGGTTCTTACCCTCTCCCCCCTTTCAGGTGTTGTCGGGTCCTTACCCTCCCCCTCCCTCCAGGTGTTATCGGGTCCTTACCCTCTCCCTCCCTCCAGGTGTTGTCGGATCCTCACCCTCTCCCCCCTCCAGGTGTTGTCGGGTCCTTACCCTCTCCCTCCCTCCAGGTGTTGAGAAGCTGATCCACCATCTTCAGAAGCACGGCATTCCTTGTGCTGTGGCCACCAGCTCAGGGACCACGTCCTTTGAGGAGAAGACGAGTCGGCACAGAGAATTCTTCAGCCTCTTCCATCACGTCGTGCTGGGGGATGACGCGGAAGTGAAGAACGGCAAGCCGAGTCCGGACATTTTCCTGGTTTGTGCAAAGAGGTTTACTCCCCCGCCTACCATGGACAAGGTCAGTTAAGTATTGATGGTTCGTGGTCATGGGGGGCGGGCTTCACAGTGTCATGGCTGGGTGGCACTGAGTAGAGAGCTGAGGTCTCTGTTCTCACAGTGTAAGGGCTCCCGTGAGGCGCCTCACAGCCTGGATGGGGACAGATCTCCTGAGTGAGAGTTGTGCGTGGCAGTCACACTGGTTTTCTGCAGACAGTCCCTGGATTTCAAGCAAGTTCCCTGCCTCAGTCTGTCTTAAGTCAAATATGTATGGAAGTTGGAACAGTCAGGTTGGTTTTGTATCCAAGGTCAGTTAGTCAAATGTGTCTCTTAATATATAGTACAGAGGGTACCTTTCTGTACATAAAGAACATTCAAGAATTACTTCCAGACACACTAAAACGTCCTTAACACAATGATGCAGTAGTGATGACGACTGTTGTGATGCACGTCACTCACCAGTGCTTGTCACTGTGAACCATTGTGTGCAGCATGAATATTTAATATCACAGGTTTTACAGGACTGGCCTGTAACTGTGGGTGCACAGCTGTTCTCAGGACTGGCCCCTGACTCTGGGTGTGCAGATGTTCACAGGAGTAGCCTCTAACTGTGGGTGTATAGATGTTCATAAGTCAGGGCCTGTCTTTAACCTAAGCCTAGTCAGCAGCCCAGTGAGTCTCGGGCAGAACCTTCTGGAACGTCCCAGCATGTCTGAAGAGATGAGAGTGTCTGACAGAAGGCAGCCCGTCTCGGTTACCAGTGCTGCTGGGACAGAGAGGCCCCAGCTGGGCTTGAGCACAGACATTGTTTCCTCACGGTCGCGAGGCCAGATGTCTGAACTCGCCGTGCCGGCTCTAGGGAAGCCTGTCTGTCTGTCGGCTCTGGGGGAGGGCCCTATGTGTTTGCGGCTCCTGTTTCCTGCTTCCTTGGAGAGCTTGTTCTGTGGCCCCTGTCTCCCCGTCTCTGCCTGCCGCTCAGGAGTCAGGATTTACTGTGCGTGGTTTTGGGGGCCTGACTGAGTCGCAACGCTGCTGAAGCCCCCACTGTGCAGGGCAGGGGTGTTTTGGTGATGAAGGGCACACCATCGTTATCCCTTCTGATAGGCAGACTTTCAGGCCTGGGTTCCTTCACACACTGAGTCATACCACTCTGCGGGATGATGCCGGCGGGAACTGGGCCACTTGGGGTCTGTGGGGAACGTGTGCTGGACAGCTGCACGTGGCCCTCTGCACGCTGTCGGGGGCGTCATTTAAGAGCGAGGTTCAGAGTTCTTCTCATACTCGTTTTCAGACTTTTTTCCTTTCCTGTCTTTTTAATGACCTTTTGCCTTCTTTGTGGATGATGTTCTTTTTTTTTTTTTCTTATTAGGATTTGGGTGAAGATTTACAGAGTAAATTCACTTTTCATACAGCAGTTCACATATACTTTTTCTCATGTCATTGACCAAAATTTACAATGCAGCAGCTCCCCTCCCACTTCCTCCCCATAGTTACCTCTTCCCAGTGTCCATCCCTTCATACTCTTCTGCACCCTGAGCTATCTCCCTGTGCATAAGCAGTCCTTCCTTCTCCCATGATTATTCTCTCCAGGGCGTGTGTCTACTTGAGGTAAATGTTTAACTCACATGCCTGTACTTTGTTTGGCTGGAAACCACAGTTGTGGGTTCAATTCCAGACCTGAAGGGCAGCTAGGGGCCATAGTCTCAGTGGTTACACCAGGCTCCATTGGACCAGCAAACCTGGTCCCCACCTTCTTTTTTTTTTTTTTTGGCCTCCAAATGATTTTGAGTTTTGTACCACATTGTTCTCCCTCTTTATGCAGGATCTCCTACATCCCTTCCAAGTGGATGGCAGTGGTAGCTGGGCACCATCTAGTTCTTCTGGTCTCATAGTTGTATAGGTTGCAGATCGGATGGTGTACCAGTCGCTAGGACTGATTGTTTCCATTAATTTTGGTTTTCTTCTTTCTTCTTGACGAGGAGAGACCCGTTGTTGCATCTAGATGGCAGCTTCCTAGCTTTTAAGGTCCCAGTCGCTACTCGCCAAAGTAGTAGGTGGAACAATGTTTTGTATAGTATGTTATGCCAATTGAGCTTGATGTCCCCTGCGACTATGGTCCCAAGCCCGCAGGATCAACTACTCGGTCCCTCTGGGTAGCTGGCTGTGACCAAGTAATGACCATAACCTTGCCCCTTGTCAGCTCTACTATACACCTGGGAATTCTGATCATTCACATGAACTTATAGGCCCATTGTCTGCCAACCCTGTATATGATCTTGGATACACTCTCCATTTAGACATACCTAATTGTTTAGCTTGTTCACCCATCTATCCGTCCCTATACCCATGTTTGCTTTCACTGACAACTCAGTATTGTATATGCAAAGGGGTTCATATTTGTTGTTTGTACTGCCCACGTAACTCTCTCTGTCTTTCTCATCCTCAATGCTGCCATATTGGTCACTCACATTTGGTACATTGCCCTTCTCTTCACCCAAATCAATATTTATCTCTATCTATCTAACAGCATTCCCTCCCCTCCCCTCCCACCCCTGGTAACCAACAAAGAAAATGTCCTCCAATATATAAACCTTTCCTTAACTTTTACAATAACGGACTAATACAATATTTGTCCTTTTGTGACTTGACTTATTTCGCTCAGCATAATATCCTCCAAGTTTGTGGATGATGTTCTTGATGTCATGTCACAATTCCTGTGGTTTTCAGTCATTGGTGTTCAGTGCATCGAATCTGTTCTTTAGATGGTCTCAAAATTCAGGAGGGATATAATCAAGGTCATAGTTTGGCTCTTGTGGACTTGTTTTCATTGTCTTCCGCTTCAGCTTGAACGTGCATCTGAGCAATTGATGGTCTGTTCCACAGTCAGCTCCTGGCCTTGTTTTGGCTGAAGGTATTGAGCTTCTCCATTGCCTCTTGCCACAGATGTAGTCAGTCAGATTCCTGTGTACTCCATCTGGTGAAGTCCATGTGTATAGCCGCCATTTGTGTTGTTGAAAAAGGTATTTGCAATGAATAAGATGTTGGTCTTGGAAAAAAATTCCATGATGTGATCTCTGGCATCTATCACCAAGACCATATTTTCCATCTACTGGCAATTCTTCTTTTTTTTTTTACCTCCAATTTTTGCGTTCCAGTCACCAGTGATAATCAGCACATCTCGATTGCATTTTTGGTCAATTTCAGACTGCAGAAGTTGGTAAAAATCCTCATTTTCCTCATCTTTGGCTTTGGTGGTTGGTACTTAAATTTGAATAATTATATTATTAACTGATCTTCCTTGTAGGCGTATGGGTATTATCCTATCACTGACAGCATCGTACTTCAGGATAGATCTTGAAACATTCTTTGTGACGTTGAATGCCACACCATCCTCTTCAATTTGTCATTCCTGGCATAGTAGATCTTAAGGTTGTCTGATTCACAACGGCCCAAACCAGTCCATTTCAGCTTGCTAATGTCTATGCATTCTATTTCATTTCTGACAGCTTCCAGTTTTCCTAGATTCATACTTGCACATTCCATGTTCTAATTATTAATGGATGTTTTGCAGCTGTTTCTTCTCATCTTGAGTCATCTCACATCAGCAAATGGGGGTTCCAAGAGCTTTACTCCATCCATGTCATTAAGGTCGACTCTACTCTGAGGAGGCAGCTCTTCTCCAGTTGTATTTGGAGTGCCTTCTGACCTGAGGGGTTCATCTTCCAGCACTATATCGGACAGTGTTTCAGGGCTATTATAAAGTTTCCCAGTAATGTATCAGACAGTGTTTCACTGCTGTTCATACGGTTTTCCATGGCTAATTCTTTGAGAAGGGATGGCCCCTTCCTTCTTCCGAGTCTGTCTTAGTCTGGCAGCTCTGCTGAAACCTGTCCGCCATGGGTGAGCCTGCTGGATGTGAAATGCCAGTGGCATAGTCTCCAGCCTCACAGCAGCATGCAGGCCAGCACAGTACAACAGACCGACAGACGGGTGGTGGGCAGTGCCTCAGGTGAGTACAGACCACCAACCTGTTAGCTAGCAGTGGAACACGTAACTGTTCGTACCACCTAGAGATTTGTGAGAGACTTCTTGTTTTCTTTAAAATCTCCAGACGTTTAACATCTGCTCCTCCTTTCTCTGGTTCTTCTGACCAATAACTGAGGAAGTCCAACTTCTGTGGAAGGAAGGTGTTCCCTGAGCATCTGGTAGACCACTGTTGTTGGAGCCCAGTGTCGAGTTGCAGGAACAGATACTGTCCAGGCCCAACACGGGGTACTCGGGGGCCTGTCAGCCAAAGGCTCTCTGGGTGCCATCCCTGAACCCAGCTGTGTCTACAGAGCAGGGCCCAGTCTTCCAGGATAGCTCAGGTAACATCCTGGAGTCGTAGGTCTCTCCCTGGCTGTCAGTCACGGAGGCACTTTCTTTCCCTTGATTGAAGCCTGGATAGGAGCCGGGAGCCGGGCCTCCTGTGCCCTGCCTCCTGCTTTCCCGCCTGTACACTGCAGTGCTGAGTGTGCATATCTGAGAGGTAAGGGGCAGCTGTCTGTACTGCCCTGCTGTCCACCGCCGTGGAGCTCCGAGCCAGCTGCTGTCACATGGACCCTGGTTCACGGCCGCCCGTGTGTGCGCAGTACTCCCATGCTGCTTCGGGTTGGCAGTGCCCGGGGGCTTTTGGAAGCTGATCACCAGGCCTTTCTCCCGAGGTGCCGGGAGTGGACTCCAACCATCAGCCTTTTTGTTAGCGGTGAGCATGTTCACCGTTTGCACCAGCCAGGCACTCCATCATGGAATGTAAAATGTCTTCATTTCTCTTCTATTTGCCGTGCGTGATGTTTTCTGTAACTGCTTGCTCCCTGAGCCATCTTACACCCACACTCTGAGCTCCTCTGTCTCAGAGACCTGTCTCTTCAGCATGCGAAGGAAGAACTGAGCTACGTCCAGGGTAGCGGGAGATCCTGGATCTGTCCTGTGTTGTTTGTCTGACACAAGTCCCTCCACTCAAGGGCATGGTACCGTGATCGCCAGATGACAGGGACCATTCCGCCCTTCACAGGCTGCAGCTGTCATCAGGCAGTGGGTCAGGCAGCCATTCATGACGCCGGGATCCACAGCCAACACCACCAGCTCGGCAGTATGTAAACACGTAATGAGCGGTGTGCACTGTAGCTAATGGGAGGATGGGAGAGGTTTAATTTTCTTAGCAATTTCAGTGCCTCCTACACATCTTCCCATGTCGCTGAATGAGTGTACGTCCTCGTTTTGACATGAAGTCTACTTACTAATTGCTCTTGGTGTTTTTCCAGCCCCTTCACATAAATGGAATGAAGTAAACAAATACCATGGTAGCAACACTTTCCTTCCCATTTGCACAGGCAGCACCCCGGCACACTCCGCTTGCTACTGTCTGAGGTTTGAGTTCCATTCCATTCAGCGTGATTCCCAGTGACTCGATCGCCGAGCAGTGAATGACCGCTCAGTGCGTAGTCCAGTGCA
>NW_006922013.1:1933113-1941830 GCF_000298275.1 Orycteropus afer afer | reverse complement strand
GGCGCAGCTCTTGTTGCTTTGCAGCATTTCTGGAGGGTTCCTTCCGATTTATGCCTCTGCTGTTGGGCTTCCCGTAGCTGCTGCGGGGCTTCCTCGAGGCTGTGTGCATCTGTAGGTGGGATTGGCGAAATCCCCACATAGCTGTAGCCCTCACTAGGCTGTCCTACCAACCTTCCCGCTAGGAATCAGGCGCGTAACCCCTTGCACCACCCGCCTATTGGCATTCTGTCGCGGCCCTGACAGATCACTCCAGACTTAGTGTCCGGGGACCGTGCAGGTTTGTCTCCCCCAGTGGTGTGGCTGGGCTCTTGGCTTGGGGCCTCACGTGGTGGTGCCTGGCTGGGCTCTTCCCGGGAGGCTCTACTTCTAGGCTGACGCTCGTGGTAAGTGGAATCCAGTTGCTGGGGTCCCCGTGGCCCGGCTCCCAGTGGCCTCTCTCCAGGCTCTGCAGGTGGCCCCTGCATCTCAGGCTCAGCGTGAGCGAGGCGGGTCCTGCTTCCACGGGGAGTCTCCCAGGCTCCCTCCCTGTGCCACATCTCTGCCCTCAGCCCCTCATTTCACGTGAGAAACCTCCTTCTCACACAAAATTCCCCACGACTCATGTCAACGGTGGTGGTTTGCAGTGTCTGGTATTTTGGACGTGGATTGCCAGACTGTTCTTTTGAGGCCCCTCTAAGAGGACTCGAACCTCCAGCCTTCAGTTGGCAGCTGAGCATGTCTGCCCCACCCCGGGACCTAAGCCCATCTGTCTCATTCACTTCCCTGAAAACTGTAACGCTGGAGCGGCTCTCTTCTGACCTGGAAGTCCCCTGGGGCTGCGTAGTTATATGTGGTATTTGACTTTGAAACTTCACGTGCAGCTGTCTTGAAGTCCCCATGACTCTCCTGTGTGGCCAGGGTCAAGAGGTGGGACTCAGACCTCCCTACAAAGTATGCTCAGACGTCTTCCGAGAAGTCAGCTCACTGCTTCCAGGCGGTAAGCGCCAGGCTGCCTCACCTGCCTTGCAGTGAGAAATGGTGTTCTTTCCAAATGAAATCCCTCCCACTCAGTTTCATTACGCTTATCCCCTCTCCGAGAAATGGAGATTGGATATCCCACGGCTTCAGCCTGGGAGAGTGAAAAGAACACTGGATGTCGGGGACCTGAATTCTGTTATCCTCCTGATGAGTGACTTTCAGCGGACCTTTGAACTTCCTGTGGCCCCGATCCCTCCCGTGTGGCAGGAGAGGACTTGCTTAGATGATTCTCAAGTTCCCTTGTTCCTCTTAGTCTTACACAGACACACCTCCACCATCCTCACTAATTAACGCACTGCCGTGGAATTGATTCTGACTCACAGCGCCCCTAGAGGACGGAGTGGAACTGCCCTATAGGGTTGTCAAGGCTGTCAGTCTTCACAGAAGCAAAGCCGAAACCAAACCCATTGCCCTGGAGTGGATTCTGACTCGCAGCGCCCCTAGAGGACAGAGTGGAACTGCCCCACAGGGTCTCCAAGGCTGTCATCTTTACAGAAGCCAACTGTCACATCTTTTTCCTGTGGAACAGCTGGTAGGTTCGAACCTCTGACCTTCTGGTTAGCAGCCAAATACTTCACCCACTGTGTCATCAGAGCCCTTCCTCCTCTCTAATGAGGGAGATGCTGTGGAGGCCTGCATGGTGCATAGGGTGGACACACGCAGCTCATAACCAAACGGTGGGGGGTTTAGGTGCACCCAGCAGCACCTCGGAAGAAAGGCCAGGCGATGGCTTCTGAATAATCAGACAGTCAGCTGCTGGGATCACCATGGAGCCCAGTTGTGCTCTGACATGCACGGCTTCACCAGGAGTCAGAAGTCAGTGGCGCGCAGGAGTTTTGTTTGGTGCTTTTGAGTGAGGATGACTCCGGAGTTCCTGAGGAGCCCTGGTATGCCCTGGTGAAGCATTGACTGCCAACCAGAAGGGTGTCGGCTCAACCCCCGGCAGTGGCATAGGAAAAGATGTGGCAGTCTCTTTCGGTAAAGATGACAGCCTTGGACACCCTGGAGCAGTGCTCTGTCCTACAGGGTCGCTGGGTGTTGGAGTCAACTCTCTTGACAGTGCGTTTGCTGTGGGTTTTCGGTATGGAGTCCCTGGTGAATCAGACGGCTCACGCACGCTGCTGCTAACCCTGCTGCTAACCCAAAGGTTTTGGCGGTTCCTTTCCATCCAGAGGCACCTTGGAACAGAAGCCTGGCGACCTGCTTGTGAAAGCTCCGCCCCTGGGTGTGCCCCGGGGCACCCCTCTCCTGACACTCCAGGTGGGGCCTCTGGGACTCAGGGCGACTCCCTGGCAGCTGGTTGCTGCTTGTGGCAAGCTCACTGTTTTCCGGGGAGGCGGGCGTGACCCCTCGCCCTGCCTGGGTTACCGCGGGGGTGCTGTGTCAGGCCGGGCTGCGGAGGCTGCTTCTGATGGCCGCCCTCTCGGCCTGCAGCTTCCCAGCGGCTCTGCAGTGCCCGCCGAGGGGGCCGTGCCGCAGGGAGCCAGGGGTTAACTAAGGCGGCAGCAGAGAAGCAGCGGACCCACCCCCAGGGGAGTGTTTGTCCACAAAGGTGTGCGGATACTTCCCGAAGGAGGAGCCGGGGGGAGTGTCTGCCGGTCACACAGTGCTGTCCCCTGGGCCGGGCTCTGCCTGCCATTCTTGCCTGTACCGGGCACCCAGAGGTGACCCCCCCCACCATGCTGGTCTCGTGACAAGCCCCCCTTTTTTTTTTATTGCGCTTTAGGTGCAAGTTTACAGAGCAGAGTTGGTTTTACATTCAACATTGCGTGTCCATTTGGTTTCACTTCCCATTTACCATCCCCAGCCCTAAGCCGGTCGCCCAGCCTCTCCGCCTGTGTGCTGCTGCGGCTGCTGTCCATTGACTTAGAGGGAAAGGCTTTGTTTGCCTCACACCCAAAGGTGCATGCCCAAGTCACTGCACCCATGCAGGTGTGAGTAAGTTTGAAGCCAAGTGTAATGGTCGGAGCTGGGAGGGGGGGGCGAAGCTCTCCCCGCCCATCACTGAGGAGCTGAGTTCCCGCTGTCCATGACCCTACAGGCCAAACAGGACTTCCCCATAGGGTTTCCAAGGCCATAACCTTTATGCAAACAGACCGGCAGTTCTGTCTCTTGTGGGGCAGCTGCTGGGTTCGAACTGCTGACCTTAAGCACCACACGACCGGGGCTGCTTGCTAGCCCCTCAGGAGCAACAGAAGTACTTGGCATTGTTTTCTGTTCGGAGGGTGGGGACATGGCCCTGGGTGTGCTGGGGCCGCCCATGACTGCTGCCCTTGGTCTCATTGAGTGGTACCACTGAGAAAAGTTGGCTTGTTAAATGCTGTGTTACCTCTGTTTGTACGAGAATAAAAGCATAAAGAGGAAGAGCGGAGGCCGTCTGAACGGGGTGGAACTTGTTTTCAGCTGACTGTGTCGCAGAACCTGCTGGGGAGATTTGGGTGCTTTTGGCTCTTGCTTTGGGGAAGGAAGGGTGGGAAGTAAGTCACAGGAAGGACGCTCGTTGCTGGAGTCCATCCTTCCTGTAACTCGGGAGCCCTGGGACTAATGGGCCAAGTCTTCCAGGGACCTTTCGGGGATATCCTGGTTTCAGTGGAGACCAGCCAGGCTGGGACAGTCCTTGCGGTGGGGACGTTGCTCTGCACTGGGTACCCTCCCTGTCCTTAGAAACACGTCGGATTTTGGAATCAAGACGTGTAGCGTACCAAAGACGTCAAAACCTCTCGAGACGTTTTTTATAGATGTTTCAAAATATATTCGCTGCTCTCCTTTATAATTCTATAGATTCTAAGAAAGAAAACAAACAAAACTCCAATGGGGGGCTGGGAAGTCACTGAGAAGCAGTTGCTGTGGGCGGGGTGGCTTTGCGGCTGACCCCACGGAGCTGAGAGAGAGAGGCTCGGGTGCTTAGCACGCTGCGTGCGTGGTGTGTGTTTTGTCCTGCGTTTGGCCGCGTGTCCGGAGTTTGCAGAAGCCGGGCTTGTGCTGAGGGCTGCATGTCTCCGTGTCCCTGTGGCCGCTCGTGCCTGCCTGCTCTCCACATTGTTAGCGGCGCTTTCCTGCCTGAATCTCGTTCCGTCCTACCTCCACTCCATTGGCCTGTTAACTTCCCAGACTTCAGATTCTGCTGTGAACATCTCCACTTCCTTCATGTTGGGTTCTCGTTAGCTGATTGGAAGTGTGACGTAGCCTGGCCATCGATAGCCCAGAGTAACTCTTGAAAGCTGTTAAGTGAAATGAGCATTAGGGAAGGACGGAGGTGAGAGGAGTCCTGGGTGTGGGGGCACAGTGCATGCAGGCAGGGCAGGGCGTCTGCTCCCTGGGTGCGGCTGACGGAACCCCGAGCACATTGCTTTGTAACTACAGCAGTGTTTGACCTTTCAGAGCACTTGGCATTGAGTCAGATCCACTCGATGGCAGTGGAGTGGGTTTGACTTGGAGGAACCCAAGCCAAGTGTCCTAGCTTACCACTTTTCCCTGGATAATTTCCTGCAGGTCTTTTTTACCTACATGCACTGACATATTTCAGGTAGCCCTTTGTTTTATGTAAGTGTCTAGATCCAGAGCCCTGGTGGAGCAGTGGTTAAACACTGAGCTGCTAATGCAAGGTCTGTGGTTTGAACCCACCAGCTGCCCCACAGGACAAAGATGTGGCAGGTCAGTTCTATAAGGATTATAGCCTTGGAGACCCTGTGGGGCAGTTTCGCTCTGTCCTCCAGGGCCATGGTGAGTCAGAATGGACTCCGTGGCAGTGAGTTCGGTTCATTATACCCACATCCTGTTGTTACTAACGTGAGTACCTGCCTTGACTGTCCACCATCCTTTATACATTTTCAGGGGTCTTGGGTGGTTCCCATGCTGGTTCCCATGCTCAGCTGCTGACCACCGGCAAGGTCTGGGTCCTGTGTGCAGAGCCCGGCAGGACCCGCTGCCCCTTCCAGCCTGGCCAGCACAGACCGTGAATACACCTCTCTTCTCATTAAGCATGTGGTCCTTTAAGGGCACGGGAAGTTCCTAGGCACCTGATCGGAAGGATCGCGCTCTGCTTGCTCTCGTTTCCCAAGAGAGTAGACCACCGTGAGCACGCGGTGTACGTAATCTACCGTCTTGTTCGACTGGTCCCCATGTGCACAGGCTCACTGGTAAACCCAGCGGCAGAGCCCCATTTGAAATGGGGGCTTCTGTGTGAGGGAACACAGGCGCTCCGGGTGCCCCGTGCCAGCCCTCCCACTGCAGTGGACCCTGCGAAAGCTGGGACCTGTGTGAGGCAGAAACCTGGCCAAGGAGACGGCGGCTGTTTCCCAGGAAGGGGGAGAGTTGTTGTTGTTGCCATCGAGTGGGCTCTGACGCATAGCGACCCTTTGTACAACAGAACAAAACACTGCCCGGTCCTGGGCCAGCCTCACAGGGCCCACTGTACCCGAGCCCACTGTTAGAACACTGGTCATCGGCCCCCAAGAACCACCTCTCAGCCCAGCAGCCGACAGGCCCATAGGGTACACCATCACAGCCCGAGTAACGTGCTCCTCACAGCAGCCAACTGTACAAGCTCAAAGGGACAACACTTGCCCCGAAGCAAAGATGAGAAGGCAGGAGGGGCTAGAAGATTGGATGTAAGGAAACGGGGAACCAGGGTGGAGATGGGGCGAGTGCTGACATTGTGGGGAGCACAGCAGTGCTGTGCAGCACTGTGCCCAGCCTCCAGGGGGAGCCGGATTTGCCCTGTGAGCTTTCACCTAATGCATCAAAGAAGGTTAGAAGAAAGAAGAGTGGTGACTGCACCCTGTCAGAGGCAGAGAACTCGCAACACCCAGAAAACAAGGCAGGCCGCACGGTGCGCGGAAGGACGCGGCCCGAGCCTGCGTCCCCCACCAACGAGGCCCAGACACTCGACGCGGCCCGAGCCCTGCGTCCCCCACCAACGAGGCCCAGACACTCGACGCGGCCCGAGCCCTGCGTCCCCCACCAACGAGGCCCAGACACTCGACGCGGCCCGAGCCCTGCGTCCCCCACCAACGAGGCCCAGACACTCGACGCGGCCCGAGCCCTGCGTCCCCCACCAACGAGGCCCAGACACTCGACGCGGCCCGAGCCCTGCGTCCCCCACCAACGAGGCCCAGACACTCGACGCGGCCCGAGCCCTGCGTCCCCCACTAACGAGGCCCAGACACTCACGGGCTCGGAGTTGTTCACCCAAACACCCCAGTCATTTAATTTTCAAACCACAGAACACACAAAACAGGAACCTCTCTGAAGTTCTTTGGCGTTAAAAAAGGACGATTTTAAATTTTTTTACAATTTCTCCCGTGCCCTGAATGTTCCATTGTGGATTGAGCAGATCTTTATGATTTGAATAAAGTAAAGTTTTAAATGGAGAACCCTGACTCTGCATTTCGGTGGTGCTTTGGCAGTGGGCATGGGAACCGCCTGCAGCAGCAGTGCCGGGAAGCCCAGGGGCACAGAGGGGAAGCACAGGATGGCGCCCCAGTCCGTCAGTCCGTCAGAGGAAGGGCCCTCGCCCTGGCTCCGGCTGACGTGCAGGATCCCAGAGCCGGCAGTGAGGGGATGTACAGGCTGGTCTGGCTAGCTCCTTACAGAAAAGCTCACTCCCCTTTCTCTTTCTCTCCCCGCCCACAGTGCCTCGTGTTTGAAGATGCTCCCAACGGGGTGGAGGCGGCCCTGGCGGCGGGCATGCAGGTGGTCATGGTTCCCGATGCACAGCTGAGCCGGGACCTGACCAGGAAGGCCACCGTGGTGCTGGGCTCCCTCCAGGACTTCCAGCCCGAGCTGTTTGGTCTGCCGCCCTATGAGTGAGCGGCGGGCTGTGCCGTCCTCAGTGTCCACTCCTGGGGTCCCACGGTCAGTGACACGAGGGCCCTGGACAGAGGCCCTGCAGGACTCCCAGGCACAGCGTGCACCGTCCTTTCAACCCACCTCCCGGGACCCCAGGACCTGTCCCCCTCTAGCTCCCTGGCTGCTCCTGAGTCCATGGGATGGGCACTGCACCAGGGCGGGGCACAGCCCACTCTCTAAAGTGCTGAGAAGTGCAGGTCAGCCAATCTCCAGAGATAGGGAAGTCAGGCCGCCCAGACACAGGGCGCAGACCCTAACTGCCATGGAATCGTCAGGCTGCTTGGAGATAGGATGCCTCTGTGCACACACGTGTGTGTGTGTGTGTGTGTGTGTTCAGTGTGTGTCTCTCTGTATGCATATATATGTATGGAACATTGCCTTTTCCAAGGCAAACTGAAATTACCTTGGTATTCATTAGCTTTGTAGACACTGGCTGGAAGATAGCTGTCCTCGGGTGGCACAAATGGTTAACTGCTCACTTGACAACTAACGGAAGGGTTAGCAGTTCAGACCACCCAGAGGCACCTCGGAAGAAAGGCCTGGCCATCCACTCCAAACAGCAGCCCTTACACACCCTGGGGAGCCCGGTTTTCCCCTGACACACGGGGGGGTCACCCTGGGTGGGAGTGAGGCAACCAGACTGTAGCATGCTGTGTGTGTGCATGCTTCCACAGGCTGTGGATTACACACACACTCCCCCCAGTGTGGACCTTATGGAACCCGGTTCTCCCCTGACACATGGGGGGGTCACCCTGGGTGGGAGTCAGGCAACCAGACTGTAGCATGCTATGTGCATGCATGCCTCCACAGGCTGGGGATTACACACACGCTCCCCTGAGTGTGGACCTGAACATGCAGAGGTAGCCCGTCCAAACAAGGTGTGATTCCCATGATGCTATTGATCATATCTGAGGAAAATCTTCCTTCTAATTGGCAAACGTTAAAACCCGCCTTGATTCCTGACAGTGTCTCTTTGGACTGGCGCTGGGAGCCGGCTCCGAGCCTAGCAGGAGGACTTGGAGTTGAAGGCGTCACCTGTCCACACCCTTCTCTCTGACACCCTTCTCTGCACTTGAGAACCTGTTCTACCTCCGAGCAGTCATCTCCCGCCTCCAGGAATGGTGATTCCCCACACGCTTCCAGGCAATGTCATTTTCACAGCATGTACCTGGTAGGACGGAGAGACAGACACAGCACACTCTTGGGATAAAGGATTGCACGCTCCGTGTTTGTGGTTGACCCCCTCATTCGTGCACTCGGCCTTGGAGATTTGTCGGTAATGCATCGGGGCACAATCGGGAGACTGCAATGAAGACCGAGGTCACCGAGCATTCTACCTGGTGTAGCCTTTTGGGGACTCTGTGCTGTCAAGTGTCAGCTGTCACGCATGGCCATGGCACACACTGCTGCCAGGTGGGACCACTGTCCCGTGACTCTTGCCCCTGGCTTCTGACTAGCTTCATGTCTGTACCGCAGACGTGCGCCCGCGTCCCTGACTGACCATGTTTGTGGCCTACTCCTTGAATTCTTCCTCACCGCCTTGCCACATCTCACTGGCTTCCTCTGTTATTTAGTTAAATAAACTCCTTGGCTGATGTTCACATGTTATTTGTATGAGAGTCATGATACTCTTTTCTTCCAACACATGCAATACACACATGTGATTGATTTTCCTTGGCCCCGACAGGACTCCCGCTGTGAACTGATGTGGGTCTGTTTTACAGAACCTTAATGTGCTTGAATAGAGGCTCGGTGAAACGGGCTTCGTTGGGTCTGACCCTGTTTACTACCACGTGCATGAGCCATTGAGCTTGGACAAGCGGAGACTGGGGGGGCATCTGAGGGACAGA
>NW_006922013.1:1928969-1931929 GCF_000298275.1 Orycteropus afer afer | reverse complement strand
GGGGGGCATCTGAGGGACAGAACCTCACATGACCATAGACGGGAGGAGACTGGATAAGCATCTGAGGGACAGAACCTCACGTGAGCGTGGATGACAGGAGACTGGGTGAACGTCTGAGGGACAGAGCCTCACCTGAGTGTGGACAGGAAGAGTTGGTGAGCATCTCAGGGACAGAGCCTCACGTGAGCGTGGACGACAGGAGACCGGGTGAGCATCTGAGGGACAGACCCTCACATGAACATGGATGACAGAAGACTGAGCATCCGAGGGACAGTGCCTCATGTAAGTGTGGACGACAGGAAACTAGGTGAGCGTCTGAGGGACAGAACCTCACGTGAGCATGGACAGGAGGAGACTGTCCACAGGCAACCAGGAGACCGGGTGCGGCCTGAGGGACAGAGCCTCACATGAATGTGGACAGGAGGAGACTGGTGAGCATATCAGGGACAGAGCCTCACATGAGTGTGGACGGGAGGAGACTGGGTGAGCGTCTGAGGGACACAGCCTCACGTTAGCAGGGACAGGAGGAGACTGGATGAGCATCTCAGGGACAGAGCCTCACGTGAGCATGGAGGACAGGAGACTGGGTGAGCGTCTGAGGGACAGAGCCTCACGTGAGTGTGGACAGGAGGAGACTGGGTGAGCTTCTGAGAGAGCCGCACGTGAGCATGGATGACAGGAGACTGGGTGCGCATCTGAGGGGCACAGCCTCCCGTGAGCACCAGCTCTTCTCTGGAGACCTTTGGTCTCCAGATGTGGCTGCTGCTGGTGGCGGTACATTGTAACCGCAGCTGCCTCTGCACTCTCACAACCACTCTTGGAACATCTTGTCTTCAGTGCCCCACATCAGCCTCTGCTTCCTGGCATCTTGATGTTGTCATTGCATGGAACCACTGATTGGCTCCAAGGCAGAAATAATGAACATTGCAAACAATGCCCTGTTCCCAAGAACATTTAAATAGTAATGGTGTTTAAAGAGTAGTGGACACACTTTTGCTGCTCATTTCAAGGGCCTTCAGTTAGGGACATAGGGTGATTAATAGAAATCCTACAGGTAGGTACCCTGACTGGCAGCTAGTGTTTGGTTAGACACAAGGCAGCCGTTAGCAGGACTGTAGTGCTCATGAGAGCCCTGAAAGATGACACGTCAGCCTCTTCTTAGTGCCCCTCACAGGAATATGCACAGCACTTTGAGGAGCTAATTCTACTTTAAGTGACAGTTCCGTTCCTGTATTCCTCCCCACCTGGTCAGTCCTCACTGCAGTGCAGTGATTATAAGAGAATTGGCAAGGCACCTGTCTGACACCTGAGGGGACCCGGCCATTCAGCAGTGGGAGGAATTTCAGCTACCCAGTGGCGGGCAGTGTCCTGATGCAGGACGGCTGTGCCTAGCTGAGCATAACTGGCAGTTTGATGCCAAATGTGGCACTCTCTGAACGGCTTCCCAGTTCTCAAAAACTAGTCTGCAGGTTCCGTAGAAGGGACTGTGTTCTAAGCTGCGCCTACTCCTCCCGTATGGCTTTCCCGCCTCTGCATGCTGCTCTGTCATTCTGCAGGACCATGGGCACAACTGGCCAGCCTCACACGGAGGCTGTCCAGGCCACACCCCTCTAGAGTGCCCCTCCAACGCACGCACGTCTAGAGTCCCCTTCCGACCCACACAGCTCTCGAGTGACTGTCTTCACAGGAAATGCAAGCGTTAAAAGAGCCAGGGACTGGAACTGAAACCGATTTCCGCTCAGAACCTGGCTGTGCCACCAGGTAGCTGCGTCACCTTTCTCTGCCCCTTCACCTTCAGAGTCTTTACCTGTGAAATGCAGCCAACGACTGCTTTGTAGTGCTGGGTGGTGCACGTGGTTGAACCCTTGACTCCGCGCTGAAAGGTCCAAACCTACCCAGAGGCACCTCGGAAGAAAGGCCTGGCCATCTGCTTGGGAAGGATCCCAGCCTGGAAAACCCTGTGGAGCAGCTGTCCTCTGACACACATGAGGTCACCAGGAGTGGGAAGCAGCTCGACAGTCACTAACCACCTTCGTGTCGGCGTAAAGTTCTGCACAGTCACGTAGCATGAAAATGCTCAGCATGGAGCTTTACAGAGGGACAGCTAGTTGGTGTTGAACTGGTGGATGTTAACAGGCACACGCAGAGTCCACCAGACAGAGCCCTTTTGCAGGGTCCTGACGGACTAAGATACACATCACTGACATGATCAGGGTCCTAGTTTGATAAACAAATTCTCACTACTGTACTTACTGATAAGACACTCCACTGACAAGTCAAACAGGGTTCCTGCTCCTGTGAACTGGGCTCCTTGTGGAAGTTGTAGTCAGGGAAGTCTGTCTTTGAACGTCTCTGTGTGTGCACCTGAAGGTGAAAGCACCTCTCCATTTCCGTCTGACAACCTCCTCAGTTCGCCACCAGTAGAGTGTTTGTCCCGGATGGTGACTTCCGCTTGGAGCGTAGTGTGCTGTCAGTCTTTGCAGGTGGTGCGCCTCACCGTAAAGCTTGCGTTATTTTGATAGGAGCTGGGCCTTGCCCATGCTGTGAACAGTACAGGCAGTCTGTCTGTTCTCTCTGGCTGCTTTAAGACTAACCAGAAGATTGGAGTACCCGGGTCACCTACCGGCACCTCAGAAGGAAGGCCCGACAGTGTTCTTCCAAAATGTTAACCACTGAAAACCCTGTGAAGCACAGTTCTCTGAAACACATGGGGTATGGATTGGATTGTGTCCCCCAAAATATGTGTTAAAATCCTAACCACTATGCCTGTGGTTAGGAGGCCTGGTGGTGTAGTGGTTATGGCATTTGGCTGCTAACCAAAAGGCTGATGGTTTGAAGGCGCCAGCCCATCCACAGAAGAAAGATGAGGCAGTCTGCTTCTGTAAAGATTTACCGCCTTGGAAACCCAATGGAGGTTGCTGTGTGTCAGAATCAACTCGGTGGCAGTGAGTTTGGTTTGG
>NW_006922013.1:1919432-1924999 GCF_000298275.1 Orycteropus afer afer | reverse complement strand
TACTTCTGTAAAGATTTATAGCCTTGGAAACCCAATGAGGGTCACTATGAGTCAGAATCAACTCGATGGCAGTGAGTTTTATTTGGTTTGGAGTTTATAGATGGATGGATGATCGGATGGATAGATGATAGGTGTGTCGATGGATGGACAGATGGATGGGTGGATGGATGGATGGATAGATGATAGGTGGGTGGATGGACAGATAGATTATAGATAGATGAGGTGGATGGATGGATGGGTGGGTGGATAGATAGATGACATGGATGGATGGATGGATGGATGGATAGATGGCTGGCCAGCTAGATGCCTGGCTCTCTGTCCTTACCCACCAAGAGTTGAAGACTGGTGGAAGACAGACCTGCACTAGTTTAGAACATTAACACCCATTTCTTGTGCCTGGTCCACCTCGCTGTCCATGTTCCACTAAGTGGTGTGTCCCTCATGGTGCAGGTCGGTCTCTGGCGATGTAAAACAATTCAGCCAAAGCAGCTATTTGCTTACCTAAGAAGTCTTGAGTTTTCATCGGGAAAAGGGCTAAATCCAGTTTCAAAGTCTATGCAGTGTATTTATCACTTTATGCCTAATGTTCTCTGCCTCTGATGATGTGACTTACAAGCTGGGCCCCAGAGCCGTGGCACACGTTTTCAGTCAGGGCCAGGCTGATGTGCCAGGCTGAGCTCCCCAGGTGAGCAAACACAGTTCTCTCTGAGAGTCAGGCCTTCTCAGGTTGGCAGAGTCTGGAAGCTCTGTTGTCATCCCCACTGCTGTCCTCAAGGAGACCCTGAGTGGTGCAGATGGTTATGCTCTCGGCTGCTGACCGGAGGGTGGAAGTTGGAGTCCACCAAGGACACCTCAGCAGAGAGCCCTGGGGACCGCCTCCCCAAGAAGCAGCCACCGAAAGCCCGTGGCACACAGCTCTGCTCTGACACATTGAGGGCCACGGTCAGAGTCGACGCCACAGGGCCTGTGGTGTTGCCGGCTGCAGTGGACCTCATTTGCCAAGGGATCATGGGACATAGAGGCCAGGCTCATAGACAGGAAGCACGTATGCAAGGCTTCACTCCTGGGAGTTCCCATCACATCTCGACAAACGTTACCCTCGGATGCCCCCACAGTGCCTTTGGTACATCTGAAGTTGATGCCATTATGCGCAGGGTCATGGTGGCAGCTGAGGGTGTCCGTAATCACTGGAGGCTGTGTGGACCCTGGACTGCAAGGGAGAAGTGAATTTTGGAACCTGAGTGTTGCTGTCTGGCATTGTAGGTACAGAGCTGTGCAAGGAGGGGCCAGCAGGTAGCAGGGTGATGGGACCAGGGAGGAGGCGAGCCCTGGAAGCATCCCAAAGAAGGGGGTGAGCACTAGCACCCCACCCGTGGCTAGAGGTAGAAAGGGAAGATGGGCAAGGAGAACCCCGCCATCAGCTGACCAGTGGGAAGGTGTCTTTCTCCTTCCAGGGTCCAGGTATTTCAGAGGGTAGGGTCCTGCAGTACAGACTGGAATAACAAGCCAGGCCTGGGCAAATGGGCTGCCGTTCGGGTCTCGAGCCCTCGCTTGGTGCAGGTGCGAGCTGGTGATACAGGAGTCTGCATGGATGACAGGCTGCCAGGTGGGTCATAGTAGCGTGTGAGACAGTGACCTAGTGAGTGATGCCCACACAGTGAGCAGAAGCCCCCCGCTCAGGCACAGAAGAGTCGCCTCTGTTGCCGGTGGCTGTCGAGTCCGTTCATACTCAGCGCCCACACGTGTGCCAGGGTAGGACTGCACTCCACAGGGTGGCCGTTGGCTGGTGTTTGTGCAAGGTAGCTCCAGGCCTTTCTTACCAAGTGTTGCTGTGTGGGCCCGAACCTGCAGCCTTTCAGTTGGCAGCCAAGGGCAGTAACCAAGAGCATCCTCCTTCCCCTCAGCATGAGTGGAGAGAAGGAGATGACCACAGCAATGCTGGTACGACGGTGCCGACGGTCCGCTGTGGGAATGACGCGCACGCAGTGTTTCGACGCATGATGGTCATCCCAAGGGTGGGACAGTGACAGGAGAGAAAGCTTTTCCACGAGGATGAGGAAATCACTTGGGAGAAGCGGTCTGCAGTCTTTTATGACACGATTAATTTTGCATAAAATCAGTCGTCTTATATTGCCCTGAAAATTAGGTAGCCGCCTCTCCTTCACTTGCTTTTATGAGTTTGCAGCAAGTGTCACAAAGCAAGCTGTCATTGGAGACACGGTGGGGATGCTGCATGTCTGCAGAACAATGCGGCACCCGGTCATTGCTGGTCGCACTTGCAAAGCCAGTGCACGCATGTAGTACGGCTGTGACCGTGGCTGCACAGACAGCCGGAGGATGGACAGGCGGACACGTAGATAGCTGCCACTGAGCTGACTTCAACAAATGGTGACCCTAGTAAGGACAACAGAATGACACCCCGCCAGGCCCTGAGCACCCTCCTGGTCACTGGTGTGTTTGTGTCCGTGGCTGCAGCCACCGCGTCAGTCCACCTCATGGAGGGCCTTCCCCTCTGCACTGACCCTCTGCCACGCATGACGCCTGCCTCTGGTGACTGGTTCCTCCTGGTGAGGGACGGTGGCCTGGGGACCCTCACTGGCTGCTTTCGGAGGCAGGCCCCCAGCCCTTTCTTCCGAGTCTGTCTCAGGCTGGAAGCTGCGCTGCAGCCCATTCACCGTGGGGGACCCTGAGTCTGTGAAACACGGGGGCACGGCCTCCCGCCTTGCAGCCAGAAGAAAGCGTCAGGTGCGACTGGGCGGCAGGCTCAGAGCTGCAGTCGCAGAAGTTCACGTTCATGTAGTTTGAAGCAGAGCTGCAGTGTCAGCAGGAGCAAGACAGTAACCTTAGGTATTTTCATGCCTTAGCGGTTAGCCTGCCATGCCATTCATGACAGTTTCCCACAACATCTCTTCCCTGGTGCTGTTGAGGAATTGTGATGGAAAAGTGATGGCAACAAGGGTGGGAGGGGTAAATGGCGTTTGTGGCAGGAGCGCTGTTTCCTTAGGGCCTGTAGTCTGTGGCCATAGTCCCTTTACTCAGTTCTTTTCACATGGCTGAGGAGTTAGATCTCCGTCTAAGGAACCTGGTGGGTTTATTTGTCTTCCTTACGTGTTTGCCTTAAAGCAAAACCTCCTTCCCTGGCAGCTGCCGTTGAAATAGAAGGCCCTGCATTGCGTTATAATGAAAACGCTTCTTGGGGTGGCAGTAACCCTGGCAGCTGGAAAAGATAAGCCCCTGGCCATGCAGGCTCCAGAGCCCTCCACGCAGCACGGTCTGTCCTCATGACCTCGGTCCAGGGGGTCAGAGGGCAAGGGTGGAGCCAGGAAGCCTCTACAGTGATCGTCGTAGGAGACACACGGTGTGCGTCAGCTCTGTGCAGCCTCAGAAACCCTCCAGCTGCCCCTCAGATGAGTCCAGGCATTTTCTCATGGCCCTTCCCAGCTGGTCACACAATTCCACCTCCAACTCCAAGGGCAAGACAGAGCTGGGCTACACTGGAGGCACTGGTTTGTCTCACCAGCTGTGTCACCTCTGAGAGGGATAAACCAGCCACTGAGGACATGCATAGGAAGAGAGGCATGGCCATCTGCTTCCAAAAATCAGCCAGGAGACATTTTGATCAACAGCTCTATAGCCAAATCTTGGTCAAAATGGAGAAAGATGTGGAACAGAGTTTCAAATTGTCACGGAATCCAGACTGTCTGGAGCCATTGAGGGTGCATGAACCCTGAAAAGTATTGCCGTGAGATAATCTTTATATCTTAAACCTAAACCAGACTTACCTCTGAGGTCTTCTTAAACCAAAACTAGTTTATTTTAATAGTGAACTGCATCTGCCTTAAGCATCGTGCACCTGTAGGGTTAGATGGGAAGCTTTGGGGCAGAGAGTGTAAGGTAACGGTGGTGGCAGTATCCGCAAAAGGCCACCGAGGACGGTTGCGTCACCGGAAGAGCGTCAGCACTGTCATGCTGTGCGTGTAGAAATCACAGTGCAGAGCACGTGTATGTAGTCTTAGCAAACTAAAATTCAGGTAAAAAACCACAAAAACTGGATCACAGTGATCACCCCTGCTGTGTGGGGGCGCCATGACTCAGGGCCCGCCCCTCAGCTAACACCGTCACCACAGTGATGGGAAAGCGCTCAGACGACAGTTGGGCCCAGAGTCCCATCAACTCCCTAACTGTGCTTCAGGTTTGGTCGAGTGTCTCCTTACTACTGCTCTGGAAGGAACTGTGGACCTTCCCTGGTGACAAGGATCATTCTGATATGGAAAATGGCAGGGGTGACCCCGTGCCCTGAGGCTGCTTCCAGGCCATCCCGACTGTTTGTTGTGGATGCGGGTGTTATGCGCCCACTGATGACATTTAGCCCGTCCTGCAGGCAGTCCCTGGGTGGTGCAAACAGTCAGGCTCTTGGCAACTAACCAAAAAGTTGGGGGTTCGAGTCCATCCAGGGGTGCCTTGGAGGAAAAGCCTGGCCATCCACATCCAAAAGAAAAAATGCCATTGAAAACCCAGTTCTCCCCTGACATGGAAGGGGGCAATGGGTCAGAATGGACTCCACAGCGGCTGGTGGTGTGGTCCCACTGCTCCCGTTGGTGCCAACGCAAAGTGATGCTGGGGAACGTTGCAGATGCTGTGCTCCTGTGGCCCCCGGTCCCAGCGAGCTCCGGCAGCGGCTCATCTAGACGGGAGCCTGGGAGGTGGTGGGGCCCGGGCTCGCTGTCTGTCTTGGGCTTGACAAAAGACAGCAATTTGGGAGAGGGAACACCTGGAGGTGTTCGTCTACTGCCAGCGCCACAGGTGTGCACTGAGTGGCAGCATTTTTGAAAACGGTAATGCACTGTTAGGCTACTTTAGTGCCAACCCAGGCAGCCTCATTTCCTGTCTCAGCGTGACATCACATTCAGAAGGAAACCATCCCCGACAGCCAGAGAGGCTCTGACAGTTTCTGCACTGAGACCTCTCGCACAGGCACACGGCAGACCACCTTCGACACGCATGTCCCCACTGTGTCTTCTCAGCATCCCGTCAGCACCGCTGTGGGGGTGGGGCCGCTGTTGGCTCGAGGCACAGTGCTCGCCTTCCACGAGGGCCAGCCGGGTTCGCTGCCCGGCCAGTACACCTCACGGTAGCCACCACCCGTTGGAGGCGTGTGTGGCTGTGATGTTGGGCAGGGTCAGCAGAGCTTCCAGACTAGGAGGGGCGAGGAAGAGAGGCCGGGGTCTGCATCTCCAAATCAGCCAGCGAAGACCCGGGGATCCCAGTGGGCCGGTCCACAGCTGATCCTGGGTTCATTGTGCTGTGCGGGGGTGGCCGTGAGCAGGCCAGGTCTACAGGACCTAACAGCCACCACCACCCTCCTCGGGGACACTCAGCCCTCCTCCCACCGTCCCCAGTGGCCCCTCAACTCCGCAGAACGGACCCGCTTCCGCTGCCAACTCCCCACACGCCTCGCCTGCCAGGACATTCTTTCGTTCTGAGCGCAGTCCCTGGCCCTTCAACAGCGGAGTCACGCGGCTCCCAGGGCCGTTCCCACTGCCTCAGAGTTCATTACCCTGGGAAGC
>NW_006922013.1:1916517-1918476 GCF_000298275.1 Orycteropus afer afer | reverse complement strand
TTCTAGGGCCAGTTGCGGAAACCAGCAGCCCCAACAGGGAATGAGGCCTGCTCGCTCTGCAGCCACATGGCAGGTGAAGTGGTCTGTTGGCCCCACCCCCGCATGCTGCTGCTACCAGGGCTGTCTCCACGGTGGGCACACGGGAACCAGGATGGACAGCTGGCGTAGCACTCAGGGCGGCGGAGGAGGTCCAGTCCTGAGAAGGGGCGTGTGGCCAGAAGACCCCAGGGGCCCCCTGCAGTGTTTCTGAAATACCCCAACTTTATGGCTGGCCCCAGTGACCAGTCACTGTGGCGTTGACCCTGACTCATGGTGCCCCCAAATGAGTCAGAGTAGAACCATGCTCCACAGGGTTGTCAGTGGCTGGGTTTTTGGAAATCAGTCACCAGGTTTCCTTCCAGGATCCCTCCAGACGCCTTCAGACCTCCCCATGTGGGGGGCGTAGCCCACTGCATAACCGTTTGCAGCACCGAGTGCAAAGGGCAATCCTCCGTGTTGAACACTGGCTAAGAGTCTCAAGGTAGCCACCAAAGCAGATCCATAGCCGTCAAGCTGATTCTGCCTCCTGGTGCCCCGTGCCTGTCCCCCAGAGCCACATTCCCCGGGGTTCTCAGTGATGGGTTGTTGGAAGTGGGTCAACAGGCCTTTCCTCCGAGGTGCCGCTGGGTGTGGACCCCAGAGCAACAGCAGACACGTCAGTGGGGACTGGGGGCCGGGGAACGGTGAGGGATGTGTGGGGACAGCCTGTTTTCAGGCAGGGGACGTGTTCTGTAAGACACCTAACAGTGAACACGCGACTCCATGTGAAAGGGACATGGGACACCACGCCATAACAGTGAACACGTGACATCATGCTGTTAACAGTGGACACATGGCATCATGCCGTAACAGTGGATGCATGGCGTCATGCCGTAACAGTGGACGCATGGCATCATGCCATAAGAGTGGACGCATGGCGTCTTGCCGTAACAGTGGACGCATGGCTTCATGCCGTAACAGTGGACGCATGGCGTCTTGCCGTAACAGTGGACGCGTGGCGTCATGCCGTAACAGTGCACGCGTGGCGTCATGCCGTAACAGTGCATGCGTGGCTTCATGCTGTAACAGTGGACGTGTGGCATCATGCCATAACAGTGGACACATGGCATCATGCTGTAAAAGTGCACATGTGACGCCATCCATACCAGTTGACATGTGACATCATGTATTTGTCAAAACTCGTAGGACTATGCAACCAAAAGAGTGAACAGCGGTGCCAAGGGTGATATTAAGAATGTGCTGCCGTTCAGTGGACTGTTGTCATTTGTCAGGTCCTGGTCCCATCCCTGCACATACTCTGGCGGTCCTGGCCCCTCCAGGCAGACTCCTCTGGTTCTCGTACCTGCCTCCCCTTTGGGCTCCGTCCCCCTTCCAGGAGTCCCCAGATGAGCTGTCTGGTGTCCGGCTCTTCCGCGCGACTTTGTCAGTCTTGTGGAGGAAGTGACCGACTGCCTTCCTCGTCTCTGTTTCCGGCACCCCGCACAGCATCTGCCTGCATCGGCCTCCCAGAACAGTGATCCTCCAATGGAGAGGGCAGCCGGGAGGTGCACGCTGGGGTGCTGTGGAGGTGCTGGTTGGGTGGTTGAGAGGATTTCGCTGATTTCCTGGTCAGACAGTGCAAAGGACACAACAGAATCTCAAAATCTCATGGACTCTAGACGTTTGGGAGCCAGGGAGGCTAGATGAACTCCTCCAACTGTTGCCCTGAGACCACGTATAAATTGTAAACCAAAAATAGCCCCTGAAATACAAATAATAGTTGAGATTCCCTCGTCAAGAATGGCTGCCTGAGCATTGCACTCTTTTAAGATCAAGCTGTATGGGATGAAATTGACAACAGCAGCTGGGAAGATTAGATAGCAGTGTAGGGGGGCAGTGAGTTTATGTTGCGGGGAGACAACTCAGAGAAGGAGGCTGAGA
>NW_006922013.1:1914549-1915507 GCF_000298275.1 Orycteropus afer afer | reverse complement strand
TAACAGACACATTATTTGCGTAAAATATGGTCGTGTTGTGATTTAGACACAGCTCGAAAACTAGTAAGAAATAAATTATTTGAATTTTACATTTTAGTCTTTTAAGAATTGAATAGAATTAATCATTTAGTTTGATGTGCCCTTGATAATGCAGTCTCCATTTACAAAAAAAAATAGAACTATTTTGTGACAGGGCAAGTACTCCGGTAGCCAGGAGGAGCTCACTGTCTCCCAGTTCTGCCCACACAAACGACACCGTGTTGCTGAATGGCTAACACTGTTCACAGGAGAGAATGCCTTCAGGACAAATGGAGGATATTACCTTCAAGGTGGGTTGCAAGCAGAGCTCTTTTCATGAAAAAAGAAAAGAAAACATGACAAAACATGATTGCTGTGGTCAGAGTCCGGGGATCTGTGATGTGTCTGGGCGCTAGCTCCGTCCAGGGCCGACCCGTTTGTGAAGCGGGATTGTCTGGAAGGCTCTGTTGTATGTCCGGCTGCAGTCACTGCCATTTAGACGTGTGCCCCATCCACTTTGTGCACTTGCTGGTGTACAGTCCCCAAAGCAAGACCCTGTATCTCCCTTCTCCCTCGTCCGTGCCCATCACCTACACGGGCTTGATGGGAAGGGCGGCTGGTCGGCCACACACCCACTGAGGCGAGCTGTGGCCACTCAGAGGAGCGCAGGGCTGCATCTCCCAGCAGGGAGCTGTTAGAGGCATATGTCCAGGGGCTAAAGGGAGCAGGGTTTAGAAGAGAAATGCGGGTCAGTTTCTACAGATACCGTCACAGGGCTTGCTAATAGTATTTATGTGGCGCTGACGCCCGAAGCGTCAAGCATTTTCCTTCTCTAATCATATACTGGTCTCATCCAGACACGCCTGCGATGTGGCTCAGGCTGTATATTCTCCCCCCTCCCCCACCAAGAAGCCAAGATCAAAGGGTTAAGTGGTGTTGC
>NW_006922013.1:1904461-1914044 GCF_000298275.1 Orycteropus afer afer | reverse complement strand
CTTAAGTGCTTGCCTGCTAACCGAAAGGTGGGCAGTTTGAACGCACCAGCTGCTCTGTGGGAGAAAGATGTGGCAGTCTGCTGCCCTAAAGCTTACAGCAGAGGAACCCCTGTGGGGCCCTTGCCTTCTGTCACACGGGGTTGCTTGGGGTCAGAATTGATTCGACGGCACGCGGTGGCAGCAGGAGCAACAAGAGGTACCAGTGGCCGGCAGACTCGTCCAGCAGGGCCATGGGAGAAAGTCAGTCACTATGGACCATGGAAGAAAGACCTGGCCATCTGCTTCTGTAATGGTTAAGACCCAAGAAACCAAACCCAGCACCATGGAGTTGATTCGACTCACAGCACCCCTAGTGGACAGAGTGGAACTGCCCCACAGGGTTTCCAAGGCTGTCAGTCTTCACAGAACTATGCTGCCTTATTTTTCTCCTGTGCAGAGCCTGGTGGGTTTGAACTGCTTACCTTTCCATTAGCAGCTGAGTGCTTTCACCGCAATGTTACCAGAACTCCTCTTTATGTTTACATACCAAACCAAAACATCAAACCCACTGCCATCAAGTGGATTCCGACTCAGAGCGACACTTTAGGACAGGGTGGAACTTCCCCACAGGCTTTCCAGCGTGGCATAGTAGGTAAGGCATTTTGCTTCTAACCCCAAGATTGGTGGTGCAAACCCACCCACTGCTCCCTGGGAGCAAGATGAGGCAATCTGTTTCCATAAAGATGTACAGCCTTGGAAAGCCAATGGGGGTCGCTATGAGTCAGGATGGACTCAATGGCAGTGGGGTGGGTTGGTTGGTTGGATTGTTTTTTCAATCTTTATGGAAGCAGACTGCCTTGTCTTTCTCCTATGGAGTAGCTGGTGGATTTGAACCACTGACCTTTTGTTAACAGCCAAATAGTTTAACCACTGTGCCAAATTTCCCATCACCATAAACAGAAAGTCACTGCTTCTCACACAGTGAGCCCCATTTCCTATTCCCTTCTGCGCCAGCTTGCCAGCAATAGATGCTGGTCTCTCTGAATTTGCCTCTTCTTGTTGTAAGAGCCCTGATGGAGCAGTAGTTAAAGCACTCAGATGCCAATCTAAAGGTTGGCTGTTTGAACCCAGCAGCTTCTTTGTGGGAGAAAGATGTGGCAATCTGCCTCCATAAACGTTACAACCTTGCAACTCTATGGGGCAGTTCTGTGCCCTGTAGGGTCGCTGTGCGTCTGAACTGACTTGACAGCAGTGGGCCTGGTTTGCCTGGGTTTGTTATTTCCTGTGAGTGGGATCATGAGGTATTTATTCTTTTGTGATCGACTTTCTCCATGTTTTCAAGGTCCGTCCGTGTATGTCTTGGGCGCCCTTTTGAACGGTACAGGCTGCACGTTTTCGTAAACTCTCTTTGCAGACCCTCCGCACCGTGCCAGATACCTGCCTGTAGTTTGTGCGAGCCTTCTTTCCTTTCCTCCGACTGTCAAAGATCCCTCATGGCCTTTAGGACTTTGAATTCCAGAAAGAGTATTCCAAAGGGAGTTTCCCCTTTGCCAACTTCATCTCCGACCCAGCTACGCGCATGCGCGACCCAGTGTCAGTGCTGTGCAGTGAATTACTTAGTAGGCTCTTCCAGCCACGGCCTTGGAACTCCCGCCCAAGGACTGGGTGCGACTTCGCAGGGAAGCGGCTTGCGGCCCAGGGGGAGGGTGGGCTGGCCTGCTGATGTGAATGAGGTGCACAGCACCCTTGGGCGCGGGGACCATGGCAGTTAGGTGACTGGAACCCCAAGGTCAGGCCTGCTCCCTTCCGCCATTCTGCCGAGTTCAGAATGAGCCACCCCGGCGGCACCAGGGGAGTTTCTCATTCCGTCAAGAAAGAAGAGCCAGCAGTGGAGTGCGTCCTTTGGCCCTGAGATCCTTGCGCCGAACTCCCCAACCGGGAGACAGAGCTGTAACACTCCGCTGAGATGACAGGAGATGGCGGGAAGCAGGGACGGAGAAATGGCGGCAGACCCAGGAGACGGGCAGGAGCCCCAGGGGGCCGGACAGCGGGCCTGCAGACCCGCAGCGGGGGCCTCCAGGCCCAGGAGCATGGAAGCCGAGGGCTTCCGCTAGGAGGCGCAGGAGCGGGCCTCCAGGCCCTGGGTGCTGCCAATTTTGCTGACCCCCTGGAGCTAAAGGGAGTTGCCCTGGGGCCAAGGCTTGCTAGCAGAGCAGAGCGCCTCCAGGCATTGATGGGCAGAGCCGCAAGAGCTTTGGGATGCTTGCCAAGCAGTGGGGAGGCCGGGGCGCCACGGGGCTGAGAGGCCAAGGACAGGGAGGGGCGTGCCTTGAGCAGGCTGAGAAGAGGCTGTCCTGCTAGGAGAAGTGTTAGTCCTAAGTCCTTTCTGATCTTAAGTGGTAAAGCTAATAAGTAGCTTCCCTGATAAACTCCAGAGTTGTGGACATTGTTGGTGAGTTCTGGGTGGCCATTCAGTGAGTTACTGAACCCTCAGAGAAGCAGAGCGCGCTGTGGGAGGGCCATTTGGTGAAAAGGTGGGAGACTGGCAGCATGTCTGACCGCCGCCTCACAGCAATCAACCATGTGCTGATGGTCTTCATCCTCCTTCCCCGTGTGAAGTTAGAGATCAGACACCTCCACCACGCCGTTTTTATCATTTCCATAGTGGTAGGAACATTTTTGTAGGAGCTCTGGTAGCATAGTGCCTAAAGCACTTGACTGCTAACCAGAAGGCTGGTGTTTCAAACCCACCAGCCACTCCTCGGAAGGAAGGTTGGGCAATCTACTTCCGCAGTGATACTGCCTCGGAAACCCAAGGAGGGGTTGCTATGAGTCAGGTGTGACTCGGCAGCACATAACAACAACAACGACAACATTTTTGTGTCTGCCTGTATCAGTGATTGGATGCTCTGAGTGTTGTCCCTGGCATTGCCCTTCCTGGAAGCAGTTTATTTCACATGTAATACAGTGTTTATTGTACTTAATTAGACCACATATGACTATATAGTAATCTTCATCTCATTCTTTACAAGCACTCCTATTTCTTCATCTACCTCTACCTCAACAGCTCCAACAGACCACACATTAAAAATCCAAACCCACAGCCATGGAGTCAGTGCTGACTCACAGCGCCCCTAGAGGACAGAGTGGAACTTCCTCATAGGGCTTCCCAGGCTGTCAGTCTTTACAGAAGCAAAGCCCAAACCACACCCACTGCCCTGGAGTCCATTGTGACTCACAGCGCCCCTAGAGGACAGAGTGGAACTGCACCACAGGGTTTCCATGGCTGTCGGTCTCTACAGAAGCAAAGCCCAAACCAAACCCACTGCCATGGAGTCGGTTCTGACTCACAGCGCCCCTAGAGGGCAGAGGATATCTACCCCGTAGGTTTTCCGTGATTGTAAGTCTTTACAGAAGCGGACTGCCTCATCTTTCTCTTGTGGAGTAGCTGGTGGGTTAGAAATGCCGACCTTCTAGTTAGCAGCCCAATGCTTAACCACTGACCACCAGGGCTCTTTGACCACACATTAGAAAATGTAAATAGTCAAGTAATGATTTTTTTAACCTGCGTGGTATGAAGCTACATGGTAAACTTTACAACAAAAGTTCAAATACTTGCATTGCTTCTGTAATATTGGCACCTTCTGCCCCCATGATGCTTACAGTGTCTCGTGACCCCATGTCAGATTATTTGGACAAAAACCTTTGACCACCAGACTTTCTCCTTGGACCATAAATTAGTTTTTGATTTTTATTTTAAAGCCTGGGTTTATTTTATTTCATTTTCATGCATGATTCATGGTGAAGAGAGGTGTTCTGGTTACCTAGTGCCGCTCTGATGAGAAATATACCACAAATGGGATGGCTTAAACAAACAGGAGTTTGTTCTCACAATTTGGAGGCCTTAAGTCCAAGTTCAAAGTGCCAGGCTCTAGGGGCTGGGAGAAAGCCCCTCAGCCTTGGGGCCCAGTTCTGCCTCCTGCTCCCGGCCCACTGGAGCTGGAGGCGTTTCTTCACTCAGACAGCTGCTGGCTGCTGAGGCTGAGAAGCCCCAAGGTTGACAAGTAAAAAGGCACAGTCCCGATGTTACCAAACCACATGACAGGCCATTAATTCAAGTCCATTGAAAGTCCCAGGGTCGGCAGAGCATGGCAGGCTGCTGAACAATGACACAGCTACATGCAGGGTCCAAGTGTGCCATAGGCTAGAGACCATTCCCCAAGGCTTCTCCTTATGTACAGGAAACAGAACACATCCCAAAGGCAGCTACTGAGCTGCTTGTGGTAGATCCCTCCATGGAGTTGATTGTCAGTCTCATCATGGGGAGTAACTACCACCAGCTGCCCAGCCACTCAACCAGGCCCAGCCAAGTTGACACACAAACCAAACTACCACAGGAGGATATCATTTTAATGATTTTATATCTGTGTCCTGTTTAGCTACTTTGAGAGCAGAGTTGGGAAGGAAGAACTGAAAATGAGTTGTTCGGCAAGCATTTTTGTACCTCTGGTGAAAAATCAGAGATGGGAGACGGTTTTCATGTGGCCTGGCTGTAAGGAAGATGTGCTCCCTGTGGGCACAGTGTGCAGGGAGTGTAGTTTGTCACAGACATGAGTTCCCCATGCCTTGCCAGAACAGACAGATAGTTGCCATGGAGTCCATTCCATCGACGGCCACCCCGTGTGTCAGAGTGAAACTGTGCTCCACAGGATTCTCCGGGGCTGATTTTTTGGGAAGAGGTCAGCAGGCCTTTCTTGTGCCAGACCTTTCCAGGGCTGTGGACTTCCCAACCTTGCAGAGAAATCAGGAACCGCTGTTTTGATGGCTGCTCAAAGCAGCCCCGGCTGGGTCAGGGTAGAACTCGGCTCTGTTGGGTTCTCCTTGGTCGATGACCCAGCCTTCTCCCTCAGGCGCCTGTGGGTGCACTCGAACCTGCAGCCTTTGTGTCAGCGGCTGAGCACACTAATCTGTAGGGTTGCTGGAAGGCACGATCAAGTCGATGGCAGCGGGATTGGTTTTTTGGTTTTACTGTGGACGTAAGTCCATTTGGGAATAGGGTTTCCTTTGTTATGTGACTGAGGTTGTTCTCTACGTTGTTATGTGCCATAGAGTCGATTCCCACTATGGTAACCCCATGTAGGATCCTGCACAGTGGAACTGCCCCATAAGGTTCCCAAAGCTGTAATCTTTATCGAAGCGGACTACCACATCTTTCTTCTATGAGCAGCTGGTGTATTCGAACTGCCTACCTTTCAGTTAGTAACCTCGGGCTTGACCATTGTGCCGCCAGGGCTCTTTATATCATTGTAAGCCAATCACCTTTTGAGATAGAAAAAGAGCAGGTTAGGCACAGAGGAGGAAGTGCACACAGAGTGGATGACAGATGGCGCGTGAGGATCACCAGGGAACCAGGTCCCGGAAGACGGAAGAGTCCAGGACCTTCCCACAGGGCCCACGTGGAGAGAGAAACCTCCCCGAGAGCCAGCGTCTGGAATTCAGGCTTCTAGCCTCCGGAAGAAGCAGCCAATCTGTGTTGGAAGAAGTACAGCTGCAATGCTCCTTAGGAGCGAGGGTGGCGAGACTGCATCTTATGTACTTTGGACACTTGTACAGGAGAGACCGGGCCCTGGAGAAGGACACTGTGCTTGGCAAAGTGCAGTCAGCAAAGGAGAGGAGGCCCCTTGCTGAGATGGATTGCTTCAGAGGCTGCAACGGTGGACTCGAGGATAGCAACGACGGGGGGTGGCGTGCGACCGGGCAGCGCTGTGTCCCTCGTGTACAGAGTCGCTGTGAGTCGGAGCTGACTCACTGACACCTAACAACAACAGCACCGCCAGATCCACTAGGTTGGAGCCAGGCGGACTTAGGGAGAAGCCTGCTTTTCACCTGCTCCTTCAGGATCGATGACTTGTAAATACACGGGGGGTGAGAGGGTGAGCAGTCCCTCATGCTCCACACTCCTCTCCCACACTTGCCTCCATCCTTGTGGTTGCCAGTTGCCAGCGAGTCATTTCCAACTGACGGCAACCCCGTGTGGACGAGTAGAACTGTGTCCCGTGGGTATTCAAGGCTGTGGCCTTTCCGAAGCAGATCACCAGGCCTGTCTTCCCCAGCACCCACCTGGGAGCTCCGCCATCCACCTTCCCACCGTTGCTCAAGCACTTCACCATGTGCACCACCAGCGACTACACATGTGTATCTTGCAGTGCAGGAAGGTTGTAAGTAAAGGGCCAACTTTCATTTCCTTCAGTACACCAGATGTTTGTATCCAGTCTACTGACGGGCTGCTACTCATCATGCGATGGAAACCCAACCACATTTGGCAAATAGTGTTTTTGTATTTAGATTATATGCACACTTCCTGCTACATCTGTGGAAAATAGAATTATTGCTAGAGACATAATTTAAAGATTAGGGCATGAAAGAAGTATTAAGAGATTAGAAATTCTTTCTTTAGAATGGAGCTTATCTTGATGCACTCAAAGAGCGTGATGCCAGTTTGAGGGCCTTCAGCAAAATTTAAATTGCTAAATGAAAGACCATATGTGGTCCAACGCTGAGAGAATGCAAACTCCCATAAGCACTATAGACAATTCCAATATAATCCCTGCAGTTGTGGCAAAAAGAAAAAACTGTCACAGTTTTTACCTTGAATGCTGTGCTGCAATGCGTTGCTTTGAAGTGCACTTTCTCACCATGATCTTGTAACTCCTATCAAATGATGGGGTCAAAAAACCAAAAACCAAACTCACTGCCATCAAGTCGATTCGACTCATAGCGACCCTTCCTTGGGTTTCCGAGGTAGTATCTCTACGGAAGTAGATTGGCCAGTCTTCCTTCCGAGGAGTGGCTGGTAGGTTTGAACTGCCAGCCTTCTGGTTAGCAATCAGATGCCTTAGGCACTATGCCACCAGAGCTCCCAGTGATTGGGTAAGACTATGCAAATAAGTTGCTTATGGCCCACAAAGGGGATTGGACAGCTTGCTAATAGTGCAGATAAGGTACATGGTATTGTTGTGGGGCTGATACCATGCAAATAAGGTGTGTGGAACCCTCACATGGGGATTGGTCATTTTTGCCATCCCACTAGGCTTAAAATGAGCCATCCGAGAAGCACAAAGAAGGGCCCTGACTACCACAAAGAAGAGGTGGGAGTAGAGTGCTTCCTTGGACCTGGGCTTTCTGCATTGAGAACGTCCCAGACCCAGGAGACTGAGAGAGAGTGCTGTAATACTGGTGACAGCACAGGGTGGCAGGAAGCAGCAGCAGAGAGCCAGGAGTCCCACGGAAGGTGGCACAGTGGTTTCCTGGCCCATGGGCCAGTGTAGTGACAGTGGATGTACCGGCCCACGCAGCGGGAGAGCTGAGCACCGTCAGCCAGGAAGCTTGCTGGCCGAGTGTGGCTGCCTCTGGACACTTGTCGGCAGAGCTGGGCTTTCCAACTCGCAGAGCAAGAGAGCTCAGTGCCTCTGGGCCAAGGCTTCCTGGCACAGTGGGGTGCCTCCTCCAGGCACTGATTGGTGGAAGTAAAGATCTTTATAACACTTGCCTGAGCAGGGAAGCGGCCTGGCCAATTGGCCAGGGGCCAGAGAAAGGCCTGCTTGTGGGCATAACTGAGAAGAAGCTGTCCTGACTGAAGAACTGTATCCTGAGTTTGTTCCTAATCCTGAATTGTAACCTGTTATTTCCCTAACAAACCCCATAAATGTATGGTCTGTGGGTTCTGTGTGGCCATTGCAATGAATTATTGAACCCAGTACAGGAGCAGAGAGTGCCAAGGGAGAGATGGCTGGTATCAGATTGGTAAAAAAAAAAAAAAAAAAGTTGGAGGGTAGAGCTTTGCCTCCACCTCATAGCAATTAGCCTTTGCTGTTGATGCTAATGGTTATTCTCTCTTCCCCTAGTGAAGTTAGAGTAGGTCAGATGCCACTGCCATGCCATTTTTACAGTTGGTGTCAGGAGTGGGAGTGGGGCAAAGACAGAGAGAAGGAGCCGGCTGGTCTGAAGTGCAGGGAATGTGTGGACTGCCAGTTCTCCCGCTGGTCGCCATCTACCTAGTCTGTGGGGGCTAGAGATGAGCTGATGGAGCCCAACTGGAAGAAGAGAGCAAAAGATGTTTGACGGGGAGCTGCTGTAAACTGTGCAATTTAATGGCTGCTCTGCACTGGACTTTGCTTGTGGAAGCAGATGCTGAAAGTTCCAACCACAACAGAGGATTCTGCAAATTGAGGAACATGCTTGTCTCCTCAGAGCACTGGCATAAAAATGACGGGCAATTTAAAAATTGGCTCTAAAGTGAGGGGAGAATAGGCATGAAGTGGCTGGCTTACATGTTCTAGTGGGTGTGCTTAGTCTCAGAGTGAGGGGGACAAGGGAGGAGCCCCACTAAATAGACTCCTGTTTTCCTGATGGGTCTGGGGAAGAGAGGGGGGGGGAATATGTTGCTAGGATTATGTGATTCCGTTGTGAAGCACTCATTGTTAACAGGGTTCGTTGGGACTGTACACACTGTGAGACAGTGGACTAAGGGGGAGGCACTGCTGGACTGGAGGACAGTGGGCAAACCCAAAGTCCCTGAAAGGTTTGGCTGTGCCGATACCTTGTGGGGCTCAGAGCAAGGCCACCATCTTCTCCCAGTTCACTCGTATCCGAGGGCAGACAGGATGAGGCTCAGGTGTCTTCTGCAGAGCCTGACCTCATCAGACGGACACCTGCAGCGGGCCTGTGGGCCTGGGACCTGCGCGACCTCCCCGAGGACTCTGCACCTGCTTCTCACTCACTGTGTCGTTTTCTGACATCTCGCATCGATGACATGAGTAAATAAGTCTACTCCTCGACTATACTGAGCAGTAACGAGGTGGTGGGAGTGACACCGGTGGCTGTGGAGTGTCGCCTCCCTGGAGGAGGGTCTGCACGTGGCCTCCGGGAAGCTGGGCCACCCTGCCCCGCGCCGTCCGCTCCCTCCTGCTGGTAGGAGCGCAGCATGCGGCTGCGGCGCGGCGACAGCCACCTCCACGGCTCTGGCCACGGGCTCCAGGCAGGCGCTCAGGCAGCACCCTGCCAGCCCGGGGCGGGCTTCCCAGCTCCTCTGCGGCCCGAGGGGCTGGAGCTCGGCTGCGGTGGGTGGGCTCTGGCTCTCAGTGAACATCGGTGGTTCGCTCGCCTGGGGTCGAAGATGTGATTCTAGATGGCTGGGCACGGTCCTTCTGCTTCATTTTCAGTGTTGGTGTTTGTCCCAGTTTCCTGATGCTGCTGTGATAGAAATACACAACAGGGTGGTTAAAGAGCATTTATTTCCTCCCAGTTCAGGAGGCGGACATCTGTATCCGGGGCGCTGCCTCTAGGGGAAGGCTCTCTCTGTGGCCCGGGGGAGGTCCTGGCTCAGCTTCTCCAGCCGCCAGCCTGGCAGGTCCTGGGCTAGCTGACTGGTCGGCCTCCGTCATCTTCAGATGGTGTCCGTCTTCCCAGTGTCTGCCCTCTTCAGTGTCTAGTTGGCTCCTTCATCTCTCACAGTGATTGGCTTCCACATCCAACACGGGGACTGCCTCCTTGACACAACAGAGAAAACCCTGCTCCCAAATGGAACCTCATCCACGGGTGTAAA
>NW_006922013.1:1901146-1904180 GCF_000298275.1 Orycteropus afer afer | reverse complement strand
AGCCCCATAGGGTTTCTGGGCTGCAGCCCCATAGGGTTTCTGGGCTGTAGCCCCCATAGGGTTTCTGGGCTGCAACCCCATAGGGTTTCTGGGCTGCAACCCCATAGGGTTTCTGGGCTGTAGCCCCATAGGGTTTCTGGGCTGTAGCCCCATAGGGTTTCTGGGCTGCAGCCCCCATAGGGTTTCCGGGCTGCAGCCCCATGGGGTTTCTGGGCTGCAGTCTTTATGGCAGCAGATTGCCAGGGCTGCCTCCCGAGGAGTGGCTGGGTTTGAACCACCAGCCTCTCAGTTAGCACTCAAGCGCTAAACCACTATGCCACGCACCACGCACCAGGGTTAGGTTACCGCACATATTTTGGGGTGGGTCCACGGTTCAATCCATAACTGCATTTTTGAAGAAAACTGGCTCCGTTCTCCACATGGACTGCGGTGGGTTTCCTACCATGCACCGGCTGCTCTGGTATTTCAAGCTGAACTTGTACATTTTTGGATCGTCTCATGTGAAGTATTTCTGCACAAGCCATGCACAAGCTTATGTTTGGATATATTCTTCCAATTTGGCCCCTTCCAGCCTCAAGCTTCACATTGTCTTGTCCCGTTTCCAGGCAAGATATTAGCTGCTAATTTGGGTCATTTGCAGACATGCCCGCTCTCCAGGCCCACAGCTGGCACGCATCCACTGTTGTCTCTTCCCGCGGGTGGCTGGCGGTTTCCCTTTCCGCTCGGTCCTGCTGCACCTTTGCTGTCTGTCCACCTGGACCCCATCCATAGCCGACATTCCCCATGCTCCTGGGGAGGACGAAGGGCCCAGCAGTCCTGTGTCACTGAATCCAATTGTCTTCCTGAAGCAGCTTTACCAAATGCAGGTTTAAGAGAGAAGCAGCTTGCTGGTTCACCACAGAGGATCTAAGTGGGAATACTGAGATTGGAGGCTGGCTCCAACACCTGTCAGCCCTTAAGGGAAAATTTGTAATAATTGTCATCTTGTTCTGAACTTTCTCAGGAAGCAGAGTGACTGTTTAAAGCTTTGAAGAGTAACAGATGTGTGAAGTTGGGGTTGATCACAAACATTTCGTTGATTCACTTCCTCCTTTCTTTTTGTCCTCCAAACAAATGGAGAGGAACCCTGGTGGTTCAGTGGATAAGCACTCAGCTGCCAACCAAAATGTTGGCGGTTCAAACCCACCAGCTGCTCCATGGGAGGGAGATGAGGCAGTCTGCTTCCATAAAGCTTGACAGCCTGGGAAATCCTATGAGGCGGTTCCACTCTGTCCTCTAGGGGCGCTGTAAGTCAGAATCGACTCCATGGCAGTGGGTGTGGTTTGGGCTTTGCTTCTGTGAAGACTGACAGCCTTGGAGACCCTGTGGGCGGTTCCACTCTGTCCTCCAGGGGCGCTGTAAGTCAGAATGGACTCCACGGCAGTGGGTGTGGTTTGGGCTTTGCTTCTGTGAAGACTGACAGCCTTGGAGACCCTGTGGGGCAGTTCCACTCTGTCCTCTAGGGGCGCTGTGAGTCAGAATCGACTCCACGGCAGTGGGTGTGGTTTGGGCTTTGCTTCTGTGAAGATTGACAGCCTTGGAAACCCTGTGGGGCAGTTCCACTCTGTCCTCTAGGGGCGCTGTGAGTCGGAATCCACTCCAGGCAGTGGGTGTGGTTTGGGCTTTGCTTCTGTGAAGACTGACAGCCTTGGAGACCCTGTGGGGCAGTTCCACTCTGTCCTCTAGGGGCGCTGAGTTGGAATCAACTTGATTACAAAGGGTTAAACAAATGGATGTACTTAATATTGAAAATATTAATATTTGTAGAGTGACCATAACTTACTATCGAAATGAGCACTACTGGAGAGTGAGACAGGGTGTTGTTAATAATTAGTCGGGCAGCAGGGATCAGCCACCATCCCCTCTGCAAACCACTCCTGTCATAGCCCTGGTTATGGTCTAACAAGGCTCCCAGAGGCCAGTTCCCAGACAGCTGACCTAGACTAGCTAGTAAACCTCACAGAGCCCGCTGGGAAGAGGAGTGCTGTGTCTTCACTGTAGTGACCGTCTCCATGGGGATGCCAGCATGGCGGCCTGAACGTGAACCTTTTGGTAGCTCTTCCTAGTGCACAAAGTCAGCTGCATCCAGTTTCAACCAGTGGGAAAACACGAGCAAACCCAGAATGAGCACAGGACATGCATTTAACCACACATTCTACAAATACACCAGGCCATTCCGATCTCTCGAGCACTCAGTAAGCACAGGTGAGCTTGTGCTTACCTGTGCTTACTGACTAATCTGTAGTGAACAGTTTCACCTGGGTCTCACCACAGCTTTCACGTGGTGGGAAACACGAAGCTCTTCCTTAGTAAGTAAGCAGAAGGACGTCCGTGCTTACCTTGCTTACTGGGTGCTCCACCCATGTCAGGGACTGTAAATTTGAAAAGAGGCTTCAATTCTGTGGGAACATGGCGTGGCCAGCCACACCTCGAAGCAGAGTGTCTGAGACGGGGACATGTGCAGTTGTTCACTATAGCTTAGTAAGCACAAGTGAGCCCCAGCTTGCCTGGCTGGCTGGGGCTCCGACACATGGGGCCGGGAGCCAAGGGGTGCAGGTGGCTTCCGGCTGCTGGAGAAGGCGAAGACGGTTCTCTCGTGCAGCCCAGAGCGGACGCAGCTCTGCCTGGACCTTGGCTGTAGCCTAGGGGACCCGCATGGGGCTTCTGGCCTCAGAGCGGGCAGATGGGAAATGGGTTGCTCCCAGCCGTGGGTCTGTGCTAATTTGCTAGAGCAGCAGCAGGAAGGGAATACAGAGCGAATGCAGGCTACTGATGGCCCCAAGAGGCCCCTGTGGGACAGAGGAAGGGGCGTGGTGCTCCCAGAGCACCCCGCAGGGACACCGCTGGGGCCACAGTGCGGGCCTGAGATCAAAGGCAGCAAGGCCACTAGAGGACTCCCACCTTCTTCATCGTTCAAACGCACTGCCATCCAGTCGGATCCCACTCATAGTAACCCCTCCTTGGGTTTCCAAGGCGGTATCTCTACGGAAGTAGA
>NW_006922013.1:1887093-1894431 GCF_000298275.1 Orycteropus afer afer | reverse complement strand
AATTGTTAATCACTGTTTTGCATTGAATATTGATTCCCGAAACTCTTTGTAACAGAGGAGTAGGGATCAGAAAGAAGGATCAGCTGACCACCGGTCCCCACCGCCTCCCGTCCCAGAACACTGCTGGCGCCTCGGGGTCCTGGAGGCGGCCCCTCCTGAATTCCATCCTGCCCCCCCTCCACTGCCAGCACACCTGAGTTTTGTGTCTGTCATTCCCTGCCTTTTCTTTGTGATTTGATCACGTACACAAGCAGCGTGCAGTGTGCATGTTGAGGAAGCCAAGCCAGTTGGAGTGGGGTTGCCTCCAGCTCCTGGCGACCCCATGTGTGTCAGCAGAACTGTGCCCCGTGGGCTTTGCAGAGGCTGGTTTTTCCCACGTGGCTCACCAGGCCTTTCTTCCCAGGCACCTCTGGGAGCCTTGCACCTCCAACCGTTGGGCTAGCAGCTGATCACACTTAATGTTTCATGGCACCCGGAGACTCCTGCTGGCAGGCTTGATGACTTGATTTCAGTTTCCCGCCACCCTTTGTAAACGTTTGCACGGGCTCACACCATTCAAAGAATGAAAGTCCTGTGACTCTGGAGGAGAAGACTGTCCGTTTCAGTAATTAGGATCACTAGCCCCAGGCGGCAGTCAGAGCTTACGTGGCACTCCATCTTCTCGGCTTTCCCACTGGACCTGGCTCTCTAGGCCCATGTTACCCCGACTGTCTACGCTACTGAGGCTTTTGTTAGGGGCCAGTCAGGTCTGTCTGTAGCCCCAGGGGCCCTTCAGGGATATGGGGTGGCTCTTTTTTGCATGTGCTTCTTTCTAGGGCCCTTCACAGTTCTCTGGAGTGCCCGGATGGTGGTACAAATGGACAGGCCTTGGTTTATCAGAAGGGTGCAGGTCTGAACCCACCCAGCGGTGCCTCAGGAAAAAGGCCTGGCAATCTTCTCCCGAAATACCAGCAGTTAAAAACCCCCGGGAGGTCAGTGCCACTCTGACATGCACGGGGTCACCGGGAGGAATCGACTCAGTGGCAACTGGTTGGTTTCATTCTCTGCCTTCAGGTCCCTGGTGGCGCAAAGGGTTGATGCTGCTAACTGCAAGGTCAGAGGTTCCAGTCCATGCAGAGCCACCCGTGAGGAAAGACCTGGTGACCTGCCTCTGGCCAATCAGCATTCCAAACCCATGGAGCACAGTTCTCGTCTGACCCTCGGGGGTCAGCATGAGTCACAAGGGACTGGAGAGCAACGTTTGTCTGTTTGTGTTGCAGTTTAGTTTTATGCTTCTCGCCTGGGTCTTTTGACAGGGCAAGAAGGAGTGTGTCTTACTCTGAGTAGTTCCCTATAGCTCTGTCCTGTCCTTAGACTGTCCAGCAGCCAAAGCGATTCCACACCAGTGCCCCTCCGTGGGCTCCATAGCGCTCCTGGACAGGAGAGCCCGGTTGACAAAACGGTGTAGACTGTGCGCACGGGATTGGCATAAAAACGTACGTTTTAGAGTTTTCTAAAAGGTATCTTCTAAAGATTTACCTGCTCTAGTGGCTGCCAGCATATACAAGTGACTGAGTATTTAGGTTATATCCAGCAACCCTGAGGGACTCTCATTGAGTCTAATAATTGACCTAAATATCCTTTGGGGTTTTTGACAGCCACCCTCCATGTCCTCCAACTGCAAGGAGCATTCAAAGCTCCCTGAGAGTCCCAGTGACCCCTTGCTCATTAGGCTGGAGAGCAAATAGGAGCCCTTGTCCCCCCACGAGTGGGGGTGCCCACAGCATGTGAACAGATTTCTCCCAGGAGCGCCCCTCACTAATCTCAGATCCGCCCCTTCTGTATATTCTCATGGTGGGCACAGGCACTTGACAATCTGCGAGCACATTTTACAGTCCTCTAGTATACATTCTCAACGTTTTCCAGGAAAACCCACCAGATGCAGTTTTTGTTCCACACTCACCTTGCTAACGGACATGGGTACCTCAGATGGTAGTTTTAGATTTTAAGGCATTTGCCAAACTGATGGGTGTAAAATATATTTCTGTTCTCTGATTACTAGTGAAAGTAATCATATTTTTGTGTATTTTGGTATTCTTTTTTCTGTGAAATCTGTGTTTATGTCTTTTCCTCATTTTTTTCTTCTTCTATTGGGTGATTTCTCTTTTTAATATCAACTTGTGGGACTTATTTACAGATTCCAGATGCTAAGCCTTTGTCAGTTAGGTATGCAAATATCCTCCTGTATTTGTGATGAACTCTTGTTATCTGTGGTATGTTTGTTTTTTATTATTGTTGTAAAAATTAAGTGACACAGCATTTGCAGTTCACTGTTTTTCGTTTGTAGGCTTCATTTATATGGAACCCATGACATTTGCAACCATCCCCACCGTCCATGGCCATGCTGTCCATACCTATGATCAGAAATTTACTGCTAGCTAAGCAAAGATCGCTCTCTTTCCCCAGCCCCCCCCATATCCACTATTAAATTCTGATCTCTGTTTCCTTCTGCTCTAACCATCTCCTATTAATGAAATCACACAATATTTTTCTAATTGTAATTGACTTATTTCACTCAGCATAATGTTTTCAAGGTATCTTTTGATGAACAGAAATGCTTCATTTGAATATAGACAGATTTACGTTTCTTTTTCTTTATGGCTTTTGATTTCTTTCTGTTCTGTTCCAGAATCCTTTCCTAGCCTGAGAACATCAGATATTCTCTTAAATCGTTTGTAAAGTGTTATAGCTTTGCCTTTGGCATTTAAGTTTCCAGCCATCTGGGTTGGGTTTTCATGGGTAGCGTGGGATGAGCTTCAGTTCTGGTTTTTTTTTCCTGTGTGTATAAATAACCACTTATTGCAGGACCATTTAGAACCTATTTTCTCACATGTCTCGAAAGCCGTCTCTGTTATACAGGAAGATTCCATGTACTTGAAGTCAGTTTCTGGGGACTTTATTATTGTCGTTGGTCAATATGTCTGTCCTGCCACAACTCCACATTTACATGGTAAATCAGCGTAATTTTATACTATGTTTTCACAGAATAAGTTTTCCTATCTCCTTCTTCTTCTTTGGGAATGTCTTGGTTATTCATGACTCTTGGCTCTTCCGTATAAATCTTAGAGTCAGCTTGTCAATTTCCTCAAACTTCCTCTTGGCATTTGATTGAAAAGACATGAAATCTATAGATTGATTAGAGGACAAAAAACTTCTTTAAAAGTTTGTCTTTCTGTTCAAGATTGTATCGTATCTCTTCATCTATTTTGATCTTCTTTATTATTTTCAATATTTCTTAAAAGTAATTTTCCAGATAGACTTTTCACCAGCTTTGTTATACTCATTACTACTTCTTTATATTTTTACGGCTCATGTCAAAGATACCTTCTAAAAGCGTTCCTGCTCTAATTACTGCTGGCATATACGTTTAGAAATGTTTGTGAGTATTTAGCTTGTATCCAGCAACGTTGAGGAACTCTCACTGATTTTAGTAATCCGTTGAGTGATCTTTAGCGTTTTTGAAATAAATTGTAAATGGTAACAGCTTCTTCCTTTTAAGTGCGTTTACATTTTGCTTGAATTGTTTTTTGTCCGTCTTGGTGAGCTCATGCTCAGTGCATTGGCCTTGAGCACAAAGCTGGGTGGAGGTGCTGATGGAAAGGACCCGTGTCTTCAGAGGGGTTGGGTGGGGAGCCGTGGCGCAAGGAGGGCTGAGTTTCTGTTTGGGGTGATGACTAATGTTTGGAAATAGATGTGGTGAAGGTTTTGGGGTGATGACAATGTTTGAAAATAGATATGGTGAAGGTTTCACAACGTGGTAGATGTCATTAATTTCAATGAACTGTACATTTAAAAATTGTTAAACTGCAAAATGTTTTGTTATAGATAAACAGATATAAAGATATAGATGTATGTACATAACATTAAAAAAAAAAAAAAAACTTATTGCTGTGGAGTCAGATCCGACTCATAGCGATCCCTCCTTGGGTTTCCGAGGCAGTATCACTATGGAAGTAGATTGCTGAACCTTCCTTCTGAGGAGGGGCTGGTGGGTTTGAACTGCTAGCCTTCTGGTTAGCAGTCAAATAAATGCCTTAGGCACTACGCCACCACATCAATATCTCCCTATATAAACATTTTCCAGATATAAGTAATATATAGCTAGCTGTAGGGTAGATGTACGTATAGATATATAACAGCAAAAAAATGTTTCAGAAAGCAATGCTTTTACTTGTGCATGATTATGATGTTTGAATAAATATTTTAAATTAATATTCTTCAACAGAGTAGAGAAGTTACTGAGTTGCTGACAGTGTTCAAAAGTCCTTCAAATATGTTTATTGACTTGGTTTATGTTTTGTATGCGGCTGTGTGTGGCCATGCAGTGGGCATGAAGAGTACGGTGATACATGAGATCACCTGCCTCTCCTCCGTGGACCTACCTTAGAGTCTGGAAGGAAAGAGAGCTCAGCACTCCCGACCTGGGCATCAGCAGAGCCCCTGGGGGTGCACATGCTTACCCGTCAGCTGCTCGCTCAAAGGTTGGAGGCTTGAGTCCACCCAAAGGTGCTGGGAAGAAACGTCTGGGGCTCTGCTTGTGAAAACCATTCCTCAGAAACCCTGGGGGCACAGTTCTGCTGTGACACATGCAGGGTCGCCTGAGGCAGTCGCTCGATGGCGACTGGTTTAGTTCCTGATCATTGTTAATCATTGGTGTACGTGCAGCAGAGAGAAAGCACAGTGTGTGCTGCAGACGGTCAGGTACGGTGGCCACAGTCCATTGGTTATCAGGGGTGGGGCCCGGAAGTCTGGACGCAGGCACAGAGGAAATACACCCCAGGTGCGTGGCGTGGGGAGGGAGGGAGAAAGGCCCTGTGCGAACTGCCCCTCTCCTCTTCCTCGTCTTGTCCTGGGTGCTCAGGACAGAGCACACAACTCTGCAGGTGTGGCCTGTTCCACAGTGACTACAATGCCACTCACACCCCTTCAACAGCCTTTTCCAACCCCAGAGTGACAGAAGCATCGTTTTCTCCCGTATCCATACATTTTGCATATACAAATATCAAAGAATGTTTTTAAATACTTAATGTACGATCACTATTGTTCTAAAGAATACAGTTATCCGTCAGAAACAACCCCACAGCTGTGGAGTCACTCTGCTCATAGTGACCCTACAGGGTAGAGTAGAGCTGCGCCATAGGGCTTCCAAGGCTGTCAGTCTTCACAGAAGCAGGCGGCCCCATCTTTCTGCCATGGAGTGCCTGCTGGGTTTGAACTGCCGACCTTCTGGTTTGCAGCTGAGCAGTTACCCACTGCTCCACCAGGGCTTCTTCTCAATCAGTCATTGCCAGGCCTAAACTGAGGCCGCTTCCATCACTCTCAACAGTACATTTACATTATTGTTTGAAGTTCCTGGAGACTTTTTTCTTGGACTGATTAGAATGAAGACTATATTGACTTGACAAAATCCACACCCAACCCCGTTGATTATGACGCATGGTGACCCGCTGTGTTACAGAGTGGAACTGCACCATAGGGTTTGCAATCTCTATGGAATCTTTATGGAAACAGATCACCAGGACTTTCTTCCACTGCCCCTGAGCCCCTGACAGCCAATGGAAATCACTGGTCATTTTTATCATTCAGCTATGAAGCCCCGTCTCCCCTCCTTGGTATTTGTGACACTGGTGTATTTGACCAAAGACAGAACTTTGTGGCTCTCAATCTCCACCTGGTTGGATCCAGCCCATGGACTTGGCCCAGCAAGTCCTTTTGGAGCTGGCTTCTGCTTTTCTCTTTCTCGTTCCTGGTTTCCTTTGGGGTCAGCATGTTACCTGACCTTCCCAGCTTTCTCTCCCTTCAGCTGGCCTGGCTTCTTCTCATTCAAGGCCTTAATTACCGTGGTCAACAGGAGACGAAAGAGAGAAGCAAAGAGGGTGTGGTGAGAAACATGCTCTGACTGGACCTCTGTCCCTTCACCCTCCCGTCAGTCACTTTAAGCTGATCTTAACTGCATCCTCACCCGATCCACAGGGCTATGTTGACCCCTTTGCCAAATACTCAGCTCAAATGTAGATTCTCCCCTTCTAGTCTGCTGTGTCCTTGGGCTCGTCACTTCAGTGAAATGCCTTTAGTCTGGCATGACTTGTTCATGATGAGCCTGCCCTGGCTCCTCCTGACCTCCGCTTCCTTGTTGAAGTGCTCACCATCCATCCTTTAAATAATCCATCTCCAAACGACCCCAGGGATGACATTAAGCTCATGTTCTCTCAAAGCTAAATTGCTTTCTCATCGACCTCAAGTGATTTCTAATGGCCACATGCAATAACCTTTCCTCCATGCACCCCGCCCCCTGACCTCTTCGTGGCATTGGACACTGTCCACCCCCATCTTTCTTGCTCACTAATTTGTGCAATCCATCTTCTTCTTGGCTTTTGGGAAGTTGGAACTTTTGTTCATTTTCAGTTTCTGAGCGAGAAATCTCTGTTGCTTTATAAATGAAACCAGTGACGGTGACCCCAGATAAGATTGTAAGCTCTTCGAGGAATTTGAGAAGCAACTTCTCCAGGCTAGAAAATCTTTTTTTTGCCCATAGCCAAGTTCCCTTTGAACCCCCTTGTGAAGTTTATGGGACTTTAATGTGCTTCTAAATAGTAATCTCATAGTGACACGTCTGCAAGTATTTTCCAAGACAGAGAAAGGGGAAGTGCAATGAGAGTCCAGGAGGTATATGATCTTGTTGTGGAAGATGTCCTCAATGGCTCTTAAGCGTGTCGAGCTGGTGGAACACCAAGCATGTAAAGGAATCCCTGGCAGTTGTTTGACCAGAAGAAGTGGATACTCCATGGTGTACATCCAGGAAGTGTGTGTGTCAGGATTGTATCCTTTTGCCATATTCATTCAATCTGTGTGCCGAGCAGGTAGTCTGAGAAACTGGAGCAGGTGAAGAGAAGCGCAGCAAGCATCAGGATTGGAGGACAACCGACCAATGATCTGCAGTCTGCAGATGATGGGCCTGGGATGCTGCAAGTGCAGAGGACTCTGGACACGGACCGATGCAGGTCAGAGCCTGCAGCCTTCAGTGTGGATCACACCTCAACACAAAGAAAACAGAAACCCTCACCACTGGGCCAGTAAGCAGCATCACAACAATGCAGAAAAGATTGAAGTGGTCAAGGATTTACCTGCATCTACAATCAACACCCATGGAAGCAGCAGTCAAGACATCAGACAATATGTAGCATTGGACCTTTCTGCTGCAAAAGACCTCTTTCCTGTGCTGAGGAGCAAAGATGGCACCTTGAAGATTAAGGTGCACCTGACCCAAGCCGTGGTATTTTCAGTAGCCTCAGATGCATG